>NC_056631.2:157380982-157698324 GCF_002870075.4 Lactuca sativa | reverse complement strand
TTATTTAACCAAGTTATAGTATATATCACAAGGGTTCCGTACATATAAAGAACGCCGAAATCCGAGTTATAACGAAGAAGTTATGACCCGTCAATGTTTTACGGCAAAACCGACACGGCACCGGGAATCGTAAAAAGTGAATTTACGATAAAATACTTTCTAGCCTTAACGATCTAAACGAAAGTCATAGAATATGTTAAACCGAGAGTGTGCATAAAAACAACGTCCAAATCTGACTTCTATGAGGAAGTTATGATTTTTCTAAAATTTAGCATAACAGAAGATAGCCTGGATATTCGAATTTTAGATCGGTCGATTTTTAGCCAAAATAATCTAAATGAGAAATGTATATATCGTTAATAGGAGTTAAACGATAAAAAGACAGTCGAAAACGGAGCTCGTATGCGAAAGGTATGGACGAAGCGTAGTCTCTACTCTTCAAGCGCAGCGAATTCGATGCAGATTTGTAAATCTGAGATAGAATAAGAATTGGCCAACGAGGTATAAATGAAAGTTGTAGTACTTGTAAATACTAACGTATGGATATAAAGAACATAGAAAACGGAGCTCGTACTCAGAAGATACGGACGAAGCTTAGAGACTGCTCTACGATAAAACCCTTATAAATAAATGGTGAATCCTTCATATTTCTCACACCTTTCACCCTCTATTTCTCTCTCTACTTTCTCTCTCAAAGCCCCCTAACCCCTCCTAAGCCTAGGTAAACCCCTAGTACGCTAAGGAAGCCACGAGGCTCCCGGAGTCCCGAGAAAATGGGTCTTTCGGTTCGGAAACACTGCTCCAAGCGAAGCTCGGTTTTCGAGAAAACCCGTTGTAAGTGAAATACACCCACACTATTTTTAATATAGCTTTTAATTAATAGGACCTTATGGTAATTATTTGGGCTTTTATTATGGGTTATATAAGTGTTTTTCTAATATCTTTTTAACCACTCATGGTACGGGGAATCTGGTTTGGAGGGCCGCTTGGGTTGCTGGATTTAGAAGTGCTATATGCCAAAATGATCCCGCCCTCCGGTGTTTCATGTCTTGCCCCTGTCTGTACATAGTGGGTGAAGAGTATTTCTTAACGCTTATATAAGAGTAATAATAGCTAGACTATTAATTAGTCTCGGTAAAACGTTAGACTAAACTCCAGTGGTAATGATACTAAGTTTTGTCGAAGAAAATTATTTTAAAGTTAATGAAGTGTTGTCCGAGAACCGCGTCACCACCTTATAAGGGGAGTGCATAATTACTTTCATCTTACACATAGATACGAAGTATTTTATATAAATTACTTGTTATGTGTGCATATTATCTGAATAGTTGTTGTCTATGTTGGATGAATGATTTTACACATGCTTCAAATGAATTAAACTGTATATGTATTTTATATTTACAAAATATGTTGGGTAAACATGGGTAGATGAAATATGAGTCGGATGATGAGATGAGATGTTATATAGACCATGAGATAAGGGTAAGAGGGGAACAATGAGAGAAGCCTTTTACCCAAATGATGGTGTCACAACTAGGAAATTCGATGCCTTGTAAACATGGAACAATGATAACAAATGTGCACCAACAATGTGAAAGCATGTAAGATGCTTATTCAATAACAACAAACTTCAATCAAAAACTTCATACAAGCACTGCAAATAGTCAACAAAGAATTGGAAACCCTAGAAATCCCGGTTTAACTCCATTCTGAACTAGGATTTCCTTATTGGACCCAATGCGCCAATAAGCTTCCAATTTGACTATCTTGGGCTTAGAACTCTTAAATGGGCTCTAATTGGACCCACTCCTGTTTTTTTAATATATTGGGCCATATTGGGCCTAGAATGAAATAAAATACTTTAATGGACCTCATTGGGCCATAACTAACCTAATTAGTCCTAATGAGCCATAAAAATCACTTCTTGAATTTTTTTTGGGCCAAGAATCATCTAATTAAGCCATAATATGGATTAAACACCAAAGGCCCAAAAATTTCCTTCTCTTTCTCTAATTCTCGGCCCAACCTCAAAGCATGAAGAAAGGAGAGTTGACTTTTGTGCCACCTCATTTTTATTTGTTGGGTCTCCATGCATGTAACTCATACTTCCAAGCAAAAATCTCATCAAGGTCTCTCTCTTCCCCTCCTTTCTTCTCTCGGCCGAACACAACACACACACACACTCACAAAATTTATATTCATTCTCTCAAACTCTCACTAGAACATCCTTATACTCTCCCTCAAAAATTTCAAGAATCACAAGGGCTACAAGGAAATCTCTTCTTAACATCACAAATCTAAGGTAAGTTGATGTTTGATCCATGCTTTAACTCACTTCCTTTCATCAAAAATCATCTATTAATCCATTCAAATTCATGATCTTGCATCTTAGAACCCACTAAGTTCGAGATCCATCCAAGAAACTTGCTAGGGCCGAAAATAGCACCAAACTTCTCCCAATCTGCTTCAAAACCGAAACCACAACTCAAGGTGAGCTTCATACCCCTTTCTTTTCGGTTTTCATGAGTTTTATGGGGGAGCATACAAGAAAATGTGTAGATCTACGTGTATGTGTATGCTATGTGTGATTTTATGCATGTATGTGTGTGATTTCATGTGTTTTGTGATGAATATGTTAACAAAAGCATTGTAAACCCGAGATCTATGATATGAGAAATGAAACAAACATAATCTAAGCTATTTTACACCAAACAAGTCAAGAATGATAGCTTATAAGGTTATGATGAACATATTCTAACATAAAACCCATTTTAGGGCTTAACTTGTCAAAAATACAAAACTTGGGTTACAAATTGACAAGTCAAGGTCTCTTGAGGGTCAAAAGGGTCAAAACAGTTTATATAGTTATTTTTCTGAATAATAGAATTTTCAAGGGCTTAAAATGTAAATTTTTAGCTTAATGGGCTAATTTTGGGCTTTTCGGCCCAATAAGCCTGAAAATGCGAAAAATGATAAATTTAAGGGGCTGAAATGAAACTTTCTGTAAAACAGGGGGTAATTAGCATCACAAAATATTTTAAGGGTCAAAAATGCTTTTCACTGTCAAAAAGGACCAAAAATGCAAACTTTTTAGATTTTGGGCCAAAACTATAAAAGTTGAGAAAAATGGGGTTCTAAGTTCTAACCGAGAAACACCATTCTGGAAGGGCTGAAGCTACCAACAAAATAAATTTTGGGTTAGAACTGTCTTTTCAAGAAGTTTATGATACGAACGTGTCAAGAAAATGTTTTAAGGAACTAAAAATGAAATTCTTTTATATAAAAGGACCAAAAGTATTATTTTTATAAAAGAAGGGTAGTGAAAAGGTCAATTTCCACTTTTAAAAAAATGAATTCATTAATACAAAATACAAGATCCACGACTACCAACGAAATGGAAAACAAATACACTTTAACAACAAATATCGTTACAAACGAAGTCATTCGGTCTCGAATCAATACAAAACAACAAGCGCTAAACCAAACAGCCTAAATAAATACGTGATAACTACAATGAGCCAATTTACAAACTTTGGGCTTGCAAGTTTCAAATCATGCTTGTTGGGCCTTTCTAGCCCATTAACATGATCTTTGGGCCTAAAGGGAATATGCTTATGTGCTATTGGGCCTCCTATGACCCGATTTCATGTAAAAGGACTTCAATGGCTTTAATGTGCTATTGGGCCCTAGTGGCCCATTAGTGCTGCTAGTGAGGTCGAGAAATCAAATGCGAGTTGGGCCAACCTGCCTTTCGCATCGCCGACAGCCTAAAATAACTCACGGAAATAACGGGACTTCGTACTCCCCATTTTCCTCATTTGTTAGGCTTACGAGTAATCAAGATAAACAGATTCAGGACGTTAATCAAGAGTAATCATGGTTGTGGATTAAGTGAGTAGTAACGGGCGAAGCCTTTAAGGATCGTTCGAAAACTGTAGTTATAAACTAGTCATTTTCTAATGCGTGGTTATAACAACTCACAAACCCAAATTAATCCAACGCCACCCGAGTAATCAAAATCATTCGTCGTGACGGTATAACAATTGAGAAATCATTGTATTTTATGTATTGGGAAAACATCGGGTTTTCCGAGGAAGTTCAAGATCTTCACTTGCGCGATTAATACTAAAGTTCAACATTTATAGATGTTTTGAAAATCAACAAGCATATATTTACGGATCTTCACACTTTTATTTTATAAACAATGATTTTATCAGAAAATATCGGATTTTCTGGGTTTTACAAACTACACCAAATCATTTTATCACAACATTGCTTATGAATTCACCAAAATCTCATATGTTGACGTTTTTGAAATTAACTTGTATTCTCAGGTAACAGGTAAACCGAAGAATAAGTACCAAGTAATGTCTGGGTGTTTTGCTTATGATATCTATCAGATAATCTATGTTATGAATTCGAAATGTTCAAAACAATGTACTGGATGTAAACAATATCAGTTGTATTATTTTAATGAATGGTGATGATTTATGTTAAGATTCATGTATATTCATTGTGATGGTATTCGATTTAAGTCACAAGAGCCCTCGGACGTTCCACCGTCTGGTTCGGGGGTGTGACAGGTTGGTATCAGAGCATTGTTTATAGTGAACTAGCATATCTAACCACACATTGATATGCAACTATAAACCAAAAAGGGACTAACCCAACTCCGAACAAAACAAAACAAATAAAAACACAACTATAAAACATCTTTGTTTGCGTGAATTAGGAAACATAACATAAAACCGAACCAAACAAGATAATGCTAGCATCTCAGTTAAGCCAGGACTGTTCATAGTCATATCAAGGAGTGGATGTAGCCTGATCAACTACATTCCTCCAAGGTACAACTATCACATGTCCCGAGGAGATCGTGATGGCTAGGGAACCTAAAAGCATACCCCTTTAGCACCAAAAAGAGAACATCAACTTAATCTATACAATAATAGAAGTGTCATAGGAGTAACGATTGTTAATCACATGCCTCTTCTCAGTCGACATGGAAGGAGAATACCAGGGCCTTCAGTTTCATCAAGTCCTAGTAGCCCATGGGAGGGTCAAGGATGAGCCATAGGTAGATCAAAAGGCACACAACATTGGACCTGAAGAGGAACAGGACGAATACGTGACGGTTGATTTCGATTATGATGAGTTTGACCAGGAGCCAAACGAGGAAAAGGGCGTAGAGGAGGCGTGTAGTGAACCTCACCAGTTGGAAGCCCCGTCAAATTTTCGCATGTTTCAAGGGTTGGATACAGACTACTTACGCGCTCTTGAGGAGGCAGTTATCAGCCTGAAGCTTCAACTCATCATGGCCAAGGCAAGGGCTGCGCGAGCCGAGCGAAAAGTAGAGGCAATCACCCAAGAGGCAGATGAACTAGCTGAACTTCTGGTGCGTCACCTCGATGATTGAGCGTCGTCGTCATCCTTACTAATAGGACCTGCTCTACTACCTGCTATATAGAACTCACCACGCTAGTCATACCCGTCTTTAGTACTATGCCACTATGGTCTATGCTATGTACCCCCGACACTATGTTTAAGTGACTACACTACTCATAGAGCCGATATGCTGCCGAAATTGCGTCACTTATGTATTGCTCTTTCGAGCAAAATTTTCATGTATTGAAAAAATGCGGATAATATTAATAAAAGGTTTTATGTGTTCCACTGTGACGTTGTAATCTGCTATGTGTTATATATCCATGATTGTATGCTAAGTTGTGAAATTACTTAAGTTCGCACTACACACCTAGTTTTTAGGATCACAATCTCACAAAAGCACAGACACTCAACATCTTTCCGTTCCATTGCAGAAAGATGCCTCGATGACCAACCCGCAGAAACCCTGAGCCAAACCCGCCCGATTTCAACTCTATTGCTTTTCAGGCAGCGGTGTCTGCTGCGGTCACCGCAGCTATGGCACAAATTCACCAAGGGAACAATGGAGGAGTCAACGGACAAGGGGCTAGAAGTTCAAACAACGGGATAAATCAAGGACCTACCAAAACATGCTCTTACAAAGACTTCACCAACGCCAAACCACGAACCTTTAACAGCACTAGAGGAATGATTACCCTGAAACGATGGATCGAGAAGGTGGAATCGGTGTTCGAGATATGTGAATGCCCTGAGGAGATGAAGGTAAAGTTTGCCGCATGCACTTTCGTTGACAAGCACTCACTTGGTGGAACGGACACGTGGAAGCCATGACACTCCCCGTAGCCAATTCCATGCCATGGGCAGAGATGAAAGAAATGACGATGGCCGAGTACTGCCCTCGTGGTGAAATTCAGAAAATGGAACAAGAGCTATGGAATCTCACCATCTAAAACGCTGATATAGATGCATACATATCAAGGTTTAGCGAACTGTCTCTGCTATGCCCTGGCATGATCACCTCAAAAGGAAAGAAGATCGAGCGATTCATTTGGGGACTAACCTCCCCGATCCAAGAAAACGTGATAGTTGCAAATCCCGAAACTTTTGGCAGTGCCAAGAGATTGGCCATGAAGCTGTATGACCATAACAACAAGAAGGGTGAGAAGCCAGTGGAGGCTGAAGGTAAGAAGGAAAATGACAACAAAAAGGGAAAGAACAACAAGAGGAAGGGACGTCAAGGTTCCGAATCATCCAAGAAGCAGCAAACAGTGGCAGTTAATGTTGTAACCACTCAAGTTCCACCCACACCACATGTGTGACAACCGTCAATTTTCGGTCAAGTCAAAGTCAACTAAAGTCAACAAGTCAAACCGGTCAACTCAATTTTCCCGTAGGTACTAGAGTTTACGTTATGTAATTTCTAAATAACTCTCTATTCTAATGAGAGATCATAAATCGAAAAGTGCGTACATCTAGATCTCCTTAACCTAAAACGGTGGTACGTGGAGAGCCAAACCGATAAAACAATGTTACATACTCATCGGGAGTATGCAAGATCCTTAAACAAGGCTTAACGGGGTTTACGGACCTTGCAGTGCGAAGCCGGACACTCAAAAAGGTCACCAATGAAACCTCTCTCAATCGTTTTCACTCCATCTCTTCTTATCAGAAATCTCTCCTAAATCTCTCTAAGTATGTCAAATCTCTCCCAAACCTCTCTAAGTATGTGAAATCTCTCCCAAATCTCTCTCTGAATGAGAAATCTCTCTAAGAATGTGAAATCTCTCCCAAATATCTCTTTGTATGTGAAATCTCTCCAAGTATGTCAAATCTCTCCCGAATCTCTCTAAGTATGTGAAATCTCTCCCAAATCTCTCTCTGAATGAGAAATCTCTCTAAGAATGTGAAATCTCTCCCAAATATCTCTTTGTATGTGAAATCTCTCCAAGTATGTCAAATCTCTCCCGAATCTCTCTAAGTATGTGAAATCTCTCCCAAATCTCTCTCTGAATGAGAAATCTCTCCAAGTATGTCAAATCTCTCCCAAATCTCTCTAAGAATGTGAAATCTCTCCCAAATATCTCTTTGTATGTGAAATCTCTCCAAGTATGTCAAATCTCTCCCAAATCTCTCTGAGTATGTGGAATCTCTCTCAAATCTCTCTCGAAATCTCTCCCAACTCTCTATAATCACTCGGGGCATCCCGACCCTCGAATTTGGCGAAAACAGCCCAAAAACGGAAGTCTACGCGAAAAACGGACTTAAGGAACCGAAACCCCTCTCAGGAACCGAAACCCCTCTTAGGAACCGAACCCTTCTGAGCCGAAGGCTACTCAACCGAACCCGAATGTTCGGCACCTTTCGGTTCTGACCATTTCCTCTTCTGATGACTAACCGAACCCTCCCTTCTAATGGCTTGCCGAACCTTCTCTTCTGAGGACCGAGGACCGAACCTTCCCTTCTGAGCTTCGCTTCTAAGCCTCGCTTCTAAGCTTCGGACCGAACCCTCGGCCTAGGACCCTTCGCTTCTTGCTCCTGGTTCGCATCTCGCATCCGGCTCAGCAACCACCATGACCGAACCTCGGCCTAGGGACCGAACCTCGGCCTAGGACCGAGAGGCCTCGCTGGGAAGCCTTTTTCTCCCGGTTTTCGATTAAATTCGCGTTTTAAGCCTGTTTTTAATTGTTTTAGCACGGGATTTTCACCCAAAACTTTATTTTAACATATAAGGACCCTTAATTATTAATTAATCATGTTTTAAAAATAAAACCTTATCCAAAAGAGTGGGTGAAGTACAAAGGTGGAGTGTTGACTTTACTTACTTCTATGACACAAGCAACCACTCCCATACCCACTCCATCTCACTATTCACCAACAGCCCATCCCTAGTCACTTCATAGGTCATTTCTCACTATTTTCAACTATTCCCACGTTCTTAGGGCTGGAACATCCATCCTCTCTCCCCACACTTTAATCATTCTCTCTTTTTTACCAAGAATCACACTCCAAACTCTCTCTTCTTTTTCTCTCTAATTCGAGAATTTCAAGGCATACTCCAAGACTTTTCTCCTACAATTAGTAAGTATCATCATCTTTCTTATGATTATTACACATCCTCCTACTCAAAATCATAGATTGCTTACACAAACATCATCACATTCTTGTTAGATCTTCGAATCTTCAAGTGATTCTTCAAGTGTTCTTGGGTTGAACACTTCTCTTCTTCAACACTTACCTACTAAAATAACTCAAGGTGAGTTCATACCCCTATATTTTCATGTTTTCTCAAGTTTTTAGGGGGGGAATACAAGTTAAAAAACCAAGAACATAACTACACTTTTCTAACAGCCTTCATCAGTAAAGTTCAACTCCATTCACGGACTGTTTTGGAACACTTAAACATTTTAGTTTTCAAAACTGTTTTAGGTGTAAGTAGTTCCAGTTCTTAGCTTTAAAATGACTACTTGCACATCTCCATACGATTTTTCTACAATTTATGGTGATTTTTACAAAACTGCCTATCATTTCAAACACCAATCCGGACCAGTCTGTGATTATGGACTTTTTCACCCAAGTTGGAGATCATTAAAAATCATGATAAAAATTATGAGTAAACTAGACTCATTTTAGGAACTCTCAGAATTTACGGATCTAGTTTTCGAATTCTTATGATTTTTCTATGACTTTTCAAAAACAGTGTAGAAAGGTTGAAAATTTGTTAACAGCTTATAACTTTCTCAACACTTTGTATTATGTTGAGCAAAGTGTATAACGATAAGTTCTAAATATTGAATGTGTTTCCTTGTTAGTTTATCATCATAAAATGAAGCATAGTCATTCATGATAAGATTATTCATTCTTTTAGAACACGTATATTAAGCTATAATGAGCATAGTTTATGGATTCATAGCATTAAGGCATTTTCATAAAAGAATTCTTATACATTACAAACGTTTTGGATAAACTATAATAGGTATAGTTTATGTATCATTTACTTCTCAAACTTATTTACCAAAGGTTTTCAGTTTAGTTCACGTAAATCTGTTAATGAATAAATTTGTGAGTCATTCCCTTCGGGTTACTTCCAAAGTAACAAAGTCAAAAAGTCCTGTAAATTGTAACCAGAGTCTCTTGTAGGGAGAACGTGATAGTTGTGTATAGATCTATATTGGGTTTGACAAACCCACACCAGAGCTGCTTGCAACAGCTAGACCGGCAGGTCTGTGGTGACAAGTGTCATTTAACGGCGACGCCTGAAGAACGTCGTATTACGAGGCCGTCTATGTCAAGTATGGTTATGATAGCTCACATGTGGTATTAACAATCATAAGATTTACGGGTTCTAACTTTAAATTAGCGAGTTATGTCTATTTAGCTCACTGAAATTACTTTAAGTATGGAAAAATACTTATACGCCTTCATATCAAAAAGGGTTTTATGTCGATTTAAAATCACTTTTTACATCAACAATTACATACTTTATTATATACTTTCGGTCTTGGTAATTAAGACTACACATCATTCATTACAGGATTTTTCTCACATCAGAAAGGGTTTTATGCCGATTTAAAACCACTTTTATATCTTTAAGTATGACAAATAGTTGTTCATTTTCGGTCCTGGTATTTAGGACTACATAACTTTTGTAAGGAAAATATTAGATTTTTCTTGGTATCATACATCTCTTTACAAAGATCGATTTTCAAACTCTTACTGTCAAAAGCTTATGAACTCACCAACCTTTGTGTTGACACTTTTCAAAACTACTTGTATTCTCAGGAATTCAGTGAAACAGGAAATCAACCACGTTTTGAGGATGGGACGATAAATCGTCGAACAGTTCATTTTGTATCATAATGTAATTGATTTGAATCATGTAAACATATACTTTGGTGTAACTTTTTCAATTATATTTATGATGGTTGTATTTACTTTGAGCACTATTATACTCGTTGTTGTGATACTCTACATGAAGTCCTCCACCCCCGGACGTTTCCGCCATCCTTGGTTTGGGGGTGTGACAACATGCTCCAGCCTCAGCTGCTCCAAGTGCTCCTAGGCCTTATTCCGGTAATCTTCGTAAGTGCAACAAGTGTGGTCTCCATCACAATGGAGAATGCAGAGAGATGCAGTGCACCAGTTGCAATCGGAAGGGGCACACGGCGAAGTATTGCAGGACCTACCCTCCTCAAAACCAACAACAAGGAAACAACAACAACAATAACCGCGACAAAAACAACACCGGAAATGGCGGCAACAATGATGGAACAAGCCACACCTGCTATGGATGTGGAAGGACTAGGCGTTTCCGTCGAAACTACCCCAAAAACAACAATTCCGGGAATGGAGGGACAGGAAGGGTGCTGACCATGGGTCAGGGAGAAGCGGTTCAGGATCCCGCTGTCGTCACTGGTACGTTCCTCCTAAACCACACTTATGCATGCATCCTATTTGATACCAGAGCAGAACAAAGTTTTGTGAGAAATAAGTTTAAGCATTTGTTAAAACAACAACCCCAGAAGCTCAATGAAACCTTTACGGTGGAAATGGCCAATAGGAAAACAGAATCCACTAGGGAAATCTATATCGGATGTACCCTAGCCCTAAATCAACACGTCTTTTGAATAAACTTAATGTCTGTTTCCATTAGGAATTTTGATGTGATTATTGGCATGGATTGGTTAAGCCCCCACCATGCTGAAATTATGTGTCACGAGATGGCCGTTCTCCTTCACCTTCCAAATCATGAAACCCTAATTATTTACGAAGACAAACCCATCACGGATCTTCGTCTCATCTCGTGCGTCCAGGCACAGAAGTATCTTCGAAAGAAAGATTTGATGTTCCTGGCGCACATAGTGGATAAATTCAAGGAAGAGGTTAATGTTCAAGACATTCCTGTAGCATGTGAATTCCCAGACATCTTTCCTGAAGATCTTCCTGGGATACCCCAATAAATACAAATTGAATTTTGAATTGATCTTATGCCAGGAGCTACTCCCATCGCTAAATCGCCTTACCGATTGGCTCCTGCTGAGATGCAGGAATTGTCCAGCCAACGTAGTGAACTCCTGGACAAGGGATTCATTCGACCCAGCTTCTCGCCGTGGGGAGCTCCAATTCTCTTTGTCAAGAAGAAGGACGGATCGTTTAGGATGTGCATCGATTACAGAAAACAAAATAAGCTCACTGTTAAAAATCACTATCCACTCCCACAAACCGACGATCTATTGGACCAGCTCCAAGGAGCTAGTTACTTCTCTAAGATAGATCTGCGGTCTGGGTACCATCAACTCATGGTCCGGGAAGAGGATATTCCCAAAACCGCTTTCCGAACTCATTACGGACATTATGAATTTGTCGTAATGCCCTTCGGTCTAACGAATGCCCCTGCCGCATTCATGGACCTAATGAATCGAATCTGCCAACCATTCCTCGACAACTTTGTTATTGTTTTCATTGATGACATTCTATTTTATTTTCGAAGCAAAGAAGAGCGTGGCTAACATCTCCGACAAATCCTGGAAACCCTGCGAACTGAGAAGCTATACGAAAAACTCTCCAAGTGTGAGTTCTGGCTCCGTAGCGTGAACTTTTTAGGTCATGTTAGTCAGGAAGGAATACATGTGGATCCTTCTAAGGTCAAAGCCATCGAAGGATGGGCAGTCCCAACAACACCCATAAAAATTCGCCAATTCTTAGGTCTAGAAGGTTACTACAGGAGGTTCATTCAAAACTTCTCTAAGACCGCCGATCCACTTACCTCGCTTACACAAAAGGGCGTACCATTCGAATGGACGGACAAGCAAGAACCTGCATTCCGAACTCTGAAGCAAGCACTATGTGGTGCCCCGGTACTATCACTACCAGAGGGAACGGAAGATTTCATAGTCTACTATGACGCGTCAAATCAGGGTTTAGTTTGCGTTCTCATGTAGCGTGAAAAGGTGATAGCTTACGCGTCCCGACAGCTAAAGACACATGAAGTGAATTATACGACCCACGACCTGGAACTAGGAGCAATGGTCTTCGCCCTGAAGATTTGGAGACACTACCTTTATGGTACGAAGTGCACCATCTTCACGGACCACAAGAGTCTCCAGCACATCTTGAATCAAAAAGAGTTGAATATGAGGCAACAAAGATGGGTTGAACTATTAAACAACTATGAGTGTGAAATCAAGTACCACCCAGGCAAGGCTAACATAGTAGCTGATGCCTTGATTTGGAAAGAGTACTCTAATCGTCGTGTGAAAACTCTCACAATAACCATCCAGTCTCACCTAACCACTCAGATCAGGGCAACATAGTCATATGCCATGAAGGCGGAAAACAAAACAAATGAAGCGTTACGCGTAATGGAGAAGAATCTCGAGGTGAAAGAGGGTGGAGTATATTATTTCATGAACCATATTTGGGTCCCTAAACTTGGAGGATTTAGGGAGGTAGTCATGAATGAGCTCACAAGACGCGATACTCCATCCATCTGGGTTCGGACAAAATGTACTTGGATATTGAACAACATTATTGGTGGCCTAGCATGAAAGCAGAGATTGCCACCTATGTTAGCAAATGCCTTACTTGCGCCAAAGTAAATGTAGAATACCAGAAGCCCTCGGGGTTATTACTGCAACCAGTAATTCCCGAGTGAAAATGGGAAAGGATTACCATGGATTTTGTGACCAAGTTACCCAAGTCGTCAGAGGGATTGGACACTATATGGGTAATAGTCGAAAGACTGATGAAATCCACTCATTTCCTGCCAATAAAAGAATCCTACAAGATGGAGAGATTGACAAGAATATACGTTCGAGAAATCATGAGACTTCACGGAGTGCCAGTGTCTATCATCTCAGATAGAGATAGTAGATTCACTTCACGTTTTTGGCAATCACTTCAGAAAGCACTGGGAACCCATCTCGACATGAGCACTGCTTATCACCCACAAACGGATGGTCAAAGCGAACGAACCATTCATACGCTTGAAGACATGCTTCGCGCATGTGCGATAGACTTTGGGAAGTCCTGGACGTAAGTGTAGATCACCGTTTTGTTGGGATGAGGTTGGCGACACCCAGCTAGCGAGAGAACTAACATCAGACAAGAAGTTAACGGAACCGGAGATCATACGTGAAACCACGGAAAAAATAGTTCAAATCAGAGCTCGACTACAAGCATTACGCGACCGACAGAAGAGCTACGCTGATAAACAACGAAAACCCTTGGAGTTTCAGGTCAGGGATCGAGTGTTGTTAAAAGTTTCTCCCTGGAAAGGAGTTATTCGTTTTGGAAAGCGGTGAAAATTGAATCCACGATACATTGGACCTTTCGAGATTGTTGCCCGAATTGGTCTAGTAGCGTACAGACTGAAGCTACCTGCTGAGCTCACCAACGTACACCCCCTGTTCCATGTTTCCAACCTAAAGAAGTGCTTATCCGATGAAACTCTCGTCATTCCCCTTGATGAAATTGAAATCAACGAGAATATCGTGGAGGAACCAGTTGAAATCATGGACAGGGAGGTGAAGCGTACCAAGCAAAGTTGCATTCTGATTGTGAAGGTACGGTGGAACGTGAAGCGTGGGCCAAAATTCACATGGGAACGCGAAGACCAGATGAAGCAGAAGTACACTCACCTATTCTCGCATTCTCAAATCTAGCTTTCAAAAGAATTTCGGGACGAAATTCCCTCTAACGGGGGGGGGGGGGGATGATGTCACAACTAGGAAATTCGATGCCTTGTAAACATGGAACAATGATAACAAATGTGAACCAATAATGTAAAAGCATGTAATATGCTTATTCAATAACAACAAACTTCAATCAAAAACTTCATACAAGCACTGCAAATAGTCAACAAAGAATTGGAAACCCTAGAAATCCCGGTTTAAGTCCATTCTGGACTAGGATTTCCTTATTGGACCCAATGGGCCAATAAGCTTCCAATTTGATTATCTTGGGCTTAGAAATCTTAAATGGGCTCTAATTGGACCCACTTCTATTTATTTTAATATTTTGGGCCATATTGGGCCTAGAATGAAATAAAATACTTTAATGGACCTTATTGGGCCATAAATAACCTAATGAGCCATATTGAGCCATAAAAATCATTTATTGAATTTTTTTTTTGGGCCAAGAATCATCTAATTAAGCCATAATATGGATTAAACACCAAAGGCCCAAAAATTTCCTTCTCTTTCTCTAATTCTCGGCCCCACCTCAAAGCATGAAGAAAGGAGAGTTGACTTTTGTGCCACCTCATTTTTATTTGTTGGGTCTCCATGCATGCAACTCATACTTCCAAGCAAACATCTCATCAAGGTCTCTCTCTTCCCCTCCCTTCTCCTCTTGGCCAAACACAACACACACACACACTCACAAAATTTATCTTCATTCTCTCAAACTCTCACTAGAACATCCTTACACTCTCCCTCAAAAATTTCGAGAATCACAAGGGCTACAAGGAAATGTCTTCTTAATATCACAAATCTAAGGTAAGTTGATGTTTGATCCATGCTTTAACTCACTTCCTTTCATCAAAAATCATCTCTTAATCCATTCAAATTTATGATCTTGCATCTTACAACCCACTAAGTTCGAGATCCATCCAAGAAACTTGCTAGGGCCGAAAATAGCACCAAACTTCTCCCAATCTGCTTCAAAACCAAAACCACAACTCAAGGTGAGCTTCATACCCCTTTCTTTTCGGTTTTCATGAGTTTTATGGGGGAGCATACAAGAAAATGTGTAGATCTATGTGTATGTGTATGCTATGTGTGATTTTATGCATGTATGTGTGTGATTTCATGTGTTTTGTGATGAATATATTAACAAAAGCGAATAAGAGAAAGGAAACAAACATAATCTAAGCTATTTTACACAAAACAAGTCAAGAATGATAGCTTATAAGGTTATGATGAACATATTCTAACATAAAACTCATTTTAGGGCTTAACTTGTCAAAAATACAAAACTTTGGTTACAAATCGATAAGTCAAGGTTTCTTGAGGGTCAAAAGGGTCAAAACAGTTTCTATAATCATTTTTCTGAATAATAGAATTTTCAAGGGACTTAAAATGTAAATTTTTAACTTAATGGGCTAATTTTGGGCTTTTCGGCCCAATAAGCCTGAAAATGCAAAAAAATGATAAATTTAATGTCCCAAAAGGACCAAAAATGCAAAGTTTTTAGATTTTGGGCCAAAACTGTAAAAGTTGAGAAAAATGGGGTTCTAACCGAGAAACACCATTCTGGAAGGGCTGAAGCTGCCAACAAAATAAATTTTGGGTTAGAACTGTCTTTTCAACAAGTTTATGATACGAATGTGTCAAGAAAATGTTTTAAGGAACTAAAAATGAAATTCTTTTATATAAAAGGACCAAAAATGTTATTTTTATAAAAGAAGGGTAGTGAAAAGGTCAAATTCCACTTTTAAACAAATGAATTCATTAATACAAAATACAAGATCCACGACTACCAACGAAATGGAAAACAAATACACTTTCAACAACAAATATCGTTACAAACGAAGTGATTCGGTCTCGAATCAATACAAAACAACAAGCGCTAAACCAAACCACCTAAATAAATACGTGATAACTACAATGAGCCACTTTACAAACTTTGGGCTTGCAAGTTTCAAATCATGCTTGTTGGGCCTTTCTAGCCCATTAACATGATCTTTGGGCCTAAAGGGAATATGCTTATGTGCTATTGGGCCTCCTATGACCTGATTTCATGTAAAAGGACTTCAATGGCTTTAATGTGCTATTGGGCCGTAGTGGCCCATTAGTGTTGCTAGTGAGGTCGAGAAATCAAATGCGAGTTGGGCCAACGTGCCTTTTGCATCCCCGATAGCCTAAAATAACTCACGGAAATAGTGGGACTTCATACTCCCCCTTTTCCTCGTTTGTTAGGCTTACGAGTAATCAAGATAAACAGATTCAGGACGTTAATCAAGAGTAATCATGGTTTTGGATTAAGTGAGTAGTAACGGGCGAAGCCTTTAAGGATCGTTCGAAAACTGTAGTTATAAACTAGTCATTTTCTAATACGTGGTTATAACAACTCACAAACCCAAATTAATCCAACGCCACCCGAGTAATCAAAATCATTCGTCGTGACGGTATAACAATTGAGAAATCACTGTATTTTATGTATTGGGAAAACATCGGGTTTTCCGAGGAAGTTCAAGATCTTCACTTGCGCGATTAATACTAAAGTTCAACATTTATAGATGTTTTGAAAATCAACAAGCATATATTTACAGATCCTCACACTTTTATTTTATAAACAATGATTTTTTTCAGAAAATATCGGATTTTCTAGGTTTTACAAACTACACCAAATCATTTTATCACAACATTGCTTATGAACTCACCAAAATCTCATATGTTGATGTTTTTGAAATTAACTTGTATTCTCAGGTAACAGGTAAACCGAAGAATAAGTACCAAGTAATGTCTGGGTGTTTTGCTTATGATATCTATCAGATAATCTATGTTATGAATTTGAAATGTTCAAAACAATGTACTGGATGTAAACAATATCAGTTGTATTATTTTGATGCATGGTGATGATTTATGTTAAGATTCATGTATATTCATTGTGATGATATTAAATTTAAGTCACAAGAGCCCTCGGACGTTCTGTCGTCTGGTTTGGGGGTGTGACAGATAGACCCTTCATCTAGTAGAGTAAGGATGACAACCACAGACTATTCTAGACAGTCGAGTGGAATACTAGCAGGCTCGCAATCTGTAGGGGTTGTGAACGATGTGTTCACCCGGTGTACTCTAAACCTTAGCTACTATGCAGACTTAGTGCCTAAACCTTGGTGATCATGCAGACTTGATGCCTAAAACCTGGTGACTATGCTGACTTAGTACCTAAACCCTAGAGACTATGCGAACGTAGTGTATGTGTATAAACCCTAGCGACTATGCAGACTTGGTGCCTAAACCCGGTGATGATGGACTTCATGCAAATTCCTTAGGATAATCCTTAGGAATAAATGATCGAGGAATAGATGATTTTTTGGGTAGATCTTTAAGAGTAAAGAAGATAATGGGGATGTGTAATTGGGTAATTGGGTAATTGGGTTGATGCAAACAATTTGATTCAAATATGAGTTATAAAAGTTATAAAGTAGTTGATAAGATTCTTTGAATTTTTAAATAAAATAATGCTCTAAATGGTAAAATCTTTCTGAATCTTTTTATATTTATATTGTTCATGCAAAAATGTTGATTGAAAATTATAGATATAATTTTTTTAATAAGAACTGAAGATTGATTCACAAAAATAAACAATTTTGCTTCATTATAATAAAAATGTTTGATAGTTTGATTAGAATGATGTTCAAAATAGCAAGTTCTTTTTGATTCTTTATATATAAATAAAATTTTGATGCAAAATATTATTTATAAGCTTTTAATAAGATTAAAAATTTTATTCAAATAAATATACAATTTGCTTTAAATTAAAAGGTGTTATAAATGATAATTTCTTTTTGAATCTCTATATCTTTTTTATTCAAAAGCTTTGATCCAAAAAAATTAAATAGTTATTTAACATAAAATTTATTAAAGATTAAAAAATATTAATGGAATATGAAAAATTTCGGTTTCGTGACTTTATACATAGCATTTTTAATATAATGTAAGGAATTTAATTTATAAAATCATATAAAATTTGAAACAATGAAATTGCATCATCAAACAATGATTAAAATATTGTTCAAAAGAATATATAGTTTTGAATTAACTATAATAATATTTATCTTAAAAACACATTGGGGCACAAACAAAACATAGAAACCTTGACACTTTTATGTTTGGACAAGACTTAAAAACCTGTTGGGCCACATACTAACATACATAACGTTTTTCAATGCTATTTTCTTTAACTAAGAACGTATTTGACTTAAAGTGTCGCTAAAGTCTCTTTAATAGGATCTCTCCACGAGAAAAATAAAAGTATCATATTATTCATATATGATAGCGGAATAAAGAAATATTTGTTAATATCAATCATATTTTTATGAATACTTTGCATCAAAAACATTATAAAACACAATTTTGTTCGTATCATAAGTGGATCAAAGATTACCATATAATGGTGATCATTCAAAAAAATATATATTTAAATTTTAAACATAAAATACATAAGCATAATTATATAGACTCCCTTACCATCATTATAAACCAAAATTTGTTTCATAGCATAAGTGTATCATAGTTTACCATATGATGGTGATAATCAAATATATATATATATATATATATATATATATATATATATATATATATATATATATATATATATATAAATTCTAAACAGAAAACAAACAATGATACTTATATAGTCTTCCTTATCAAAACAAATAAAAACCAAAATATTTTCAAAATGAGAAACATCCAATAATCAGAGAACAACTTGCTTTAACCCTGACTTCAACTTCGTGTAAATGACCTTCAGTGTAAATGTTCTTCCACTTGTAGCTTGTTAGATTATCATAATCCTGAAGAGTTGTAACAAAAGAACCTTTTCACCAATTCATGTCTGACAAAAACATCTTCAAACATATTTCTTCCTCATTTTAGCCAATTGCATCCATTGAATGGTACACTTAGGCAAAAAATCAACATCTAATTTCTCCACTCCACAACCACGATAAACTTCCATATGTCTCATCATAAATAACCCACAATCAACAACATTGTCTTTAGTCTGCATGTACATCTGAAACCTTTCCATCTACATTATTTTGAATGAACTGACTCGAGGATGATCTGAAATAGTCAAATACTGTTTAAGCATTGTCTTCTACATAAACCATTTTTTATTAGTATAAAAAAACAAAACAAAAAATAAATAAAAAACAAAACAAATAAGTACCAATTTATCAAGAAAACCCCGATAATTTGTAGGGATCCCTCCGAAGTCATGTGGTTATCAATCATTTCCATCTTTCCGTTGATTAAATAAAAAACAATCAAAAAGCAAGAGTGTAAAAATCGTTTGACAGTAGTGATGGGTTTTGGTCATAAGACATCCTATGTGCTGATACAAACCCTAATGCTTGGATCTAGGTTTCTCTATTGTACATGCTTTGAATCCAAGACTATAAACCGTAATTCTAGCATATGGAAATCAATATTAACATATAATTAGGTTTAAGATATTACCTTGATTGTTATGTAGCAATAAAAATCCCAATTCCTCCTTGAATTGACTTTGGAAGGCTTAGAGTCACAAGTGTCACTCCTCTAATGGCTTACAAACACCAAGAGCAAATGGAGAAGGTATAAAGAGAGAGGAGAGAGGTAGGAATTCGTCCTTAGGACTTCTTGGGAAGGCATAGACGAATTCATGAGCCTGAGGGGGTTTATATAGGTGTAAAGATTAGGGTTTTAGTCTTTATCCTTATCTAGTTGCTTGCCCACCAAGCAACCATAAGATAAGTCTTAGAAACCCTTATCCTAGTTGAATTCTAAGGCATTATCACCTTAAATTCGTTCACCCTATATTTAAGATAATCCTTACCTTATTTTGTAACTATCACATAATTACAATTCAGCCCCTCTAGTTTAATTAATTACACTTGATCACAAAATTAATTCATAATTAATTATTGACCAATATTAATTAAACGAATATGATTTCTCCTTTAATATATTATTCTTATAATGTATTAATAAATCATAATAACCTCTATCTCTATTTATTTCTCCAATCAAGTTGCTTTGGTGAAGGCAACCCAAAAGGACCATGCACCATTGGGTCAAGTACATACCAAAATATTTATGGACTTAAACACTAATCCAACAGTCTCCCACTTGGATAAGTCTAACAACTATTCTGCGTATGACTTCGGATCTCGATCTACAATCGTAGCTTTCCAAAGCCGCTGTCAACTCTGATCCTATCAGATACGCGTGTCCTTAGATAAGGGATCATATATTCCTCCATCTAGATATCATATGAGACATGATTTCAAATCATTCTCTTTGTACTATATCTCGATTCCCGATTTATGACGACTGACTAATTGAACAAATCAAATTAGCCCTAGCCCGGCCGAGCATTTACGTTTGTCATCACTAAACCATCGAGGGGCCCAAAGATATCGCCTTTATCCTACTTTGAATAAAAGGAATGGATAAACTTCGATACAATGCTCGCTTGCACTCACGCACCAAATCACACACAACAATATGTTTTATAACACTAAGTTACTAGTGCGTTTACATATTATCAATGTGCAACCGATTCGCAAGATACAACTCACACATCTCGGTTTCAAGAATATAAGATGTTATTGTCTCTCCAATCACTCGTGATACAATTCATGGAGTGATCCAAGTGAGCATGGGTTTAATCCAATGCTCAAATTCATATTCATAAGCACTCATGAACGTTACAGCAAACATTTGCTTATGTCTAATGCTCTTTAGACAATCCACACACCAATTCACGACAGTCTTCATTCATATCTACTTCCAACATATGAACGACTGTGGCCGGTTTGAATAATTCGATTATTCTTAATAAACTCAATTATTCTGGAAGTCAAAACATGCAAATGTGAAACACAAGAATAATACTAATCCCATATGGCCTCAACCCTTTGAGCATAAATAAAAAACCTTTTATTTATCACCATATTGATTACTCATTATTTGTCGTTTCGGGTAATCAACTTCTTACTTGAATTATTACACTTGTCCCATGCTCCTAGCATGCACACAATGTTTACCTATGGTTCTCACTTTGTGAAATAGATCAAATTCAACACATTTCCAATCATTCTCATTTCACAACTCCAAATCCATTTTTCATAAGTTAAAGAATATCAAAACCTTGCTACTTATAGAATATGCTAGATTCTAAAATTCTATGCAACTATCCTTTCGTAATGTCACTGCACCAAAGTCACAAAGACTATTGTCAATGATATTACACAGTACTCTATCGGAGATTGTTACAAGACAATTCCTTAGATACGATGTCTCTCACTCAAAGTACATTCCTTTGAACATCCTTTTGCATAAAGGTTTCTAATCTAGTCATAGATTTTTCAATATTCAATTTCCAATATGGATACGCTTCCATATTTTCCATATGACAACTCATTCTTAATAGAATCTTGTCTATTCGTAATGATGTCGATATGGTCCATCCAATATGGAAACATTTCCATATTTTCCAATACTATACTTCCAACTACTCACAAGCGACCAATCCTCGTTGAACTTTGGATTGTCCTTTGATAGTTGTTTAATTATTTTAGTCAAAACCGATTCTAATCCCTTTTCCCTCTAAATGCGCTAGACATTTGGAAAATTTTAGAATGGTCAAACATTAAAGCATTTGCAATCGATCCTATACCCGAAGCGTATGGGACATGACGCATAATGTTTTATTTGCTATGTTCTCAAAATTCAAATTGTGAAGAGGAATACCGTAATCATAATCGAAATTTTAAGAACACACTATGTACCCTTGACTAAATTTATTAACATTTCTCAACCTAATCCTTTAGATTTGAAATGAAGCATAATATTCTCTCCCTTAATTATAGCAAAACAACCTTTCAACTCTTACAACTTTGCAAAGTATGACTCTTGTTTTCTATAATTAATATTGCCAACTTTGCAATACGTGCCTTAATAATCATACAACCATAACATTTATGCTCCCACTATCATGATGATTATTATAAAACATAACACTTATGCTCCCACTAGCTTCGACATGTATTCATAAACATCTTAACTTCCAGAAAGACAATACCTATTGAATTTCTTAAGTCCATGTTTCTAATACTTAGTGCTTTGATAATCTTTTATCAAGGCTTCTTGAAATTATACACCTTTGCCTTCGATAGTTCATATGTGTGTCTAAACAATTAAGACCAATTGCCAAACCTCACAATTCAAATTATGGAAAGGGATGCCGTAACCATGATTGAATTTGAGAATGCAATTTTACAATCACTATCTTCTTAAAATCTCTCTTAGTGAAAGCATTTCTTCACAATCATTTTCATGAAGGAGGAAATATTATGACACTTAGATTTGAGCGCTGTATGTGTTCTTATCCATGTGAATTTGTTAAAACTAAAGTTTACGACAAATTCAAACTCATATGGACCGAGCTTTCTTAATCTTGATTTCTTGCCTTATGGTAGCACAGCTGCCCACCATGTCTTCCAAGTAGTTAAGCAGCTCACCTTTTCTTATCAATGTACCTTTCATTGATTAAGGTGCTTTGCCTTTTATGCGTTCATAGAACTTTGCATAATTAACTTGATTGGATTGGCACAGAATCAAAATAATGTCATCACGATAGGTTGTAACCTTAACTCGTGTGCTAGTGATGATCGATAAGGTTTATTTGATTTGTTCTTGAGACCTTTCAAGACCATTAAGACTCCCACTGACTCCTTGACATATAAGGTTCTCTTGTCAATAACCATTTCTTGACAAACAAATATTCAAGAGTTAGTGTAGCTTTTATCAAAACTCCTCATAAATTGGTCCTAGTTGATCTTTGTCTTATCTAAGACATCACAACTTACCACATTTAATGAATGTTTTAAACCTTCTTAATACTTTTCACTCATTGTCACAATCTTAACTCTAAGACTTGTTTTGGAACGAAGTATGATTGACTTCTTGATTTGACCATTTCTTCAATATTTGATTCCTCTTCTTGGACATACAATTGTACCAAGACTCACTTAGAGGATCAATTGAGATATGGTTCTTAATCATTATGACCTATCATAAAGCATAAAAGGTACTCTCCCTTCTTCTTAGAATGGAGAAACTTTTATCTCTCTGCCTACTTGATTCTTGTTATTCGTTCTACTATTGATTTAAACTTTTTTTCAATCAATTCAGAATTACACTTAATCTTATAAGTATAATCATATTTACTAAACCTTTAGTAAATCATGACGAATATCTCGTTACTCTTATGGTGGACTTTGATCAACACACAACTTTTTGTACTCGATCTCCTAGTCCTTCACTTGACACTTTGTCAGCGAATTAGTCTAATTTCCAAATACGAAATTTCTCATTCATCATGCATCCACGTTGCATGATTCCAAGTTTCTGTCCAATTGAAACTTGGGTGATGAGAAAATCTCCCTATTTGGTAAATTCTCGACTTTCCATAACATAATAAGAACCAAATCCATTATTGCTAATAATAGAAATATTTTAACATCAATTTTTCATACACGCCATTGTAAGGATAAATAAATAAAATTTAAAGTCAAAATTTATTTTATTGCGGAAAAATTTGTCCTTACAGTGCAACTCATTGAAAAACTTATGCTAACACATCTTTCTTAGCAATCTAATTCTAACTCTAAGTAGTAGCTCAAGAATCTAATCTTCGAGAAACGCGATCGAAATCCATTCCTTCACGGTTAGATTCTGCTCACTTCTTCCCTTAAGTTTCCTTTCTTTTCTTCGATCCTACAAAAACATCAATTGTAATCTTATCACATTATGTATTCAGAATTTAGAATGAAGCTTAAAAGAGTTAGTCAATGGATTTTACCTAAATTAGAGCCATACGTTTCGACTCTCCCATCTCATAGATCTCTTAGGTAAATGGGGCAGCTTCGTCTCCAATGCCCCTTCTCATGGCAATAAAAGCAAATCGACTCTTTTGGAACAGGACATGGAACTACTTCAGACATCGCCTTTCTCTTATGATCAAACTTTTCGATCATAGCATGTCTTTCGTTGCCATTGTCTATATCCATAGAGGTCTCGAAGGCAGATTCACCAATCAACTTTTCTTTTCTATTGCGCCAAATCATTGCAGATTCAGCAGCAATAAGCATATAGGTGAGATCTATAAGGGTCACGTCGTAGTTCATCATATAGTACTCTCTTACGAACTCACTATATGAGTTGGGAAATGCTTGAAGAACCCAATCAATAGCCATTTCCTCACAGACAACGGATCCCAACATTCTTAACCTATCAATGTGTGACTTCATCCCTAGGACGTGTGCATACACCGACTTTCCTTCTTTATGTTTACTTGCCAAACAGGTTTGAGTGATCTTGAACTTTTCAAGCCTTTGAACTTGTGGGTTAGGGGGAATAATTGGAGGAGGAGGAGGAAGTGAAGCATGATCTCTTGTTCCTCGATCGAATCGTGGAATATCATCTTCATGTGGAATGCTTGTTCCACGGGATTTGGGAAGACCATAGTTGTCGAACTTTGACATCTACAATACGGGAGAAAACGAATTCAAGTTAGTTGATTGATTGAGTCCATAGCAAATCACCCAAATGAGATACTAAGGCTAGGACCCAACACAATATTCTACAACTTGGGAGAGGGATGCCGTAACCCTAATTGCAGAATATTTGAAGGTAAGTGAATGACGATTCACTAATTTTCACCACGAAAAACGAAAACGAAATTTAAGTTTTAAATCTATGAAAACTCCTAGATCCTTTGAGATTCATTGAACATTTCAATGGCATGTTTAAATCTCGATATGCCCATCTTGTTTGTGACTGGGATGCCGAGGATCACAAAGCGGGTGTGAATAACCATGCAAACTTACATGGTGCCCTCACATGTTATAGTCACCTATTCGATGTGCCGGTAAACCACACACGCTCCACCGAACTATGACAAACATTGAGTCACCCTTTGCTACCTTTGCTTAGAACCATTTAGTGTGCCGGTAAACCACACACGCTCCACTAACGTCTTCACAAGGGCACAAAGTGTAATTTCATGGAATTGCATCAATTCACTTTTGCCTAAGTAACTAAGATTGGGAATTTTATGAAAACATTTAGTTACTATTATACTTCATTATACTTATAATGGAAGGTTTTGTCCTATCCTACCCGTTCGGCTAACGACCCTCCACTAGTCAAGAGTGCGGTGGGTAAGAGTGGATACCCATTCAATCGCCATTTTATAGGCAATTTCCTTGAACACCCCTTATAGACCAGCTTCGTGAATGAGGCCTACTAACTGTAAGACTGACTTTTACTCATATATAATGTTAGACTTTTAATGTTATATATATAGTATAGGGTGTATTTTACACTTTTAAAATACTAGGTGGTCTAATTTAACAATTATACTTTTAATTCAATTAAATTGTAAACCTAAACTTCTATGGATTTATTAAACTTCTTTTAATTATACACCTTAATTAATTAATAAAACCATAAGGGTGTGATTTGAACTTTTTCAAAACATACTAGAGTTTTAGAATTTAACATTCCTAATTAAACTTTTAATCGACTTTTAAATTCCAAAACTTGAGGGCAAGTTTTCAAACATTTCAAAACATTAGGGTTTAGAATTTAAATATGCATCAAAATTAACTATTTAATCAAAATTTAAATTCCAAAACTTGAGGGCAAGTTTTGAAACCTTTTTCAAAACATTAGGGTTTCAACTATTTAATTTTCAAAACAACAAAACTTTTGGGTTCAAATTTAAACTATAAAACCTAAAGGGGAAAAATATGAAACATTTCATAACATAAGGATCAAATAACAAATAATCTAAATCACATAATTATCCATATTTGATTTATTTAATGATTTCTTGCAAAACAATTTATCAATTTACTCGAAATAATTAATCAATTATCTTATAAGGAAACAATTATCTTCTTAATTGATAAATATCTTAAATTAGATCAAAAATATTGTCAAATATATCATATAATCGGATTAATATTGATCTAACATGATAAGGTAACTATCCCAATGCAAAAACAACAAGAAATCCCGAGATAAGCTCTATCTGACGAGTTGACTCGTCGAGTCAAGCCCGGACTCGTCGAGTCACCTTGGACTCGGCGAGTTCAGCTATGGACTCGGCGAGTCCAGCCTCCAAAACACCAAAAATCGAATTTTTTAGATATAAAATGCATCAATACAATTGAAACCAAACCTGGCTCTGATACCACTGATGGGTTTTGGTCATAAGACATCCTATGTGCTGATACAAACCATAATGCTTGGATCTAGGTTTCTCTATTGTACATGCTTTGAATCCAAGACTATAAACCCTCATTCTAGCATATGGAAATCAATATTAACATATAATTAGGTTTAAGATATTACCTTGATTGTTATGTAGCAATAACAATCCCAATTCCTCCTTGAATTGACTTTGGAAGGCTTAGAGTCACAAGTGTCACTCCTCTAATGGCTTACAAACACCAAGAGCAAATGGAGAAGGTATAAAGAGAGAGGAGAGAGGTAGGAATTCGTCCTTAGGACTTCTTGGGAAGGCATAGACGAATTCATGAGCCTTAGGGGGTTTATATAGGTGTAAAGACTAGGGTTTTAGTCTTTATCCTTATCTAGTTGCTTGCCCACCAAGCAACCATAAGATAAGTCTTAGAAACCCTTATCCTTGTCGAATTCTAAGGCATTATCACCTTAAATTCGTTCACCCTATATTTAAGATAATCCTTACCTTATTTTGTAACTATCACATAATTACAATTCAGCCCCTCTAGTTTAATTAATTACACTTGATCATAAAATTAATTCTTAATTAATTATTGACCAATATTAATTAAACAAATATGATTTCTCCTTTAATATATTATTCTTATAACATATTAATAAATCATAATAACCTCTCTCTCTATTTATTTCTCCAATCAAGTTGCTTTGGTGAAGGCAACCCAAAAGGACCATACACCATCGGGTCAAGTACATACCAAAATAGTTACGAACTTAGACACTAATCCAACAGGTAGCTCGACGGTGGACTGGTGTTAAGGGATTAATCGGTCTTGGCGGGGATTAATCGAGAACCATAAATTATTAATAAAATATTAAAATTAATTAAATATTAATATATCTTAAGAAAAACAAGTGCTTCAAAATTAGAAAATAAGAAAAATTGTAATTTGGAAATTTAGAAATACGAAAATATGAACATTTTGGGATAATATTTGAAAATTTAAAAATTTTGGATTAAAAAAAGAAAGTTGGTTTTTTGATTTTTTTTAAAAAATTTTAAATTTTTTTGACCTTTTCCGATTTTTTTGACTTTTTTTTTTTTTTACTTTTGTTGACCGATTAATTCCGCCAAGGCCGATTAATCCCGCCAAACCCGATTAATCATAAATTTCCGATTAATGCCCTAATCCTCAACGGTTGTAGAACGCCAAACGATTAATCAACGATTAATTGCTAATTAATCCCGATTTCAGCAACCATGTCAAAAAGTAATGTTCTTTCGTAATAATAAGAAAGAATACATGTTGAAAAAATAAAATATTAAAAAGCAATATATATATATATATATATATATATATATATATATATATATATATATATATATATATATATATATATATATATATATATATATATATATATATATATATATATATATATATATTACCTCCTACATTTTCTTCCTCATTTTAGCCAATTGCATCTTCGTGTAATTGACCTTCAGTGTAAATCTCCTTCCACTTGTAGCTTGTTAGATTATCATAATCCTGAAGAGTTGTAACAAAAGAACCTTTTCACCAATTCATGTCTGACAAAAAACATCTTCAAACATATTTCTTACTCATTTTAGCCAATTGCATCCATTGAATGGTACACTCAGGCAAAAAATCAGCATCTAACTTCTCATATATATATATATATATATATATATATATATATATATATATATATATATATATATATATAGCAAAGTTAATTTAATTTAAATAACAAAATATAAAAATAATTAATTAACATACCAAATTAACACGTAAACTTTAAACACATAGAAACGTTTCCAAATTACTTTGAATTCTGTCTACAAATCGTGCATTAATACTATTTGTCTTCTTGAAAATAATATTTGTCTAAAAATGAAAAAATAGAAAATATTAAATATAAAAAAAGAATATGGATCATACCATAAGTGAGCATTACATGAAAAAACCTTGAAGAAATAGTGTGGCCTTTATATTTTTCAAGATCAATCAGAAAAGCCGACGATAAATCAATAACACCTTCGTGAATCCTACAACCCAGTAGAGACTCCATCACAAATTTTATACCAGCAAATCCATTGTCAGATTCATAGTTTTTTTCCCTAAAAAAATTAAGATTATAAAAATATATACTAAACTTTTAAGATTAAAAAATAATTATAAAAAAACATCAATAAGGAAATACCTGGGATTATACGTAGCAAAAAACGGAGAACCCACAACCCTTTGTTCCAAACGTGAAATGCGTTCAGTTGTATCAACTTCTTTTTTATGATAAGGTGAAAAAAGTGGTAGAGCAGGTTGTAGATCTCTTTTTGGTCTACCTGGCTTGGCATTGATGTTATAAAATTGAATTCATATTGGAGACAAAATGATATATTCCTTAATCTTCTCCACATAACTATTAAGAGGAATTGGATGATTTGGAGTTCTAAAACCTACATCTAAACCAATGTCTGAATCCAACAAATTCCCTTTAGACAAATTTTCAACTACCCCTACATGTTTGAATCGAACAACTTGACCTACAATGCTTGTAGAAGATTCAACAATAACCAAATCATGATCTGAATAAAAAGGAGAAGGATTTCCCAAAGGGTTTGAAATCATACCATCAAGATCATGAACCTGATTTGAAACAATTGGATGACTCAATATTTTGCTTGGCTCAATACTATGATCTTCTAAAAGTTCATTTGTATTCGTTAACACCTCCGACTATTCTTGAACCCTAGGATGATCCAAAAAATATGTCATCGACAATTGATCAAGTTGAACTTCTTTTAATTAATGAGAAAACTGAACATCTTCGTTTTGTTTTTCAACATTCGAAAAATCCGTGGAAACTTCAACCTTCGAATTTACCTGGATCACAAGACAATTCAATATTTTGATGAAGTTGGTTAAATTCAACATTTCTTTTATCAGCATACTCCAAAATCTCTTTGTTGTTTGGGAATTGATTCCAAGCCTGATTGATCACAAGATCGATGGTAGGCTTCAAATAACTATAACTTTTAAACAAAAAATCAATATTCTCTTTAAAATCCTATAAAATAATATTAAAATCAAAACATGATGAAAAAATGATACAATACAATATGATTCAAAAACATAATGTAAAAGCATATATACCTCTAAATACTTTGAATCATCAAGGATAGTATCAAATCGAGGAACAGAAGGATTGATATCCATCCAATCTTCATTCACATTATAATATTTATCAAAACCAACTAAAAAAAATTCAAAATATATATTAAAAACTTAAAAGAAATACCATCATTTATCATTTCATTATCAACTAGGTTCTCTTGAACAAACATCTTTTCTTTATTAACATTATCCACAAAAATATGAACTGATTCAAAATATATAATTAAATTCAATTAAAATATAAATAAAAAAATAAAAAAAAAACTCACCATTATCTCTCACTTAATTTTCCTTTATGTTATGTTCAAAAACATTTTTTTCATTTGTGTTAGGGGTCATAAATGGCATCGACTAAGTCCCTGCACAATGGTCTAGAGTGCTGCAATCGAATGCCTGCTCCTGGAGGGTTGAATGCGCTAAATGGGTAAGGTTGTGCCCTTTCTAACACCAATTGGTTTTAGATCAACCGGTAAAGCTCATGGTCAACAAGTGGTATCAGAGCTAGTGGCGAGAGTTCGATTCTCTCATGGAGTAATTTCTGAGGGGGGGGGGGATGTTGGGGGTCCGAAATGGCATCGATCAATTCCCTGCACGATGCCCTGGAGTGCCACAATCGAATGCCTGGTCCAAGAGGGTTGAATGAACTATATGGGTAAGGTTGCGTTCTTTCTAACACCAATTGGTTTTAGATCAACCGGTAGCACTGATGCTCAACAGTTTGTCAGCAATATCGAAAACAATAAGAACTTCATTTTCAATTGATTTCTCATGAACAATATTGATTTCTTTCTCAGAATGATTCAAAACAAAAAAAAAACTGTAATAAATTACAAAGAAAAATAAATATAAAAATTAATTCAAAAGGCAAATCACCCTTAACTTGTTGAGCTTCATATTTTTTTTCTTTGAACTTTTTTTTTTCAAATGAACATTCTTTCTCATCTTTTTCATATTGTTTTCTTTTTCATAACAACATCATATTTGTTTTCTTCATTCTCTTTCATCATTTTCTTTTCCATTCTTCTTCTCAAAACATTAGCAAGACTAATGTGTTCTTCATCTACAAATATAAAAAATAATTTTATTAAATTAACATATTAAAAAAACAATTAAATTTGATTATAAAAATAAAAATATTTCATAAAAATGAAATATATATATATATATATATATATATATATATATATATATATATATATATATATATATATATATATATAAACCTGTTTCTGAATCTTTAACTATTGCATCATCAACAAACTCTTCATATGCTTGAACGACTTCAACTTTTTCATAACCTCCATCACTAAATGTTACTTTCAATTTATCTTTAACTTTAATTGGAGGCCAATAAGATGAAGCACGATATACCCTTTTGCAATGACTCAGAAGATGACTTTGAGCAATGAATATACAATAACTACATAGCATGAAAACAAAATATAATTAATAATTAAATTGAGAAAAATAATTAAAAAAATATAACATTTAAACTTACGACTAATAATGCAACAGGTCCAGTGTATTGAGGATTCTTGACATGAAATTAATATGATTCAAATTTCAACAACTTTTTTCTCTAATTTAAACGGTTAATTAGAAAGCCACACCAATCAAGGTCATTAATGGACACTTCTTCATCAAAATTTTCTAAAAAAATTTTGTTGCTTGTACCCTTAGATGGACCATCAACCATGATGGTTACATATGCAACCAAAAAATTCAATAAAAACATAAAAACTGAATCAGTTCTTTTTTCTAAAAGCTCTCTGAGATTAGGAAGACTAATCCTAGAAATAGATAACCGATTCCTCTAGGTTTTAATAAAAAAATCCCATAACGACTTTTCTTATAAATTTTCATAGAAATATCACCCATTGGAAGTCCATATATGTCATACACACCTCTCATAGTAATATGAATATCTTTATTGTTGATACATAAAACATATATCTTTTCATCACATGTTTCAAGAACCCACGAACAGGTTTCCCTAGAAATTTTTTTAACCATAAAGTGCTCAACAAATCCAAACCCTATTTCGCTAACTGCGTCTTTCTAATTATCATTATGACTTTTGTATATAGTAGATATTAAACCTGGAGGATACGTGTATGTAATTTCAGCCTTCTTAACATTTACTTGACCAACAACAGGAGCATAAACAAAATCATCATCTTCATTTGGACTTGTAATGAGTTTGGAAACCTTATTAACTTTTACAACTTTGATTGACGAAGTTCCTTCAGAAGAAGATGAATATCTACAAAAAACTTGGTCCTTAATGAAGACTTTCTATTAGAAGAAAGATGAATAATATTATCTTTTTCATCGTTTTGAAGAGCTAATATCTTCTCTTTCTTTGATTCAACGACATATGAATAAAACATATAGGAAAATGATGTTAAAAAGGAATTAGAAATATCAAAAAAAAAACATTAAGAAATAAAAAAATGGTTGTAAAAGATTCTTCCCATTACAATGACTATAAAAGATAATTTCTAACATGAATAATATCATAGGTTACCTTGGATAACAAAATAAACATCTACAGTCATATTTATGACTATTAAAACAAACAACTATGAATTCCTTAAATATATATAGATAATAACTACCTTTTTTGAATCATGTTAGAAACAAAGATGTAACAACCCAAAAATCAAGGGTACAAATTTCATTTTTAATACAGACAAATGCATATATCTTTAAATCCGACATTCCAAAAACATAATTAATTAATAACATTCATCAGAGTTCATCCCAAAATCATATAGTGTGGAAAACATGGTGTGTGCATTGCGATCTAGCTAAGCCCTTTCTTTCCAAAACAATGATACATGAAACCATAAACAAAACTGTAAGCACGAAGCTTAGTGAGTTCCTCAGAGCATACCCCACACACAATCCACATATTATATTAGCTATAAAAGCTATCTCTACCACATAACACATATCAGATTAGTTGTAGAAGCTATCTCTACCACATCCCAAATATCATGTTAGCTGTAAAAGCTATATCTACCATATAACATTATCTATAAAACCTATCTCTACCACATGTCACATATCACATTAGCTGTAAAGGCTATTTCTACCACATAACATTAGCTATGAAAGCTATCTCTACCACATATCCATATGTAAGGATACTATGGGCGCCCCCATGGTCTTACACCCGTGTGCCATGGGCCGACCCCATGGTCTTTTCCCTGCCGGAAAGCCATGGGCTCCCCCACATGGTCTTACATCCAAGTGCCATGGGATCCCCCCATGGTCTTTCATGCAAATAGCACATAGACAACAACAAATCATATAACATATAACTGAATGGAATACCACATATCTCTACATCAACTAGTGTACCACATAATACAAAATGGGTCGGCCTTGGTGCCTACGACCCACTGGTATGGTGAGGAGACTCACCTCGCACTGCTGAAGTCCCGCGGATGCAACTCCAACTGTTGGTTGACAAGTTCCCAAACTGCCAACATTAAACAATACCCAATTAATAATTGGATTCCAAATTCTAAGGTCCAACTCACACTCCAAAGGCCTATTATTCAAGTAGTGGGCCGAAGCCCAACATATGACACAATTTTCCAAATTGGGCCCAGACCTTTACATAATCTTATTCAAAGGCACAACCATTTAGTCCAGTCCAACATTTAGCATTTCTAATGGCTCAATATCTCATAATCATGAAGGCCCAGACTATGGCCCATCTATGGCCCAATTTTCCAAATTAGGCCCAGACCCTCATATGGGCCTTACCCTAAATCCCATCAACATATCCTAGTCTATATGATTATTCGTGGATGGACCATTATTGGCCCAAACACCAAAGCCTAATATAAAGGCCCAACACAAACCCCAAGTGAAATTAGGGTTTTCACATAAAATGACGATTAGGGTTAAGTGTTTCTCACTTAACCCATCAAGGACTTAATCCATTAAACTGATAACTCTACTATATAAGTCATATGGTGTGATTGGGTGTAATTCACAATTCCATTCCAATGGCCCAACTGTGGGTCCCGATAAGTCCAAGCCCATATATCCAAAATTAGGGTTTTCAATCCAATCATAACCAAATAGGCCTAAAAGTTAAGTCCTTAGATCATTTAGGGTCGATTAAGCCCTTTAGGGTTCTATTGGGCATGCTAAGGTTTCCTTAGGCCCATTCTGTCCAAGCATCCCAAACGAGTCACAATACAAACGAGGCACACCACCACCCGACACGGCGGTTGATGGCGGCAGAAGGCGGCAGCCACCACCTCATGGGAGTGGTTATGAGCTTTGATTTCATTATTCTGAAACTAATACAATTTACAATGCAAAATATCAAAATAAAACACACTCACACTAATACAAACTCACACACACACAACCGCCCTTGTTGTGGTCGACGGTGGCACATGGTGGCAGTCACCACCTCATCAAAATCACTCCAACATCAATCCAAACACACCCGATAGCCCACAGCCACCCGAGATGGTGGCTAGCAGTGGCGGAACGGAGACAACAGGTGGTGGTGATGAGTTCTCTTCATTTTTCCTATCCAAATATCCATACAACATTAAATTCACAAACTACACACACACACACACACCAAATCACGCATACAACCACCTCCTCATGGTGGCTTGTGGCGGCGGAAGAAGATGATATGGTGGTAGCCATCATTGTTGGCTACCGTGGCGGTTACCCACGTTTAATGGCCAGAAAATGCACTTATACCCACGTATTCGACTTATAGCAGCAACATAGAAAAATAAATGACACGATATTGAGGTTCCCAACCACCGACTCAGCGGCTGTTGTCGTTGGAGCAAACAGAAACAAAGATAACGACTTTGTACAACCAAAAGGGATGAAAGACGGGAGAAACGAGTCATGGTTTAGCCTTACCAAAGCCTTTCAGTCATTCATGGCCTCAAATCTATCATTCACAACCTTCTCCTTCTTCTCGATGGCCTCTCCAACTGTTTGTGAGACTATGACAGTTCTCGATGGTTTAGCCGGCTGCCACGACGTCTCCGGCAACAGAGCTAGGGTGGTGGTGCTGCAAAGCGAGGTGAAATACGGCGATCTTGGAGCTTCTCAAGGCGGCGGATGAAAATGCCAAACATGGTGATGACGATTGGTGGTATAAGGACCTAGGGTTAGGGTTCGTGCAAGGAAACGATGGGAAGGGATACGAGACTTAATCACGTGTCTTGTTTCAAACATGTGAGCCATTTGCCAATTTTAGTCCCTCATCCTAAGATCTTTTTTCGAAATGCATCCAAAATTTACGATTTAGCCCTTACCTTCTGAAATCTCTTTTAAATTTAGTCCAATACTTACCAAACACACCCTAACTTCTAAAAATCGTTACGAAATACATTCTGAAATTACACTTTGACCCCCGAAAGTCTAAAATATATCATTTGGCTCTCTGAAACAAATAATCACTAAATAATATATTTAGGGCGACTAATCGTTCATCAATTTTTTATATATCTATTTATTAAATAAACAAAATGTCACATAAGAATCAATATATGAAAAAGAAAGCATATAATAAAATCACACTTTATACATATAAACTATAAACAATAATCAATGTATGAAAAAGCAAGCCGTACAAACGCAGAGAGTAGACAACATAAAAGAAATGCTAACGTAACAAACTAACAATCGATATTAAAAACAAACAGATAAACATGCAAATTTGATAAAATTATGCTTACATAAACAAAATAACGATACCAAAAAGTGGCAATATCAATTAATCTAACAATTTCAGCAATGATATACTATAAATTGAACTTTAAATACTTCCATTAACAAAAAAACGAAACAAAGCAAATAGAGAAAGACGAATACATGAAAGAAAGCATAAATAGTTCAAGTAATAAAACAACGATATCAAAAAGTGACAATATCAAATAATCTAACAATTTTAGCAACGAAAATAAATAAATAGAACTTAAAACACTTCGATTAACAGAAAATCAAACCAAATCACACAGAGAAAGATGAATACAGAATTCAAAGAATTTGATTTCGGCTAGGTCTTATTGTTTTTGGCAGCTACTTGGTATTTTCTGTAAAAAGACTTGGGGTTCTCGGTACAGGGGAGTTGTCAGCCAAGAAATATCGTTCTCAGTCAAATTTATAATTGACTTTCAATGATCTCGGTCAAACTAGTTGACTTTCAAGGTTTTCAGTCAAAGGGCATTTATCTTGGTCTTTGGCCAAAATCAAATTGCACTATCAGATTTTTATCGTTGGTAAATAATGAGCTCTTACAACAGTTTAATCACCACTTTTAGTACTAAAGAGGTAAGTGAAACTTCATGCTCCCAGTCTTGTGAAGATAAAATAAATAAATACCGTGAACAAAATAAACTATTAGTTAGAGAGGTTTTTGACCTTAAAAATGAAATATATGACATTAAGAAAGTTAATAAACCGCTTAGTGAAAAACTAGAAGCAAAAACTAAAGATTTAAGTAGGATTAAAGAAGAATATTGCACAAAATGTGTTCACTATCGTCTTACCAAAGAGAAAATTGCAAACTTAACTGTTGGACTTGATGCATTAAAGTCTAAATTTAAGGATGTTGACATTAATTTTATTAAATTCGATGTGTCAAGTGAGATAGTTGATTCTATGATTGAAAAACAGTTAAAATTGAAGGGTAACCAGAAAGAGGGTCTGGGGTATCACAATATACCACCTCCTTTCAATGATAATTATGCTCCGACTTCTGAAACCAAAGTGATAGAAAAATCAATTTAACATGGCCAGCCTACTGTAACTGTTTCAGTTAAGATTGAACAATCCGAAAAAACTGAGAATATTGAGGTAAACGATAGTAATGTTTCTACTTCATGTTCAGAGAAAGCAATAGTGCAAGACAGGTGCGAAAAAAAACAAAGATAATTCTAGTTCTAATGAAAACTCTTCAAAAACTAACAATTTATCTTTTGTTACTTCAAAAGCTTGTGATAACGTTGCTAAAAATTTAAAGCCACTTAAAGCTGTGAGAAAATTTGTTAAATGTGCTTGTACTTGTGGAAATTCAGTTGGATAGGGACTAGGTGTTGAACATATTCCTTTTAAAAGAAAAACCTGCTTTAACTGTGGAATTCCTGGTAACATTGCCAAAAATTTTCCAACTCGTGCATATATTCCCTATTATGCCTTAGGTAGGCAGAATATATCTCGAGGAATATCTTTCAAGAGAAACTCCTCGAGATCATGTGATGGTGACTGGAATATTTCCTAGACTAAAAGTCAGACTCTCAAGAACAAAAAGGTCATGTCTAATAAGAGATTTGATTTGAGAAATAACTCAGTCAAACCAAGATCAGTAAGGTCAAAGTCATCTCGACGGTAGGTCTGAAACTCTAAAACAAGTTTTAAAGCATCCATCCAATTAAATAAGAAAATGGTTAAACCTGACTACAGATGGTTACCAAAAGTTTCCACTCCCAAATCACCTAAAAATTCTTACATCTCTTCATTTTCTGGGTTTGATAAATAGGATATTACTTGGGAACGCATATCAAGCATAGATGACAAAGGTTAACCCAATTTCAAAATGGACTGGGTTCCTAAAACCAATTAATCCCGCACTCTGTGCCGGAGCAGCCATGGAGGAATATCATTAGACTTCAGTATGTTGATAGTGGCTGTTCCAGGCACATGATAGAAGACATATCACATCTTTAAGACATTCAGAATGTTAATGTAGATCATGTATCTTTTACGGGAAAGGAAAAGGAAAGATCACAAATAGGGATCACATCAATTGCTGAATTACGGTTTGAATATTCTGACTCTTCTATCTTCTGTGATAATGATGCTGCTATTCGAATTGTTAAAAATCCAATTCAACATTCTAAACCAAGCACATAGATATTAAAGTTCATTTTATACAAGATTATTTTGAGCATAAACTTGTTCATTTGGAACAAATCCACACTGGTAATAATGTGGCCAATTTGTTTACAAAACCTATTGGAAAAGCTCATTTTGATGTGCTTGTGAGCTTTCTTAAAATGATTTGTTTTGAAGACTAACAAATTTTTTTGTACATTTTGTATTCTATTTTTGTTTTCGTTAAATTTGTTCATATGCTTTTCTTTCTCCTCTATGCACAAATTTAGGATGAGAATTAAAACCAAACAAAAATCATAAAATTCCAAAATTCCAAAAATAAGTTTATTTCTGTTTTTATTTCATTTTCAGAAAAATCAAAAATTCCAAAAATATGTTTATTTCTGTTTCAGAAAAATCAAAATTCTAAAAGTATTGTATTGTTTTTGAGCATATTTTAATTTTAATTTCATTCTTAGTTATTTTATTTTTTATTTTTATTTCTAAAATTTCTTTGTCTTGAAATGTGGATGAGAAATGAGAAGAGACTTGCAAAAGGAATTGACGGACATTCCACTTCACACTACTTTTACAAGGGATTGACGGCTTGCGGATCTAAACTGTTTAAGTTTCTTGATCTCGTTGTCACAAATTGCTCTGGATGTCCGAGCTTAATTGCCTTGGTTAATCCAACACAGCTGAAAGGCATGCACTCAGTCTCAGTATGCAAGAGAAGATGGGAACTTTTTATGTTCAAGTCGCTTTTGGTAGTATCTTCCTAAGAACTGTTATATTTAAGAAATTAAAGGCATGAAATTGTACAAATTGTCATGTCATACCCTGTTAAGACAATTGTTGCCCTTTACAGGCTGACCATGTTCATTCAACATGCAGTGGTTGGGAGTTACGTGTCCATGTCTCTAGCACCCAGTTCCTGGTACATAAATTAAATATAAACTTTTGCGCATTTGTTTTGGGACTCGGCGAGTTGGAGGCCCCATCTCGTCGACTAGAGGTTAAAATTTGAATGTGGGAAGAAGAACCAACTCGATGAGTCGGATGCCCTAATTTAAGGTTTGAACCCTATTTAAAAGCCTTAACACTCCAGTTGTGGCCTCCCTCATCGCCTCCCTATGTCCATAAAGCCCTAAATTGAAACCCTAACCTTGCTTGAGTGTTCTTGAGCCATTTTTGTGTGTTTGTGGAAGCTAGTAGATCCAGAGGTTGTGTCCCATTTCCAGCTTATTTGAGGTAAAAAGCTTCAACCTTGACCATTTATCCCTTAGATCTCTAGTTAGGATTCATTTCTACATTTTCTAAACTTTTGTGAGTTACATTCAAGATTTTGTGGTTCTAATAGGGTATGAATTCAGATCTGGAGCCATTGAGGGTTCTTATGGCATACAGGTGAAAACTTTATTGCCATAAGCACCCTGTGCATCTTGTAGACTCCATTTTAAGGCCATTTGAGCTAAATACCTCGTGCATGGACGTCAAGTTTAGGAATTTATGTGTATTATGGACCCTAAAAGGTCAGATCTATGTTGTCGATGCGTTAAGACCAACTAAAATCGAGTGTATACTTTTAGATATAGAGGGACTCAGCGAGTCACTCATGTGACTCGACGAGTCTGGTCGTAGTTCCCACTAAATCTCATCTGATAATGGAACATGTGTTAAGTTAGAAGAACATTCAGTCGGTTGGGCTCATTAAAGAACTGGAAATTATGGGACTTGGCAAGTGCATGAACTAACTCGGCGAGTTCAAGCCTATGTCCCAAGAACATGAAGATGGACTCGGCGAGTCAAGGAAGAACTCGGCGAGTCCAGCACTAAGAGCATCACCTTGCATGAAGATGAACTCGACGAGTTCATGAGGAACTCTACGAGATAAGGATTAAACGTCCCAACTAGCATGAAGATGGCCTTGGCGAGTCAAAGGATGAAATCGCCAAGTAACTTGTAAAGGGTACCGACTCTGTATTAGAGAACTCGACGAATTAGTGGACCAACTCGGTGAGTTGAATGAATGTTGACTTTGACCAAGGTGTTGACTTTAACTTTGACTTTGACCTAAGTTGATAGTGAAATGGTAACTAAGGATGATGATTATATGTAGGATTTGAGAGGAGTTGATCCCAACAGCGAGGACAGTTTAGACACTTCACGACACTGAGGTGAGTTACCTTCCTGTAGAAGTGGTCGAAGGCACCAATGTTGGCCCACTAGTGGTTGACTATAGTTTAGATGACTGTCTTTGTGTAATTGTCTGGGTTGCTACTACCTGATATGTTTATGTGCTAGCATGATACGTTATAGGTGATAGTGGTAGTAGGAGGGGAGTAGTCCCCAAGTTCAGTCGTGAGGACCGAAGGGAAGGTCGGGTGCCCCAAATATATCTGACATTAGGTTTATGCTATGTTTTGTGTGGTAGTAGTAAAGGTGGAAATAGTCCTCGGAGCTGGTTAGAATAAACCGGAGGGTAGGTCAGCACCCCAAAACTACTTGACATGGGTAGGTTAACACCGCATAACTGTTTGAAATGGGTAGCTCAGGCACCACAGAATCGCCTGGCAAGGTAGGTCAGCACCCTAGAACTACTTGACATGGGTAGGTCGGGCACCCCAGATTTGCCTGGCAGTATGTTTGTTGTATGGTATGTTGTATGATGGAGGAATTCACTATGCTTTCTGCTTACGGTTTTCAGTTTTGGTTTTAGGTACCTCTTCGTCGAAGGGGAAGGAGCCGGCATGATATCAACGCATCACACATGCATATGATTTCTGCATTTTAAAGATCCATGGGAATATACTATGATATTATTATTATTCCATGACATGTTTTATGATATTAGACTCTTAGGAATATGGAGTGATATGCTATTGATGATGTCTTCAGTAAATGACTTTCTAAGTTAATTAAAAATGAAAATTTTGGCCTTGAATTTTGGGATGTTACAATGTTGGTCTTATCAGTTCATGTAACCTAAGAACTGTCATGGCACCAGGGCGATTCACCCAACCGGGAAATAGATATTGTTGAACATCCTGCCCCGGGTCTTGACATTCTTTTTTCATGAAAAATTATGGAGACTCAAATGTATTCTTGGATACATTCACCGCAGGTAAGGAATTAACGGTATTGGCACAGTGCGATGCAACTCACAAGGCACGATTATCATTGAATGTCTAGCCAAGGGCCTTGACCTCATGTCATGCTAAGCTGTGGAAATATGTCTTCAGATAAATTTTTGACAGGAATGGTTTTGTGAGTTATTCCTCGTTAACTCTCACTGGCACTAGAATGATACACTCAACTAAGATTTAGAACCGTTGAATGTCTCACCAAGGGCCAAGTTAACTTGTTATCTTGAAAAACTACATTGAGATCTTTGATCAAGGATATGCAGGGGATAACATCGAAAATAGCCACGAGTAGTTCTCCAATACTCAACAAATCGTGGTGCGTTCCTCCGTGTTCACATAGATACGACGAGTAGTCACCATCTGAGACAAGGCTAGGTCCTTGAACAAATGTGGTGAGAAGGGCCTTTATGACTCTGTGATCCACAAAGACTTTTAGTCATGCTTACTTTTCAAGACGCATCTATGATCAATAAATAATATTCATTCATGTGACAAACCGAAAGTTTTTTGCTTTAAAAGCTCAGTCAGTCAACTCAACTGAGTGTCAAACTCCTTGCTAATGAGTTCCGCCTTGTTAAAAGGTAATTCTAAGGAGTTTTAGCCTAGTACACTTAAGGAATAAGTGTTGGTAGGTACCTGCTAAAGCCATGGAACAACTAATCAAGCATACCCTCACCAAAAGGGAGTTCACGGCCAAAGCACAAGAGTTTACGGCCGTAAACTCTAGGATGTCCGTAAACTCCTCTATATAGCCTCAATCCCTTCAATTTTATTTCATTATTTCATTTCCATCTCAAGAACACTTGAGTTTCTCTCAACTATCATCCCAATTTTCATCCTTGATCTTCAAAAGTTGTAAGTGTTCTTTCCTTGATTTGTTGTTACACTTCTTCTCCTAGTTACACTCTTTGATTTCATCCATGGAAATCAAATTTTCTTAGATCTTCAAGAAACACCAAGAAAACACACTAGTGTTCTTGGACCTTAATCACCATTTCAAGCCTCTATATCGTAATTACTCTCTCCTTAGCTTGTTCTCTAGTTGAAATAGCTGATTAGAACCTTGAAAACATCAAGAATGCAAGAACAAAAGGATTTTACGGCCAAGAAATCTCCCTTGGCTGTAAATCCCTATAAGTGTGCCATTTTGACGTTAAATTCTTCTTAAGTCCAAGCCTTAGACCTTGAAACCTTAATGAATGTTGTAGGACCTTAAACCACACGCTTTCACACATTTGACCATGAGTTTACAGCCTCAAACTCCCCTGACCGTAATTTCATGGCTGTAAACTCCATTGGTGGCCGTGAACTCTCCCTTGATCAATCACATGTGATTCTAACACTTGGTCAAAGTGTTTCCTAGTCCCGTGATGTGTTTCCTTGTAATTGGTTGCTTCTAAAACACTATATTTATGTCAATATATGCCATTATATGTCAATTAGGGTTTATTAAGCCTCATGACTTCATTCGTGGAACTTCTCATCCTTACGCACGTATTCGTTTGAATCACCCACATCAGGTGAGTTCATACCCCGTAATCAATCTTTTAAACTGTTTTAAATGCTTTAAGGGCGAATACAAGTTGAACACAATTGATAATTGTGTAATTGTTTGTTATAAACGTCTTTCAAAGGTTGCTTATGTCTTTAATAAGTGATCAAAATATTTCAAAAACTCTTTTAAAGGTATGTTACTTTTAAGTTTAACAAAACTCCATTTTTGAAGTACAAGCATAATTTAGTAGTAAAATTAGTCTTTTCCATAACAGTTCAAGTAAATCATTAGTAAACTATAAGGAGTATAGTTTAGGGGTTCAGTTCATACTAAATACCAGGACATACTATAAAGAGAAACAGGGAGGTAGATACAATGCATGATAACATAAGAGAGCACACAATAAAGAGAAACAGGGAGGAAGATACTGTTGGATTAGGTGTCTAAGCCCATAACTATTATTGGTATGTATTCGACCCGAGAGTGGCATGGTCCATTTGGGTTGCATATTATTAGGACAATTTGTTAGGATGGAAATTTGAGAGAAGAGGTTATATATGATTTATTAACATATTATAAGTTCTAATGTATTAATATGAAATCATATGTTTTAATTAGTATTGATCAATAATTAATTTGGAATTAATTTAGTGATCAAAAGAGACTAATTAAAACTATGGGGACTAATTATGGTAATTAGTTATATTTATATGTGTTGGGCTTATGATCCATGTTGGACCAAGTTTATGTATGGATACATAAAGAGTTGGGCCACATGAACCATGGATCATAAAACCCATGGATATGGGTTTGGGTTATACCCATGACTCTTAGAATTCAAAACATATAAATACATATGTTATGACCTAAAAACCGCCACTTTTAGTGTATGTGCATGTTCTTGGAGTTCATGATGGTTTTGGAGTGCATGGAGATTCTCTCTTAAGTCTTACCTTTGTCCTTGGTGTGTTGTGACTTCATTTGAGGCTTCCACACTATTTGGGCTAAGTTCTTAAGGCCAAATACATCAAGACCTCTAGCCACACAAAAAGGTATGTTACACTATCTAGTATTTTATGTAGTTTATATGACATTTGCATGCTAGCTATAGGTTCAATACCACCTTGGAAACCATTTGCATGTATAATTAGTGAATGCATAGATCCAAGTTATTTAGGGTTGTATGTGCACCATAGGATGTTGTATTATACCAAAACCCAACAGTGGTATTAGAGACATGGGTTGTTTTCAATTATACTTGATGCAAATAACTGAAAAAAACTGAGTTTTTGCTGTCTGGACAGCAGACTCGACGAGTATAGTGATGGACTCGACGAGTCCATGAACAAATTCATCCAACTCGTTGAGTTGGTTCATGCACTCGAGGAGTTGGACCCCCTGACAGCATATATTCGTGTTTTTTGGCCTGTTTTGGATTAGAATCATTACCATAAAGTGTTTTTATTAATAAAATTTGTTTCTGGTACTATGTTAATGTTTATTCTCATCCAAATAAAGTTATAATCAAAGTTTCAAGTTTTATACATGTTTTTATGATACTGGAAAATTGTTGATTATGAATGTTCATGTTTATGAGTTTGTTTAGATTAATAGAAAAAATTATGTGATAGTTTTTTTCAATCCAAATTAATCTAGAAGTTGGTAATAATATGTGTTTTTTGTAACTTGTCCTCGAGTTACTTGAACAGTCACATTTATGAATTTTAGAAACTCATAAAATTGTCATTGGTTATAAAATGAAGAGTCTTTTGTCATAAATAGTTTATGAACTCCATAACTTGTCCTCAAGTTATGAATGTTCAAGAGACTCCTCATTAAATTTTTTTAAGACCATAATTAAACTCATAAGTTATAAAAATCCAAGGGTTTTGACAAGTTTCAAAACTTACGCTCAAGTTTTGGAATTTGTAAAGTCACCCCCATGTACACTTTAATTCCAAACCCTAGAATTTTAAAAGTTGAAATTCAAACTTTATGGACTTCATTAAATTAATTAAAATGTTTAATTAAAAGAGTTAATAGTTCCATAATGGCATGGTTTAAGTTTAATTAAATTAAAAGTATAGTTTAATTATTAGATTAAACCACCAAGTATTTTAAATGTGTAAAATACACCCTTATACTATTATAATACTAAAAGTTTATATATATATATATATATATATATATATATATATATATATATATATATATATGTATGTATAAGATTAAAAGTCAATCTTACTGCTAGTAGGCCTTATTCACGAAGCCGGTCTATAAGGGGGTATAAGGTTACTGCCTATAAAATGGCAATTCCTTGGGTGTCCACTCTCACCCACCGCTTCCTTGACCGGTGGAGGGTCGTTAGCCGAATGGGTAGGAAAGGACTATAATTCTCTCTTCATTAAAAGTGTTAATGATAAATACTAAGTAACTAAAACTTTTATAAATAACTAATATTAGTTACTTAGGAAAATGTGAATTTGGTGCTAACCCATGAAATTCACACTTTGTACCTTACCAAGTCGTTGGTGGAGCATGTGTGGGTAACCGGCACACTAACTTGGACTAGTAAGGATAACAAAGGGTGACTTAATGTTTGTCATAGATCGGTGGAGCGCGTGTGGGTAACTGGCACATCGATTAGGTGATAATATTAAGGGTACCAAATGAATTTGTATGGTTATTCACACCTTGTTTTGTGATCCTCGGCATCTCAGTCACAAAATTTGAGAGGGCACAATTGAGATTGAAACATGCCATTGAAAAAGTTCAATGAATCTCAAAGGATCTAGGAGTTTCAAATCCAATTAAAACCTAGTAATTTATTTCATTTTTCATGGTGGAAATTGGTGAATCGTCATTCGTCTACCTTCAAATATCTTATAGCTTGGATTACGGCATCCTTCTTCCAAGTTATAAAATATTGTGTTGGGTCCTAGGCTTAATATTTCATATATATTAAGGACTTAAAAATCAACTAACTTCAATATCTCCCATTGTAGATTTCTTGTTCAGACATTTATGATCTTTCCAAATCTCTTGGAATTTAACTTCCTCCACCCCTCTAATTATTCTCCCTAACCCAAAAGTTAAAGGTCAATTAAGCCCTATTGGCAAGTAAGGTCTATGTGTGATCACATATTGGAGATGAAGTCACATATTGACAAGCCAGGAGAGTTGGGTGTCAAAGTCTTGAGAAAGTTGGATGTTTAATCACTTTCTTAGTTACACAGTGAGTTCCTTTGGGACTACTATGAAACAGACTATGACATGATCTTTATGATTTTATATATTTGCTTGGTGTTGTTGAATCAGAAATGATATGAGGACTAGTAAAGCAAATTTTTTTAGAAGATCAACTTCCTAAACCTTCTATTGCCAAAAGAAGGGGCATTGGTTGCGAAGTTGCCTAATTTACCTGAACAAACATAAGGTTGGTAAAGTCAAAGAGTTTGACTCTACTTTGGGCAAAGTGCACTATCTAACTCTATTAAGTTCCTATTTGAGATTCTTATACATGATGTGACCAGATCACATTTTGATGTTTTTGTAGAATCAAAGAGAGGAAGCTTAAAGGAAGTATATTCTGATTTTGATCGCGAAGATGGATTTCAATCGCATGGTTCGGTGATCAGAATTGTGAGTTGTTGCTTAAGAGTTATGATATATTGTTTTGGATTAGATAACAACAAATTTTTCATATGCATTTGCATTGTAAGGATATGTTTTTCCGCAAGTTTTAAATAAAAGATAAGGTTTTATTTTATTTATTTTAAATATCCTTACAGTGGCATTTGTGAAAAATGGTTGTTTATATTTTTCCATTGATAAGAAATATTGGTAAATGGATTTGATTCTTTCATTTGTGGTAGTGTCATAATTTACCAAATAAGGAAAGATTCTCATCACCCAAGGTTCAGTTGGATAGAAACTTGGAATCATGCAACTTGTATTGTATGATGAATGAGAATTTTCATCTTTGTGAAATTAGGACTAATTCCTTGTTCACATGTATATGTGAGTCAAGTGAAGGACAAAAAGATCGGGTATACTTGGGTGTGCGCTAATCAGGTCCACCACAAAGACTATGCATCATGATTTACTAAAATTTAGTAAATATGGTTATACTTACAAGTTTAAGAGTAATTCTAAAACATTGGAAAGGTTTCAATGCATGACAGAACAGATAAGAAGAATCAAATAAGGCAGGAAGATAAAAGTTTCTCCAATCTGAAGAGATGGGTGAGTACTTGAGTATCTTGTTTTATGATTATCTTAGTGATTATGAAACCATATAACAATTGATCCTCTAAGGACACCTTAATTCAATTGTTTGGCTAAGGAGAGGAATCATGAATTGTTGAAATGGTTAAATCAAAAGATAAATCATACTTTGTTCCAAAATCAAATCTTAGACTCTTGAGTGACATAATCTTGAGTCTTGAGTGACATAATCTTATGAAAGGTTTATTAACACTAGTCAAATGTAAGAGTAAAATGTTTTCTACTCTTGTACATTCGAAATTGGTAAGTTGTGATGTTTTGGATAAAACAGATCAACTTAGTCCAATTGCCTGAAGTGTTAGTCTTGATAAGAATCCGCACTTTCCCTTGAATATTTGTTTTCTCAAGAAATGGTTCTTGACAAGAGAGTCTTATATGTCAAGAGGACAGTGGGAGTCTTAAAGGTCTTGAAAGTTTCAAGAACTAATCAAGGATAAAACCTATAGTTCTTCACAAGCACGCGACTTGAGGTTTGTAATATATCGTCTTGAGGTTTCTGTGTCCATTCCAGTTAAAGTTGGCTTTGCATAGGAGTTATGAGAGTTCTCAATTGATTTCATAACAACTTGGAAGCAATGGCAAGCCCTTGTGCTGCCAGATGGCAAGAAGTTAAGACTACACAAGTTCAGTCCATATGAATTTGAAATTGTCACTAACCTTGTCTTGTGATTATTGTTTTGACAAAATTCACATGGAAAGGAACACATACACCATAAAATCTAAGTGTCATAAGGTTTCTCTCCGATTCATAAAAATGATGGTGAGGAAACGCTTTCGCTAAGTAGATTTTAAGTAGATAGCAATTGTGATATTTGCATTTTCAAAGTCGTTAGTGGAGCGTGTGTGGTTAACCGGCACACTAGTATGGACTTCTGAGAAATAGAAAATGTCTAAACAATTGAGACTATGATTACGGCATCCCTTTTCATAGTTCTAAAATTATTTAGACACACATGTGAACTTTCTAAGAAAAGGTGTATGAATTTGATAAAGTTTTATCAAAGCATCTCGTATCCAAAAACTGAACTTTGTTAAGAAAGTTAATAAAGTATTGATTTCTAGAAGTCCAAGTGATTTCTGAGTACATGTCAAAGCTAGTGGGAGCATAAGTGTTATGCTGATAATTATCATGTTAGTGGGAGCATGATTATTATGTTAAGTATTGCAAGTTATTGTGTTAATTATAGAAAACAACATGGTTTCAATTGGGAAAAAGGGAGAGGAAATTATACTTCATTTCAATTCTAAAAGCTTAGAATGAGATTTTAGTTATCTTTAGTCATATATATATACATATATATATATATATATATATATATATATATATATATATATATATATATATATATATATGAATTTTATGTTAGAATGGTTCGACTTAAGGAAATTCTATATATATTGAGTTTTCAAATTTCGATTATGATTATGGCACCCCTCTTCATAGTCAAATTTTGAGAACATGACAAATAAAAAACTATTGTAGCAAAAGACTGGTCAAGTATCATGTCTTTATGTGAGACATCATGACACGTGTCCCATATGCTTCGGACATAGGACTGATTACATGTGCTATAATATTCATCCTTTTTAAATTTTCCAAATTCTCTGGGCATTAAGAGGGGAAAAGTCTAGAATTGAATATGATTAAAATGATTAAGCAATTGTCGAGGACAATCTGAGGTTTACCAAAGATTGGTTGCTCATGGACAATTGGAAGTATAAGTGCTAATTTTGGAATCTGGGAAGATTTCCATACGTGGAAGTTGTTCTTTCAAATCTGTGTAAAATTAGAAAGCTTAATGCAAGAAGGTTGTTCAAAGTGATGTACTTTGAATTTGAGAATTCGTTTCCATGGAATTGATCTCCATTGGAATACTCTGTAATGTCTGTCGACAAGTCTTTGTGACTTTGTGCATAGTCATTACGAGAGGATCAATGCGTATAAGTTTAGAATCTAACAGATTTCATTAAATGGTAGGAATTTGGAATTCATACATTTATGATAAAGATTTGGGATTGTGAAATGAGCATCATTGGAATCATGTTCAATTAATCTATTTCACAAAGTAAAGATCGTAGATAAACATAGTGTGCATACTTGGTGTATGGCTTGACTAGTGTTTAGAAAACATAGTTTACATGCTTAGAGCATGGAACAACTATTGTTTTAATTCAAGTATAAAATTGATTATTTTAAACATTATACAATGAATAATGAGTAATCAATATGGTGTTTAAATAAAAGGTGTTCTATTTACTCTCAAAGGTGCTTGGGACCATAGAGGTTTAGTATTATTCTTGTGTTTTACTTTGCATGTTTTGACTTCCAGAATAACTAGGTTATTCTTTCTGAATGACTGAGTTATTCAAACCATCCATTGTCGATAAAATGTTGGAAGTAGGTATTAATGCAAGACTGTCATGAATCAGGTTTGTAGATGTCCAAGGTAGTTGACATAGGAAGAGTTACTACAACATTCATGAGTACTCCTGGAATAGAGATTCGAGTATTGGATTCAACCCACGCTCATTTGAATCACTTCATGGATTTTATCATAAGTGATCATGAGATGATAATATCTTATATTCTTCAAACCTAGAGATATGACTTGTTGCTTATGAGTTGGTTATACATTGATTGCACGTAAACGCATTTGGTAACTCGATGTTATAAAACATGCCTTTGTGTGTGATTCAACAAGTAGTAGAACGAGCATATGAGTCGAAGTTTGTCCATTCCTTTTACTCTTGGAGGGATAAAAGCAATATTTGTGGGACCCTCGATGATTTGGTGATGTCAAACGTAAGTGCTCGGCCGGGCCTCGACTGATTTGATTTCTTTAATTAGTCAGTCGTCATAAATCGGGAATCGGGAAACAAGAAATGGACAGAGAGAATGATTACAATCCATGTGTCAGTCCATATGATATTTAGAATGGAGTAATATATGATCCCTTATCTAATAGGCATGTCATTGATTTATTCAGAGTTTGATAGCGACTTTAAGAGCTACGATTGCTAGTTGGGTTTTGGAGTAATACGCAATAATAGTTTTAGACGTATCCAAGTGGGAGACTGTTGGATTAGGTGTCTAAGCCCATAACTATTCTTGGTATGTATTCAACCCGAGAGTAGCATGGCCCATTTGGGTTGCATATCATCAAGAAAATTTGTTAGGATGGACTTTTGAGAGAAGAGGTTATATATGATTTATTTATATATTATAAGTTCTAATATATTAATATGAAATCATATGTTTTAATTATTATTGATCAAGAATTAATTTAGTGATAAAAAGAGACGAATTAAAACTATGGGGACTAATTATGGTAATTAGTTATATTTATATGTGTTGGGCTTATGATCCATGTTGGACCAAGTTTATGTATGGATACATAAAGAGTTGGGCCACATGAACCATGGATATGGGTTTGGGTTATACCCATGACTTTTAGAATTCAACACATATAAATACATATGTTATGACCTAAAAACCGCCACTTTTAGTGTATGTGCATGTTCTTGGAGTTCATGAAGGTTTTAGAGTGCATGGAGATTCTCTCTCAAGTCCTACCTTTATCCTTGATGTGTTGTGACTTCATTTGAGGCTTCCACACCATTGGGGCTAAGTTCTTAAGGACAAATACATCAAGACCTCGAGCCACACAAAAAGGCATGTTACACTATCTAGTATTTTATGTAGTTTGTATAACAATTGCATGCAAGCTATAGGTTCAATACCTTGGAAACTATTTGCATGTATAATTAGTGAATAAATAGATCCAAGGTATTTAGGATTGTATATGCACCATAGGATGTTGTATTATACCAAAACCCAACAGATACAATACACGATAACAGAAAGAACATGCTAAGATACTATAACCGAACAAACTTACTAAGATGCTATAGCATGGAACAACTACAGGATCTAACTATACAAATAATAACTAACACATTGTTCTAAACAAAAGGTGATAACTTATTGGGTATTGTGATAACCCAAAAATTTCCGTTAGTTTTAATGTCGAAGTTAACGTCGAAATTAACGTCGAAATTATTTACGTCAAAAATTAGCCAAATTTATCCCGAAAATATTTTTGACTGGAATTAAACCCGTTGGAATATTTTAAATAATATTCGTCAAGCGAACAAAAATTAAGGTGGAATAGTTTTAAAATGTTGCTGTGTTTAACGGTAGACGTGAAAAACCCGTTCGCGGTTGGTATCAGGAGAAACCCAGCCAGGCCATAAGCTCCACCCTATATAAGGGAGGAGTGGGTTTCACTCCCACCTTTTTCCCCACCTTAGACTCTCTCTCTCTCTCTCTCTACTTTCTCTCTCTACAAATGGGTTTTGGTCAAAAATCGCCCCTCTGAGCCTCAATTCGGATTTGCGTGTGTGGTCAAGTCCTCACTTGACACTTAGCATCCAATACTGGCACCTTCACCCGATCCACTTACAACAGGTGAGTTCATACCCCTGAATTAACCTTTTAAATGTTTTTACATGTTTTTATGGGGGGGAATACAAGTTAAACATGCCAGTTATCATATCAATCACATGTGATTGATAACCCGCATGCACAAGGGTTTATTACACTGTCAACTATTTTACCAAGTAAGATATTATAAATGGTTTTCCAAAACATTTTTACTTGTTTAAATTTTTTCTCAAATTATCTCTTGTGCTGTTTCAAACAAAAGTTTTCTCTACCGATATTGTTTATTCGAGATTACATTCAAAACGTGTTTATGAAAGGTTTTTCAAAGGATTTCTAAAGGTTTTCAAATGTGTTTTACAAAAGAATACCAAGGCACAATTTTCTTAAGTGTAAAGGTTTTCCAAAGTTTTCATCAAGGATTTCTTTCATGTTTTATACTTCTACTTCATTAAATACTACTACTTTGTTATGCCTCTATTTCTTTAATTTCTCCTACTTCGTTAAACGCTTCTACTTCGTGAAACGCTTCTACTTCGTGAAACGCTTATACTTTAATAACCCTTCTACTTCGAGAAATACTACTACTTCGTAAACGCTCCTACTTTGTTAATGCTACTACTTCATAAACGCTCCTACTTTGTTAATACTACTACTTCGTAAACGCTTCTACTTTATTACCGCTTCTACTTAACGAACCGCTCCTACTTTATTAATGCTACTACTTCGTAAACGCTTATACTTTATTAACACTTCTACTTCGAGAAACGTTTCTACTTCGTGAAACACTTCTACTTTGTTAACGCTTCTACTTAGTTAAATGCTTCCACATCATTAAATGCATGCCTATACTTGTATAGTTATATAAATAATGTCTAAAGGACTTAGGAAGGCTAGTCCGCTCTATTTCCTTTTCCTCGTTTGGATGTGGTCTGGTGGGATCGGATATCCGTCCGAAGATCGTTTAATCATTAATTATATATCGTGTATACATGTATAGACATGAAGGTTTACATCGGTCGGTTCAGTTGTGAGTCTCTATCATTAGTCCACTATTTTACATCAGAACTCACTGTACGAGATGCATCTTCAGGAAACGGCCTCCTCCGTTGTCTAGTTGGTAACCAGAGTCTCTTGTAGGGAGAGCGGGCGTTGTGTGTATAGATCTATACGGGATTCACACCCCCACACCCTGACTGCTAGCTACAGGCCAAGGCCTACCAAGCCAAGGGGTGACAAATGTCACATTCTTTTTGATGCTTGTAGGGCGTCAAGTTCTCTAGTGTCTATCAGTATGGTTACGAGTATCTCGGGGTTACCTTATAATTCATGGCCTGAAGGTAACGGGAATTAACATTGTATTCACTTGTTTTAGATCTTGCTAGACATATCATTAATTTGATACTGTCTGGGGTCTGTATTCACTGTTTTTAGATCTTGCTAGACGTATCATTCATTTAATACTGTGTGGGGTCTGTATTCACTGTTTTTAGACCTTGCTAGACGTATCATTCAATTGATACTGTCTGGGGTCTGTGTCTCCCTGTTTTAGACCTTGCTAGAAGTATCATGCATTTGATACCGTCTGGGGTCTGCATCTCCTTTTGTTAGACTGAGCCAGGCGTGTCGTTCATTCGATACTCTCCTGGAGTCTATGATTTCTTTTGCCTTAGTCAGCAGTATTCACTGCTGAGGCATATGTTATTTTCCTTAATATTCTCCTACTTTCTTTAAAATCAAACACCGTATTTTGGTAATGTTAGTGTTTAAGGGAAAATTTCTTTTACGACATAACTCTGTTAAGTCTTGGTAGAAGACTGCTTTTAATTAGAAAATATAGGATTTTCTGGAAAGGACTCTAATCCATTATAGACTCTAAACTACTACTTTTATAAAGTTATTTTGAACATACACAAATGACACTAAATACTTATGAACTCACCAGCATTTATAAAAATGCTGATACTCGCTTTCAAAATAACTTGTATTCTCAGGTCAGCAATAGACAGGTACATCTCAGGCGCTTTTGGTGAAGACAGTTTTGTACCAAGCTGCACCTTTATTATTACTTGTATTACTTCGATGATTCTATGAAATGTAAATTATGTAAAACTATTACTATTAATGCAATGGTTGTTATACTTTGATTACTATACTGCATATGTTGTGATACTTGACATGACGTCATCCACCCCAGAACGTTTCCGCCGTTCCGTTTTTGGGGTGTGATTGGTATCAAAGCATTGTTTATAGTGAGCTAAATATATCAATTCATAAAAGATATACAACCTATAATTACTTAGGGATAAAACAATCTGACCAAGAATTATACTTTAAAATATAACCATATTTTACCAAAGTATAAGAACAGCCAGAATCTAAACACTCGAACACAAGTATCACAAGAAGAACAAGAATAAAAGTCTTCGGATGTTGAGCATTACCGTCAAACCGGGGCAGTTATGTAATCGTAAGCTGGAATAAATGTAACATGATCAACTACATTTATTTGAGATGCGATGAACGTGTGCTTGGGAGTGATAGTGGTGTTGCGACGGGTCTGAAACTTACCAACTAGGAATGATAGAGCCAAACATAAAGTTTAAAATACTATGGGTGTATTTTGGAATACTAAAAGACTCACATTAATCCCAGAATCATATTCAGAAGTAAAGAATCAAACAAAAAATTAAAATACCATAGGGGTATTTTAGGATCCATAAATAACTTTGTGTGAAGAACTAAAAAGATCCTTATTGATATACCTACAATTACAGAGGGTATACTCCCAAGGTTGTATATAATAAGGATCCCATAGACAGAGACTGTGTGGTTTCGCTCTATTTCCTTTTCCTTGTTTGGATGTGGATATAGAGTAGTATCACATATTCAAAGGCCTATCGGATCTAAGCTATATATGATTTGTGTACCCTATGTAATTGTAGCAGGACTCGATATGGATCATTCAGTGAAATGTTAATAATCTCTTAGGATTTTTTAGACATTTCCATTCTCGCTTGAACCCTGTAGAAAACTCTATCCACTTCAGTACTCAGCAGAAGAGTTGATTTAGACCCCGAAGAGGTTCATTGAGAAGATTTCCAGTTCAGAAATAAATGACCTAGGTCGAGACTATTGAAATCACCAAGTGCCTATATCTTTTAGGGACATCGGTGAGAAATTCGCCTAAACCTCCGAGATTTCCAGTCATCCATCATGAAGTGATGACACCCAAAGTTGGAATCGGAAGTAAGACGGAGTAGAAATTCAATATGTTTATAAGAGAGGAGAACCCTAGGTAACTACCCAAAGGAAACCAACGCCGATCCCAGTCAAGGATACGAGATAGACAGAGGGAGCCAGTACATGGAACCCGAGAAGTGTCTTTTCCTCGTGTTCGCCACGCTAATACACCCATAAAATAATACAATTTAGTGAGTTAGTGATTACACTACTCACACTATGTGTTAGGTAAATTGCCTTTTCCCGTTGCAAGTAATACGATTAGAGCGGATCCCCGCATCTCTATTGAGGGCGTTTAGCCATAAGTCTTCATGAGCTTTTCTTCCCGCGGTCTTCGTTCTGAACTGTTCTCAAATCTTTCCAGGCCGGAGAGTGAACCTTTCCCAGTATAAAGGTAGCTTAGTAGGAACGAATCCCATCTTATGGCTTTTTCCGATACTCACACTCCTACCTTGAATACCAGGACTACATCATAGAAATGTAGGTCGACACTCAGGCAACCAATATCCGAAGCACGGGAAAATTTGCGCCTAATACAGTAAGGATAGATATGTCCAGGGTTAACCATCATCTCTCATTCGCTTGAGTTCTTTTCCGTATAGGAAAAACCATGCCTCCAAAGAAGCGTAACCCATCCACTAGCAAGAAACCGACTCTCCTACTCGATGAAGTTACGTTCTAGGCTGCAGTCTCGGCAGCCGTTGCAGCTGTCATGGCTCAGTTGGATGCTAACAATGCCAATGTTAGCAAGAGCCCTACCGGGAATCCTGATCCTAGCAGTGGACAACAGCAACCAACCTCTGTGTACCCAGCCACCCAAGAACCTCATCCAACTCCACTAAAGAGAAAGTTCAAGAATGAGGAGGGAAGTACCTCGACTCAAGGATCATTCGAAGGTCAATGAGCTGAGACAGTCGATACCCCTGCCAGCCTTTCCATCCCGACTTCAAGAAGACCATACCTAGGAAACCTTCCCCACTGCAGCAAGTGCAACTACCATCATCATGGTATATGTCGGGAACTCTTTTGTGCTAGGTGCAACATGAAGGGGCATATTGCTCGCGTCTGCAGAACCCCGATTGAGTGTATTACATCAACCACCAATGTGACGACCAATCCAGTTTGCCGTCTATGTGGTGAGATTGGACAATTCAAGAAGGACTGCCCAACCGAAGGAAGCAAGAAAGACATAGGAGGAGTCTAACTCTAATTTTTAAGGAGAAGCATCAAGGAACCCAGTAGATTTTGGTACGTCGCTCAATCTCGGATAACTAACCGAAAACATTAAAAGGCTAATTCTAAATGTAATCACTTCCCCATTAAGGCGAAAGTCGCAACACTGTTATAAATTTTAAAATTTCATTAGGTAAAACTATAATGGCTAGATATATACGTTACGGCCATGTATAATTAAGATGGATAGACCTAGAGTGAGTGAGTGCCGCCTCATTTCCTGTTCCTTGTTTGGTTGTCGATTTAGGGCGGAGTCGCTCAGTCAACAATCCTCCCCACCTTAATTATACATGACTACTATATGTTAGGCGATTATAGAAATGCCTCGTCAGAATCCATTCATGAAAAGGTACTCTACTCTCTACAGTTCCGCGTCGACTCTATCGGTCCAAGTATCCGCGTCAGTGATACACGGGACGAAACTCGAGACGCCTAGAACTTGTGTGCCCGTTCAGCACACGACCCTATCGATCCTCACTCTATGTAATGTCGATGTATGCCAACTTCGACGCCTTTATTAATCATGGTTCGACTTCGTGCAACCATGTGTAAATCCTTAGAGCTGTGTAAAAAGAACTTTCTCCATAGCCATTTCGGCAAATAAAGGTTCTTCCAAACCTAAACAAAATAAGAATAATAAAACCTAATGCGATCCGTCAGTCGTTACTCGTATTTCAAACCGTCCGAAGTACCCAGGAGTAGGTACCGCGCACTATTAGCCAACCCCTCTGAGTCAGATAGAAACCGAAGCGAAAGACACAGTAGGCATTCCAGAAGACGATAACCATCCGAAGCAGACACCGTAGAAACCCAGAAAGACCCTTCACACCTCGCAATCCGGTTCGTGAATCTAGAGGATAGAACTCATGGGACTAACCACTATAACTGAGTATATGCATAAGGGTGGTATATAATTGATATCAAAAAGATTTAAGATGTGTGCTTCCTCCCTATTCCCTGTTCCTCGTTGGGTTGTGGGTCTAGGGTGGAGTCGCACAACTGAACATCCTGCCGACCTCAATTATATACGACTTGCATACACCACGTATTAGTAGTTAAGCCAAGTATGAGCTCTACCATGAACATCATAGTGAAGCCCTTCATCCTATTCCATAGAATAGGAGCTAAAGTCAAGAGAACCACGGCGGGTTGAGCTGCTATAATGACCACAAATCCGAAATTTGTAGTCATCCCTGTTAAGCCAGCATAGTAGCGAACAGCCTCGGTTGGTAAGGAAATCTAAGTTGTAAGATTCAAGGACATTGACTACGACCATCCATTCACGCTTAATCCCCGAATTAAGCATCTCAGCGGATATCCCGGAAATCCGAAAGCTGCGATGAATTAAACTCTGAGAAGAGTGGATGAGGAGATTAGGTTCCGAGTGATGGAACCCTATACTCATTAGATTCGACCTAGATCTAGAAAACTCAGAACCATCGGAAGAGTAGTTGCAGAAGATGCTCGCACTACTCAGGCACTTCGTCCTCCCCGTTACCGACGAGTAGTGCCTAGGACCCTCTGCCCCCTTACGTGGAGGAAGTCACCGTCAACCTGTAGATGACAGACTGCATTCTCCGAAGCGAGCACTAGAATACCGAGAACCACATGATAACCTCCGCAGCCAAGAATACTTGAATAAAGTGCAAGAGTAGGTTGCGTTAAGCCTTCTAACCCAGATCCCGAAGAGATTATAGACTTGACACCAGTCCAGGTGTTAGTCGATGGATTATACAAGAGCACGCGCTTTCTGCAACTAAAATAAACCAACACATTGGAGAATAGGACATGTCTTAGAGATTCATTGGACTACTAGGTGTTCCATGAATACTATCTCGCACAAAAATAGTAGAACCACCTCCCGAGATAGTCCAACAGTCGTCTTGCGAAACCCTATCTCCCCGACCCTGAGGGTTTCCGTTAGAAATATCTCAAGAATCAGAAGTGCAGGTTCATTTGCACAAGATTGAGATAGACACTCTGCAACAAACAGATACCCGTAGACACGCAATCTATCCAATGAGCTAGAAAACCTCGGAGAGCCATTCAACATGAACACGAATCCAAGGACAACCCGAGCTTTCTAAGAAACAACCTGAAGGACTACACTCCCAATATAAGAGAACGGTTGGAACTTCGGAATGGTGACCACACCATTGATGATCTCGCCATAGAAGTAAACTATGTTCTAAGTACTGAAGAGCTCTACCCTTTCGAGAGCTTAGGACCATCCGAGATTCTTTACAGAGATTGGTCCAACCCTCGTCAGACCACTACTACTTTCGGATATTCCACGAGTTTGACCCCAGATCAATCCACTTCTTAGACTTGATAAGTGTTTTCCCGACGTCACTCTTTGTATCCCACTCATCTTGATAGAAACCATTGGGAACCTAACTATGTAGACGAACCAGTAGGAATCGCTAGCTGCACGAGACGGAGTCCGCATCCCGTAAGTGAAGTTCGTTAGAACGCCAAGCGAAGGCCAGAGTTCACTTGGGAGTGCGAGGACCAACCGAATAGGGAGTATCCTCATACCTTTACTCGGTCATTCATACCTACTTCCTTGCCTAAACCTGAATTTCGGGATGAAATTCCCTCTAACGGGGGAATGATGTGACAACCCAAAAATTTCCGTTAGTTTTAACGTCGAAATTAACGTCGAAATTAGTTACGTAAAAAATTAGCCAAATTTATCCCGAAAATATTTTTGATCAGAATTAAACCCGTTGGAATATTTTAAATAATATTCGTCAAGCGAACAAAAATTAAGGTGGAATAATTTTAAAATGTTGTCGTGTTTAACGGTAGACATGAAAAACCCGTTCGCGGTTGGTGTCAGGAGAAACCTAACCAGGCCATAAGCTCCACCCTATATAAGGGAGGAGTGGGTTTCACTCCCACCTTTTTCCCCACCTTAGACTCTCTCTCTCTCTACTTTCTCTTTCTACAAATGGGTTTTGGTCAAAAATCGCCCCTCCGAACCTCAAATTGGATTCGCATGTGTGGTCAAGTCCTCACTTGACACTTAGCATCCTATACTGGCACCTTCACCCGATCCACTTACAACAGGTGAGTTCATACCCCTGAATTAACCATTTAAATGTTTTCACATGTTTTTATGGGGGGGGGGGGGGGAATACAAGTTAAACATGCCAGTTATCATATCAATCACATGTGATTGATAACCCGCATGCACAAGGGATTATTACAGTCAACTGTTTTACCAAGTATGATATTATAAATGGTTTTCCAAAACGTTTTTACTTGTTTAAATCTTTTCTCAAATTATCTCTCGTGCTGTTTCAAACAAAGGTTTTCTCTACCGATATTGTTTATTCGAGATTACATTCAAAACGTGTTTATGAAAGGTTTTTCAAAGGATTTCTAAAGGTTTTCAAATGTGTTTTACAAAAGAATACCAAGGGACAATTTTATTAAGTGTAAAGGTTTTCCAAAGTTTTCATCAAGGATTTCTTTCATGTTTTATACTTCTACTTCGTTAAATACTACTACTTTGTTATGCCTCTACTTCTTTAAATGCTCCTACTTAGTTAAACGCTTCTACTTTAATAACGCTTCTACTTCGAGAAATACTACTAATTCGTAAACGCTCCTACATTGTTAATGCTACTACTTGGTAAACGCTCCTACTTTGTTAATATTACTACTTCGTAAACGCTTCTACTTTATTACCGCTTCTACTTCACGAAACGCTCCTACTTTATTAATGCTACTACTTCGTAAACGCTTATACTTTATTAACACTTCTACTTCGAGAAACGTTTCTACTTCATGAAACACTTCTACTTTGTTAACGCTTCTACTTAGTTAAATGCTTCCACATCGTTAAATGCATGCCTATACTTGTATAGTTATATAAATAATGTCTAAAGGACTTAGGAAGGCTAGTCCGCCTTATTTCCTTTTCCTCGTTTGGATGTGGTCTGCTGGGATCGGATATCCGTCCGAAGGTCGTTTAATCATTAATTATATATCACGTATACATGTATAGACATGAAGGTTTACATCGGTCGGTTCAGTTGTGAGTCTTTATCATTAGTCCAGTATTTTACATCAGAACTCACTATACAAGATGCATCTTCAGGACACGACCTGTTGGGTTGAAGATTTGTTTGAAGATTGCGTCATTGGGCTCGGCTGTTAGTCCGTTTATTTTGTACTCCGGTTTTGGGCCTGTCCAACCGTGAGTTTGTTAGGTTTACTATATAAAGATATGCTTGCATGCATATTAGGTTAATGATTTAGAGAATTACGATAGTATTACAGATTTCTTTATCGTTCTTGTAAACCTCCAACCCTCTACAGTTGATGTTCTTGATCGAGCTCTTCTGAGGGTTATTTTATAATCATTCGACTCGTTTGATTCATTCTTGACTTGTTCTTTATTTTCGTGTTCTTACTGTTTAATATTTATTTACCTGTTTAAGATCTAATCGATCTTCCAGATTAAGTTTTAATCTCATCAATTGGTATCAGAGCAGGAGGCTGTGTAATCGATACACTTCTTTTCTGTGAAAAGGTTTCAATTAGGGTTTTTCCGCAATTACTGATATTTATTGAGCCGTCATCTCATTATTGACGTATCTTGATATTTATTGTTTTTCCCTAATCTGATTTATTACAAGTCTGATCTTTAAACATGTTATTTGATCATTATGGACGAGACGCAATCGAATCCCATTAATATTTCCAACAGCATCGGTTCAACCACGAAGATTCCCATTCTATATACCCATGATTATGAAGTCTGGGCGCATCACTTCGAAGACTATGTTATAGGATCTAAGGATAATGGATACCTCATATGGGAAGCAATTATCAATGGACCGTTTTCTCACTCTGCAACGTCGAGGATTATCAAAACTCAAAAGGAGTACAATGATCTGCTGAAGGATGTTAAAGATATTGCGCAAGATGAAAAGGATAAATTCCAGTGCAATATCAAGGCGTTAAGATTGATCAGATTCGCCCTTCAGTCCGACACTTTCAGGTTGGTAAGCTCATGCATGACGGCAAAGGAAGTTTAGGATAGACTTCGTGAACTGTACTCTACAGACGAGGATCTTGAACATTCTATACAAACCTTGCTCTTATCTGAGTTTGGAGAATTCAGGCAAGGAGCCGAAGAAACTGTGACCCAGACGTTCGATAGCTTCAATCATCTTCTCAGCAAGATGATCAAACATGACATCGAAAGGAAGCTTATCGAGCAGAAGGTTACGTTCTTAAATGGTCTAAGGTCAGAATGGAGAGCAGTGGTGTCAACATTTAAAGCCCATGAGCAGTTTAAATCATATTCTTTGGCGAAACTGGTGGGTATTCTCAAGTCTCAGGAGAAGATTGTGCTGCAGGAAAAGAATGTTGTCTCAAGCCTAGGTTCGCTGGCCCTCTTGTCAAAAAGTAAAGTTGTGATGGAGGACGAAGACCTCAACCTGGAAGAGTATGACCTCACGTCTGAGGATTATGCTATGATGGTGTCTAACCCTAAGAGGTTCATTAAGAAGAGATTCCCCAGCAACAAAAACCGAAACTGCCAGGGGAGTTATAATTCAGAAAAGGTTAACAATGAACCGAAGGTTGAAGAGCCCAAGAAGGAACCGAAGGCAGATGGTGATTTTGGAGTAAGCTGTTACTACTGTGGTGGGAAGAACCACTATGCTAAGGATTGTGTCCTCAAAAAGATGGCTGAAAAAGATGAGGAAAAGGATGAGGAAGTTTTGCTGCAGAAAAACCTTGATGAGATGAGGAAGAAGAAATCTACCGCTAACCCTTCCATGAATGCTCTAATTGTGCAGGGTTCGGTTGCTGATGACGAGTTCGGCGGAGTAGAAGTTTGGTCAACCGACTCAGAAGACGACGAAGTGAGGAAACCTTCTCATGGAAATGCTTGTGTGGAAAAAGAGGAGAGCAGTGGAGGACGGTGCTTCATGGTGTCCGATGTATCTCAGATAAGGGGATACAACACTGATGGTGGAAGCAATGAACCGAAGGAGTAGCAGGACATGTGCTTTACGGCCAAACCGCTCAGCGTGCAGTTCAACGAGCTCGATGAACTGATCAAGAAGGTACAATCAGTTTTTGTTTCATTTAAAGTAGCACAATGCTCCTATGAAAAAGAACTAAAAAGTGTTAATACACGAATCTCTCATCTAGATAGTAGTTTAACTCAAACTCGAGTCACCAATTCTAACCTAACTGATCAATTAAGCAGGGTGTCTTCGAAGAGTGAGGAGCGGCGCATGTGGATCGAGTTGAAGGAGTCTGAATTAGTTAAAATAAAAGACGAAAACATTTATTTACAGAGAGATAATTTAAAGTTGTTAAAACAGCGTAATGTTTTTTGTTTGATTGCAAAACGTCTTTACACTAATATTACTCAGCTTCACTTGGATTGTGAAATAGGACAAAAGATCCATCACATGATTTTTCCCTTCCTTGAGTTTAAGGAGGATGAAATCGATGCAGAAGCTTATAATTGTGAGAGTGTGATATCATCTGATGACGTCAATCCGACCTATATGTATGGACTGTACAAAATAGAATCTTTCATTAAATCCAAGGACCATAAGGACATGCTTGAAAACCTTTTGGATGAAAATGATAGACTTAAACTGAGAACCGAAACCATACAAAAATTTGACTCTTTAAATGCCAACTTGAGCTCAGAAAACAAAATTGATGTTGAAAATGCCTCTGAGCTTAATGAGGATGACAACATGAGTGAAATTTCTGTAGAGGACACGGTTGACTGCTCAGAATTTGTAAAAAGTGAACCTGAAAACCACAAGAATCTAATATCTAAAAATTCTGTGGAGTTCGCTCGATTGTCCCAACAAAAGTCCCCGATCTTAGCAGAGAAAGCGGTTGTATATCAAAAGGTCAGAACCACTCCAAATCAAGTGTACAAGGTCACTGGAGTAACCGAACATCAGACTGTTGAACTCACAGCAATTGTAAACAAAGACAATGCTGATGGCTGTGATGAGTTCTTCTGGTCCGCTCCAATCGATAATGCAGATGAAACGGTAGGCTTGTTAGAAAGGACTTCATGGATTAGTAAAGGTAGATACATACGTGAACCCTTGAACAAGCCAGATAATTTCGATGTGCCAAGTACCAGTGGTACAAAAGACACTCCTCAAGAGAATGGAAGCTCAGCAAAAGAAGATGTTCCCTCTAGTTCCTCAGTTCAAAGTGAAACTCCCACAGTGCAAAGTGAACCAACCAAGGAGAAACCGAAAATGAAAGCCAATATCCATCATCAACCGAACCAGATGAGGAATAAGAAGCGTGAAAGGAACCAGAGATACAGGAAGAATCTCTCTAAAAGGAAACAATTCTGGCAATCCCAGAATGCATATTTCTCACATCAAGACAAGAATCTGAATTTGAGAACAATCTTGTCAAAAAGCATGAGAGCCACAACAACCGAAAGCCAAGGTTCGGTTCGGAAAAGAATACCAACCGAAAGCAAAGGTTCGGTTCTGGGGATGACTCCAACCGAAAGCAAAGGTTCGGTTCACAGAACGACTCCAACCGAAAGCATAGGTTCGTTTCTGAAATCAAAGGAAATCAAAACTCTAAGGTCAGTCCCACTAATGATCAAAAGCAAAAGGGTCACCTAGAGTCTCCAGCCAAGAAGTCATCTCAATCTAAGCCTACTCCTTCTCATTCATCTAATTCTTCTAATTCTTCCAATTCATCTCCATCTTGCTCTAAAGCTCATTCTATTCGTTCTAAAAAATCTCATTCGTCAGCTGAACAAAAAGGCAAACAGAAGGTTTCTGCATCCAAACCAGAGTCTAAACCGAACGCACCTAATCCTAATAAAATCAAAGTCTTTACCATTAAAAGGAAAGATGAAACAACACTCATAAAACGAACATATCTTGTTGACATCTCTCTTATTATTCCTGTTCCTGTGAAAGGCTCACGTGGACCAAAGAAACTTTGGGTTCCTAAATCTACTTAATTTTTGCAGGTTATTAGTGACGAGCAGTTCGATGAAGAATGGTACATTGATAGTGGCTGCTCGCGTCACATGACAGGGAGGAAAGAAGAGCTCAGGGAATACAGGTCTCTTGCAAATGGTGGCAACGTCAAGTTTGGAAACAACTCTTTCGGCACCATAAAGGGATACGGAATGATAACTAATGGTGATTTTACTATAAGGAAGGTGGCTTATGTGGAAGGACTACAACACAACCTCATCAGTGTATCTCAGCTTGTTGGAGGTACAGGTCTCAAAGTCTCATTCGACGATGAAGGTTCTGAAATTATTGAGAAGAAGACGAAGAAAGTAATTCTCAAATCTGAACGTAAGGGTGAAATGTTTCCTCTAAACCTCAAACCCATCAAAGGAAACCCAGCTATATTCTTGTTATCAAAAGCTCAATCTGACGAAAGCTGGTTGTGGCACCGAAGACTCTCTCATCTCAACTTTAAAGATGTCAACAAACTTGTCACTGGAGGTCATGTTCGAGGCCTTCCATTGCTCAAGTTCGACAGAGATCATCTGTGTGCTGCATGCGAAATGGGGAAGCAGAGTCGTCAAAGTCATCCATCTATAATTAACACAAAAGTTGTTGAACCACTTGAATTACTTCATATTGATTTGTGTGGTCCATCATCTATCGAAAGCATCGGTGGTAGCAAGTATATTATTGTTATTGTTGATGACTTTTCACGATTTACATGGGTGTTCTTTCTAAAGCTCAAATCTGAAGCGACTCATAAGCTGAAAGTGTTCATCAAGTAGATTGAAGTACAGCTCAAGAAGGTCGTTCGCAACATCAGGAGCGACAATGGTCTGGAATTCAAGAACAGAGAATTTGAAGAATTTCTAGCAGAAAAGGGAATAAGTCACAACTTCTCAGCACCCTACACACCTCAACAGAACGGAATTGTCGAAAGACAAAACCGATCTTTGTGTGAAGCTGCCCGAACTATGCTAAGTTTCGCTTCCTTACTTCTTTATTTTTGGGCTGATGCAATTTCTGCGGCTTGTTTTACACAGAACAGGTCTTATCTCAACAAGCGATTCACGCTCACACCATACGAGATTCTCCACAACAGAAAGCCAAATGTGAAATTTTTCCATGTGTTCGGCTCACTGTGTTTCATTTTTAACTCCAAAGAACACCGCAACAAGTTCGATGTCAAAGCCGACGAGGGAATCTTTCTGGGCTACTCTCTCACTTCTAAATCATATAGAGTCCTAAACAAGCGTTCGAGAAAAATCGAAGAGACCTATTACGTGACTTTCGACGATAGCTATGTCAAAAAGCTACACGCCAAAGAAGACACCGCTGGGGAAATCTTTCCTCAAACTGGCCAGGTCATAGTCTTGATCGCTAATCTATTCGAGAAGTTTGTGGAGCTATTTGACGAACCAGAGAGAGCTACTATCTCAGAAGCACGCGCGGAAAACAGCAAGGTGGATCATATGAAGCAAATCGTCGAAGAAGCTGCCAGGAGAATGAACGAAGGAGGATCGAATTCTAATGAACCTCTATCCAACAATGCTTCAGTCGAGGGGGAGCCAAGCTCACATGTTGAGGGGGAGCCAAGCTCTACAACTGCTACCGAAATTACAACTCCAACCGAAAGTACTTCTCCAACTGAAAGTGCTTCACCAACCGAAGGTGCATCAACGCCTGAAAGACAAGCACCACAAGAAACCTCTGGACCTCAAGTTTCTCCAAACATTCCAGAAAGCTCATCTATCGAGGGGGAGCAAGCTGATATGACGCTCAACTACGAAAGCCAATCCGAGCCAGAAGAAATGATCAATGCTAAACTAGACCCAACCTTTGATCCAAAGTATCATCCTCTCACCAAATGGACCAGAGATCATCCTATCTCTCAAGTGGTTGGTGATGTCTCCGAAAAGGTTCTGACCCGATCACAACTGAAGGCAAAACAGACATCCTTATTTTCAAAAGTTGAGTTTTGTATGTTTAACTCATTCGTCTCAAAATTTGAACCGAAGACAGTTAACACTGCTCTCGATCACTCCGATTGGGTTCAAGCAATGCAAGATGAACTGAACGAATTTGAAAGGAACAAAGTCTGGTGCCTCATTCCAACTCCTCCAGATGCCTCGGTTGTTGGTCTCAAATGGGTCTTTAGGAATAAAATGGACAAAGAAGGGAACGTGATAAGGAACAAAGCTCGTCTGGTAGTAAAGGGATATTGTTAGGAGGAAGGGATTGATTATGAAGAGACTTTCGCTCCCGTAGCTAGGCTGGAATCTGTTAGAATATTTCTTGCTTACGCTGCCCACAAAAACTTTGAAGTTTTCCAAATGGACGTCAAGTGTGCATTTCTTAATGGAGAACTCGAAGAAACCGTGTATGTGGAGCAACCTCCTGGGTTCGTGAACGAAAAATATCCAAATCATTGCTACATTCTGGATAAAGTTGTGTATGGCCTCAAACAAGCTCCGAGAGCCTGGTATGAAACGCTAACTAAATTCTTAAAGATGTCTAAATTCAAACAAGGTTCAGTTGACCCAACCTTCTTTCGCAAAAAGGAAGGTAACCACCTTATGATAGTTCAAACTTATGTCGATGACATCATCTTTGGCTCTACGAATCCCAGCCTAACAGCTGAATTCAGAAAACTGATGGAGACTAAATTTGAAATGAGCTCAATGGGTCCTATTAACTTTTTCCTTGGTTTAAATATTAGACAGGGACCCGAAGGCATCTTTATCAATCAGGAAGCTTACACGAAGACTCTCCTAGCAAAGTTTGGTATGATGGGAGACTCCAAAGTCAAAGTCCCAATGGCATTCGTGTCACAACTGTAAATTTTGAGCCATGTAATCTATACATTCAAGTTAATGTGAATCAAAAACTTTAACCAAATACAAGATACAAGTACTATAGATAGTCATCAAACAATTGGAGACCCTAGAAGTTCTTATTAAGTCTAATTTAGGCTAGAACTTCCTTATTGGATCCAAATGGGCCAATAAGCTTCCAATTAGACTATCATGGGCTTAGAACCCTAATTGGACTCTAAGTGGACCCATATTTACTTATTCCAACATTTTAGGTCATGAATGAAATGGATTAAGAGCCTTGATACATGAATAACCTAAAACTAGTTCAAGAAAAACATAAAAATCCTACCACACTCCTTAGACTTAAAACACACCCTAATTACCACTAATATTGGGCTTAGGAGCAAAAAGCCCAAAAATTTCCTTTTTCCTTCCATGTTTCGGCCCACATCAAGCCCAAGAGGAGGGTTTGACTTTCCCATGCCACCTCATTATTGTCCATAGGATCTCCATGCAAGATACTTCCTTTTTCCCATGCAAGCATCACTTCACAATCACCTCACTTCTCTCCTCTCTCTCACTCTCGGCCATACCCACCCACACACCAAACATCTCTCACAAAATTCTCTCTAGTTCACTCAAGGAAACTCTCTTCTTCCCTCTCCAAAAATCTCGAAATTTAGGGACTTTCCAAGAGGATTTTGCAAGTAAATCATCATCTAAGGTAAGATTATGCATAGATCTATGGTTTAAATTCTTTTGTTATCAAAATCTCTTCCTAATCCATGTAAAAACCGTGATCTTGCACTCTAGAAACCCCATAATCTCGAAAAGTTCATCAAGGAGTGCAAGGGCCAAAAATCACTTCATTTCTTCCAATTTTTCTTCAAGAACCGAAACTACCCACTCAAGGTGAGATTCATACCCCTATTTTCTGTTTTTAAGAGTTTTTGTGGGGGGGGGGGGGGGAATACAAGTGAAAGTGTAGATCTATATGTATTTGTATGCCTTGTATGATTTCCATGCTTATATGTATGCTTATATGTGTTTTAATGTTGGATCTAGCCATTAAACCCCTCAAAACCGAGATATAACTCATGTTTTATGATATTAGCTTCAAATATGTTCCTACATAATAAGTGATACTAGATACATAGCCAAGTGGTTAGCAACAATTCTCTTTAAGCTAAAAACACACATTTTGGGCCAAAAATGTGAAAAATACAAAATTAAGGGCCCAAATTGACATTTTACAGATTCTGATGGTTGGAATGTGCCAAAACAGTTTTCATAAGACTATTTCTGGAATTCTATTCAATTGGTGGATTAAAAACATAAATTTCAAGCCTATTGGGCTAAAAATGAAAATTTCGGCCCAATAAGGCCCATTATGCGAATTTTTCTGTTTTGGAGGGCCAAAACTGTAACTTTCTGTAAAACAGCGGACTATAAGTGTTCCAAATCCTTTTCAAAGGTTTAAAATGCTTTTTAAATTTAAAAAGGACCAAAGTTGCAAAAATTTTCCATTTTGGGCCAAAATTGTCAAAATTGCGAAAAGATGGGCTAAAACCGAGAAAAACTGCATTTTCAGGGACTTAAACTGTTTCTTTGAAAAATATGCTGGAAAATATTAATTTCAATAATTTTTGGTGTTAAAATGTCAAGAAAAATAGTTTAAGGACCAAACCGGGAAAAATTTAAATAAAAGGGTTGAAAATGTAAATTTTACAAATAATGAGGGGCTGAAAACAGAAATATTTCAAGGCTGATTCAATGTGTACAATGTGATCAAATAATGACACCTCAACTATCAACGAAATACAACTCATTACAATACCAAAAGTCGTTGCTAAACGAATTGGCTCGGTCTCGAGCCAATGGAAATCTACAACTACTAACTCTTTGATACATACAAATAACGATTGGTAATACATATACACACGAGTGTGCACAGACGTCTACGCACCATCTTCGGGCCCCAAAAGTGTAAAATCTTGTTTGTTGGGCCTAGCTAGCCCAATGACCTGATCTTAAGGCCCGAAGACATTTTTTTTCTACGAAGTGTTGAGTTTTACCGACTTGGCACAACGTAGGGTGACTTTCAATGGCTTGTACCACTGGTCCCCAAGGGTCCATGGTATTGCTAGAAAAGTCTACACATTTTACGAGGCGGGTCGGGGACCCCTCGCACACATATTTTCCCCAGCCGGTTAATAGAGTTACCGGGGTCTTCGTGACCTCTTTCTCTTCGGATGTGGGACCACACATAGTCCGGGCGATTGGATAACGTGATTAGTACAGACGACGCCTTCGGGTTCGTTAGTATAACTACAAACTGGGCGTTTGTGTAATGCGAGTTTGTAGTAAATAATCAATGCTCGAGAACCTTCCAACGTCGCTTGGGACCGATACTGCTATTTTCATAATGTTTTCAACGCAACTCAAGGGATTTCAAAAGAACTAGGGGAACATCGGGTTTCCCTAGGGTTTTCATTACATATAGATTTGAAATGCATACATCTTCAACGAACATTTTTTTACAAGTATAGAAACAAACAAACATACCTATGGATCTTCACAAACGTTTTTGAAAGCTTTTCTTTTCAGAAAATATCGGATTTTCTGGCGGTTTTTCAAACAATATAAACATTCGATTTCAAATACTACTTATGAACTCACCAACATTTCATATGTTGACGTTTTTCAAAATACTTGTATTCTCAGGGAACCAGTGAATCAAGGGAAATCATACTCAGTGACGGTTGCAGTTTATTTTTGAATGAACCAAACAATATTAATTTTTGGAAATGTAATGTCTTAAACAATGTATGACATGTAAACACTACTGGTTGTACTATGTTGATGAATGGTGATGAATGTTGTTATGTTTCATTTATATTCAATGTTATGGTATTCAATTGAGTCACGACAGCCCCCGGACGTTTCCGCCGTCTGGTTCGGGGGTGTGACAGGTTGGTATCAGAGCTTTGTTTATAGTGAACTAGCATGTCGAGCCATACATTGATATGCAACTATAAACCAAAAAGAGGGACTAACATAACTCTGAACAAAACAAATAAATAAAACACACTTGCCTGCATTAGGAGTAAGGACCTAACGCTGAATCAAACACCATAATGCTGGTATCTCGGTCAACTCGGGATTGTTCTTAGTGATGCCAAGGGGCGAATGTAGCCTGATCAACTACATTCTCTCCAAGGTAAAACTAACACACGTCTTGATGAGATCGGAATAGCCAGGGAACCTAAAAACTATACCCTATATCACCCAAAAAGAGAATATTTGCTTAGTCTGTGTAATAGTCATAGTACCCTAGGAATAATGTAGCAAAATTACGTACTCGCGCAGACAGCATGGCTGGTTTTCATCACCCTGGAGACCCCTACTTCCCTAATCAGGGAAACAACGGGTGGCTAGAGGAGGAGCCTGAGGAAGAGCCTGAAGAAGAACCTGAGGAGGACCCCGAAGAGGAATCAGATGGGGAACCGGAAGCAGAAGTCGAGGGCGAGCCTGCCGAACCCGAAGAAGACGAAGAACCTTTCGAAGAGGAGCTCGATGACAGCGAAGGGGGTGATTCGGATGCAGAGTCCGAGGTCATCGACCCCCCTTACCCGATCAGGGTACCCGCTTATCGTGTGGGACCCACTGGACCTACCCCTCCTTGGGGCATGGATCTTTGGAGATGGAGCAGACATCAGGGACAGCGACCCCCGTTCGGCATGTCACGAGAGTTCTTTGACTTGAGGGACGGAGGACCGGCCGACCGAGCCCTACCGGTCATGGTGAGACGGTTACGGGACACCGGCGACCTTGCTCAGGACACTGCTAATCAAGTACGCCAGCTGCGGACTAGAGTCGAGCGTGCGGAACAGGAGACGCGTGACGTCCTCCGGGAGTTTCACATGAGGCAGGTAAGGTGGGAATCTCGACTTCAGGATGCAGAACGCTTGGTGACTCGTTTTCAGGGAGCGTCCACATCTTCGGCACCACCTCCTGACGCAGCTCATCGCGGTTAGGGATAGACCTATCGTAGTAGGATATTAGTAACTATGTTATGTACTCCGGCTCTATGTTTAAGTGACTACACTACTCATGGAGCCGTTATGCTGTCGGATTAGTGTTACTTATGTATGCTCCTACGAGCAAATTTTCTTGTACTAAACACGGATAATATTAATGAACTTTTGTGTGTTTTGCTATGATATTCTCAGTTGTTATGTGTTGAGGTGTTATGATTATATGCTTGATGATAGTAATGCTTAGGTTCGTACCCTACACCTAGTTAGTAGGATCATAACCTCACCAAAACCACGTACACTCAACATCTTTCCGTTTCATGACAGAAAGATGCCTCGCCCAGCTACTCGCGGAAATCCCGAACCAACCCCGCCGGAAGTTGACTCCACTGCTTTCCAGGCAGCCGTGTCTGCTGCGGTCACAGCGGCTATGGCACAACTTCACCGAGGGAACAACGGAGGAGGTAACGGGCAAGGACCCGGAAGTTCGAACAACGGGACGAACCAAGGACTCACTAAAACGTGCACCTACAAGGATTTTGCGAACGCTAAACCCCGAACTTTCAACGGTACCGGAGGAGTGATCGCCCTAAAGCGATGGATCGAGAAGGTAGAGTCGGTGTTCGAGATATGCGAGTGCCCCGAGCAGATGAAAGTGAAGTTCGCGGCCTGCACTTTTGTGGACCAAGCACTCACTTGGTGGAATGGTCATGTGGAGGCTATGACACTCCCTGTTGCCAACTCTATTCCCTGGGCAGAGATGAAAGAGATGTTGACGGCTGAGTACTGCCCCCGAGGCGAAATACAGAAGATGGAGCAGGAACTATGGAATCTCACGGTGCAGAATGGGAACATCGATGCTTACATATCGAGATTCAGCGAACTATCTCTGTTGTGCCCGGGTATGATCACATCAGAGGGAAAGAAGATTGAACGATTCATTTGGGGATTGACATCCCCCATTCAAGGGAACGTGATAGCTGCTAACCCTGAAACGTTTGACAGCGCGAAGAGATTGGCAAAGAGGCTCTATGATCATAACCACAAAAAGGGCGAGAAACCGGTAGAGACTGAGAAGAAAAAGGAGAGCGATGGTAAGAAGGGATGGAACAACAAGAGGAAGGGGCGTCAAGGTCCCGAGACCTCTAAAAAGCAGCAAACGGTGGCAGTTCACGCTGTCACTGCGCCGGTACCAGTCACATCACATGCTCCAGCCTCAGCTACTTCAAATACTTCAAGACCCTATTCCGGCACTCATCCCAAATGCAACAAGTGCGGTTTCCATCACCAAGGAGAATGTAGGGAGTTCCATTGCACCAGTTGCAACCGAAGGGGACACACTGCAAAGTTCTGCAGGACTTATCCTTCTCAGAACCAGAGTCAGGGAAACAACCAGAACAACAACAACAATCACCGCAACACCAACAACACCAATGCCGGCGGCAACAACGCAGGGCCTAGCCACACCTGTTTCGGGTGTGGAAGGACGGGACATTTCCGTCGAGATTGCCCTAACAACAACAACAACTCAGGAAACAGAGGAACAGGAAGGATGCTGACTATGGGTCAGAGTGATGCAGTTCATGATCCCGCAGTTGTGACCGGTACGTTTCTCCTAAACCACACTTATGCGTGCATCTTATTTGATACCGGAGCGGAGCGAAGTTTCGTAAGCGAGAAGTTTAAACACTTACTAAAACAACAACCCCAGAAGCTAAATGAAACCTATACGGTGGAAATGGCCAATGGGAAAACCGAATCCACTAGGGAGATCTACATCGGATGTACCCTAACCCTTAACCAGCACGTCTTTCGAATAGACCTAATGCCAGTATCAATTAGGAGTTTCGATGTGATTATCGGCATGGATTGGTTAAGCCCCCACCATGCCGAGATTTTGTGCCACGAGAAGGCCGTTCGCCTTCGTCTCCCGAATCATGAAACCCTAGTAATTTACGGAGACAAACCTAGCACGAATCTCCGCCTCATCTCGTGCATCAAAGCGCAAAAACATCTGCAAAAGAACAATTTAGCGTTCTTGGCCCACATAGTGGACAAGACCAAAGAAGAAACTAACATCCAAGACATTCCGGTAGCGTGTGAATATCCGGACGTGTTTCCCGAAGATCTTCCAGGAGTACCCCCAGAGAGATAGGTTGAATTCCGAATCGACCTCGTTCCAGGAGCAACTCCCCTCGCTAAATCACCATATCGACTGGCTCCTGCTGAAATGCAGGAATTGTCTAGCCAACTCAGTGAGCTTCTGGACAAGGGATTTATCCGACCTAGCTACTCGCCATGGGGAGCTCCGGTGCTCTTTGTCAAAAAGAAGGATGGATCTTTCAGGATGTGCATCGATTACAGAGAGTTAAACAAACTCACTGTCAAAAACCGCTACCCACTCCCGCGAATCGATGATCTATTCGATCAGCTCCAAGGAGCTAGCTATTTCTCTAAAATAGACTTACGATCCGGATACCACCAACTCAAAGTCCGAGAAGAGGATATTCCAAAAACCGCTTTCCGAACCCGCTATGGACATTACGAATTCGTCGTAATGCCCTTCGGTCTAACAAATGCACCTGCCGCATTTATGGACCTAATGAATCGAATCTGTCGACCGTTCCTGGACAACTTCGTCATTGTGTTTATTGATGACATCCTCGTCTATTCTCGAAGCAAAGAGGAGCATGGCCGACATCTACGACAAATTTTAGAGACTCTGCGCACGGAAAAGCTTTACGCCAAACTCTCCAAGTGCGAGTTCTGGCTTCGGAGTGTGAATTTCTTAGGCCACGTAGTTAGCCAAGATGGAATTCATGTGGATCCCTCTAAGGTCAAAGCTGTGGAAGGATGGGCAACTCCGACTACGCCCACAGAAATTCGTCAGTTCTTAGGCCTAGCAGGGTACTATAGGAGATTCATCCAAAACTTCTCCAAGATCGCCAAGCCGCTTACCTTGCTTACGCAAAAGGGCGTGCCATTCAAGTGGACAGACCGACAAGAGATTGCGTTTCGAACCTTGAAGCAAGCTCTTTGCAGCGCTCCTGTACTATCTCTACCTGAAGGAACGGAAGATTTTGTAGTTTACTGTGACGCGTCGAATCAAGGCTTAGGTTGCGTTCTCATGCAACGTGGAAGAGTGATAGCATATGCGTCCCGTCAACTAAAGACGCACGAAGTAAATTACACGACCCACGACCTAGAACTGGGAGCCGTGGTCTTTGCCCTAAAGATTTGGAGGCACTACCTGTACGGTACTAAGTGCACCATCTTCACAGACCACAAGAGCCTCCAGCACATCTTGAATCAGAAGGAGCTGAACATGAGACAACGAAGATGGGTGGAATTGTTAAACGACTACGAATGCGAAATCAAGTACCATCCAGGCAAGGCCAACGTGGTAGCTGACGCATTAAGTCGGAAGGAATACACAAATCGCCGTACGAAAACGCACTCGATAACCATTCAGTCTCATCTGACCACTCAAATTGCATCAGTCCAGGCAGAGGCTATGAAAGCGGAAAATAGAACTAGCGAGGCATTGCGCGGAATGGAGAAGAACCTGGAAGTCAAAGAGAATGGGGTATACTACTTCATGAACCGTATCTGGGTTCCAAAAATCGGAGGATTCAGAGAGACCGTTATGCAGGAAGCCCACAAGACGCGATACTCCATTCATCCTGGTTCGGACAAGATGTATTTGGACATTAAGCAGCACTATTGGTGGCCTAACATGAAGGCGGAAATCGCAACTTATGTTAGTAAGTGCCTTACGTGTGCCAAAGTAAAAGTGGAATACCAGAAACCTTCTGGACTGTTACAGCAACCGGCAATTGCCGAGTGGAAATGGGAAGGGATTTCTATGGATTTCGTGACCAAGCTGCCCAAGACGTCGGACGGATTAGACACCATATGGGTAATAATCGACCGACTGACGAAATCTGCCCATTTCCTGCCAATCAAAGAGTCCTACAAGATGGAGAGGCTGACGCGTTTGTACCTACGAGAGATTGTAAGACTTCATGGAGTGCCAAAATCTATCATCTCGGATAGGGACAGTAGGTTCACGTCACGCTTTTGGCAGTCGCTCCACAAGGCCATGGGAACTCATCTTGATATGAGCACCGCGTATCACCCACAAACGGACGGTCAAAGCGAACGAACCATTCAGACGCTTGAAGACATGCTTCGTGCATGCGTGATAGACTTCGGAAAGTCTTGGGATACCCACCTACCGTTGATCGAGTTTTTATATAACAATAGTTATCATTCGAGCATTAAGGTGGCCCCTTTCGAAGCACTGTACGGGCGTAAATGTAGATCACCGTTATGTTGGGCTGAAGTAGGTGACACCAAGCTAGCAAGAACACATACGTCGGATAGGGCAATGACAGGACCGGAGATCATTCGCGAGACCACAGAAAAGATTGTTCAGATCAAAGCTCGATTACAGGCATCGCGTGACCGGCAAAAGAGCTACGCTGATAAACGGCGAAAGCCCTTAGAATTCCAGGTCGGTGATCGAGTATTGTTGAAGGTCTCACCCTGGAAAGGAGTTATACGTTTCGGAAAACGAGGAAAGCTAAACCCACGGTACATTGGACCTTTCGAAATCGTCGCCCGAATAGGTCCGGTAGCCTACAGACTACAACTACCCACGGAGCTAAGCGGCGTGCACCCCGTGTTTCATGTTTCTAATCTGAAAAAGTGCCTATCAGATGAAACCCTTGTCATTCCTCTGGACGAAATCGAGATCAATGAGAATCTCCTGTTCGTCGAAGAGCCAATCGAAATCATGGACAGAGAGGTGAAGCGTACTAAGCAGAGTCGCATCCCGATCGTGAAGGTACGGTGGAACGCAAAGCGTGGGCCAGAATTCACGTGGGAACGTGAAGACCAAATGAAGCAGAAGTACCCTCACCTATTCTAGCATTCTCAAATCTAGCTTTCAAACAGAATTTCGGGACGAAATTCCCTCTAACGGGGGGATGATGTCACAACTGTAAATTTTGAGCCATGTAATCTATACATTCAAGTTAATGTGAATCAAAAACTTTAACCAAATACAAGATACAAGTACTATAGATAGTCATCAAACAATTGGAGACCCTAGAAGTTCTTATTAAGTCTAATTTAGGCTAGAACTTCCTTATTGGATCCAAATGGGCCAATAAGCTTCCAATTAGACTATCATGGGCTTAGAACCCTAATTGGACTCTAAGTGGACCCATATTTACTTATTCCAACATTTTAGGTCATGAATGAAATGGATTAAGAGCCTTGATACATGAATAACCTAAAACTAGTTCAAGAAAAACATAAAAATCCTACCACACTCCTTAGACTTAAAACACACCCTAATTACCACTAATATTGGGCTTAGGAGCAAAAAGCCCAAAAATTTCCTTTTTCCTTCCATGTTTCGGCCCACATCAAGCCCAAGAGGAGGGTTTGACTTTCCCATGCCACCTCATTATTGTCCATAGGATCTCCATGCAAGATACTTCCTTTTTCCCATGCAAGCATCACTTCACAATCACCTCACTTCTCTCCTCTCTCTCACTCTCGGCCATACCCACCCACACACCAAACATCTCTCACAAAATTCTCTCTAGTTCACTCAAGGAAACTCTCTTCTTCCCTCTCCAAAAATCTCGAAATTTAGGGACTTTCCAAGAGGATTTTGCAAGTAAATCATCATCTAAGGTAAGATTATGCATAGATCTATGGTTTAAATTCTTTTGTTATCAAAATCTCTTCCTAATCCATGTAAAAACCGTGATCTTGCACTCTAGAAACCCCATAATCTCGAAAAGTTCATCAAGGAGTGCAAGGGCCAAAAATCACTTCATTTCTTCCAATTTTTCTTCAAGAACCGAAACTACCCACTCAAGGTGAGATTCATACCCCTATTTTCTGTTTTTAAGAGTTTTTGTGGGGGGGGGGGGAATACAAGTGAAAGTGTAGATCTATATGTATTTGTATGCCTTGTATGATTTCCATGCTTATATGTATGCTTATATGTGTTTTAATGTTGGATCTAGCCATTAAACCCCTCAAAACCGAGATATAACTCATGTTTTATGATATTAGCTTCAAATATGTTCCTACATAATAAGTGATACTAGATACATAGCCAAGTGGTTAGCAACAATTCTCTTTAAGCTAAAAACACACATTTTGGGCCAAAAATGTGAAAAATACAAAATTAAGGGCCCAAATTGACATTTTACAGATTCTGATGGTTGGAATGTGCCAAAACAGTTTTCATAAGACTATTTCTGGAATTCTATTCAATTGGTGGATTAAAAACATAAATTTCAAGCCTATTGGGCTAAAAATGAAAATTTCGGCCCAATAAGGCCCATTATGCGAATTTTTCTGTTTTGGAGGGCCAAAACTGTAACTTTCTGTAAAACAGCGGACTATAAGTGTTCCAAATCCTTTTCAAAGGTTTAAAATGCTTTTTAAATTTAAAAAGGACCAAAGTTGCAAAAATTTTCCATTTTGGGCCAAAATTGTCAAAATTGCGAAAAGATGGGCTAAAACCGAGAAAAACTGCATTTTCAGGGACTTAAACTGTTTCTTTGAAAAATATGCTGGAAAATATTAATTTCAATAATTTTTGGTGTTAAAATGTCAAGAAAAATAGTTTAAGGACCAAACCGGGAAAAATTTAAATAAAAGGGTTGAAAATGTAAATTTTACAAATAATGAGGGGCTGAAAACAGAAATATTTCAAGGCTGATTCAATGTGTACAATGTGATCAAATAATGACACCTCAACTATCAACGAAATACAACTCATTACAATACCAAAAGTCGTTGCTAAACGAATTGGCTCGGTCTCGAGCCAATGGAAATCTACAACTACTAACTCTTTGATACATACAAATAACGATTGGTAATACATATACACACGAGTGTGCACAGACGTCTACGCACCATCTTCGGGCCCCAAAAGTGTAAAATCTTGTTTGTTGGGCCTAGCTAGCCCAATGACCTGATCTTAAGGCCCGAAGACATTTTTTTTCTACGAAGTGTTGAGTTTTACCGACTTGGCACAACGTAGGGTGACTTTCAATGGCTTGTACCACTGGTCCCCAAGGGTCCATGGTATTGCTAGAAAAGTCTACACATTTTACGAGGCGGGTCGGGGACCCCTCGCACACATATTTTCCCCAGCCGGTTAATAGAGTTACCGGGGTCTTCGTGACCTCTTTCTCTTCGGATGTGGGACCACACATAGTCCGGGCGATTGGATAACGTGATTAGTACAGACGACGCCTTCGGGTTCGTTAGTATAACTACAAACTGGGCGTTTGTGTAATGCGAGTTTGTAGTAAATAATCAATGCTCGAGAACCTTCCAACGTCGCTTGGGACCGATACTGCTATTTTCATAATGTTTTCAACGCAACTCAAGGGATTTCAAAAGAACTAGGGGAACATCGGGTTTCCCTAGGGTTTTCATTACATATAGATTTGAAACGCATACATCTTCAACGAACATTTTTTTACAAGTATAGAAACAAACAAGCATACCTATGGATCTTCACAAACGTTTTTGAAAGCTTTTCTTTTCAGAAAATATCGGATTTTCTGGCGGTTTTTCAAACAATATAAACATTCGATTTCAAATACTACTTATGAACTCACCAACATTTCATATGTTGACGTTTTTCAAAATACTTGTATTCTCAGGGAACCAGTGAATCAAGGGAAATCATACTCAGTGACGGTTGCAGTTTATTTTTGAATGAACCAAACAATATTAATTTTTGGAAATGTAATGTCTTAAACAATGTATGACATGTAAACACTACTGGTTGTACTATGTTGATGAATGGTGATGAATGTTGTTATGTTTCATTTATATTCAATGTTATGGTATTCAATTGAGTCACGACAGCCCCCGGACGTTTCCGCCGTCTGGTTCGGGGGTGTGACAATTCGGCACCAAGCTAACTCCATCTCTAGACAAACCGGCTGTTGATATCACGCTCTATCGTCAAATGATAGGCTCACTAATGTATCTTACTACTAGCAGGCCTGACATCATGTTTTCTATGTGTTACTGTGCTAGATTTCAGGCAAACCCACGTGAACCTCACATGCTTGCAGTCAAGAACATTGTTCGCTATCTCAAGCGAACTGCCTCCATAGGTCTTTGGTATCCTTCCAACTCAGGCTTCTTCGTTCAAGCCTATTCAGATGCTGACCTTGGAGGATGTGGACTCGACAGAAAAAGCACCACTGGGGGCTGTCAATTCCTTGACGGGAAGTTGGTTAGCTGGCAATCCAAGAAACAAACGTGCGTGTCGTTATCTACTGCCGAAGCGGAATACATAGCCGCTGCATCCTGCACCTCTCAAGTGATTTGGATCCAGAGTCAACTTCGAGACTATGGACTCAATATGAAGAAGATCCCACTATATTGTGACTCTGAAGGTGCAATTAGGATCTGTCATAACCCAGTGCAACACTCTAAAACCAAACACATAGCACTGAGGTATCACTTCATCAAAGATCACGTGGAAGATGGAAACGTCGAAGTACACTTTGTAAGAACCACTGATCAACTGGCTGATGTCTTTACCAAAGCTCTTCCTGAAGCATCATTCAACAGAATATTGCAAGGGCTAGGTATGATGGAATCAGAGTCAATACCTCAAACTACTTCTCAACCTCAAACGTAAGAAGCGAAATTTACCGAACGTTCAGGTTCGGTTAAATCATCTGACTCGCTCATCACCACAAAGGTAGTTTTCTTGGTTGTATATTTCTTGTACAAAGTTCTTTATCTTATTGTTAAAAGTATTTTCTAATTGCATGTTTAAATTCCTTGGTTTTCTAAAATTTTCCAAAACCGAAACCTACCGAAGGTTCGGGTTCGGTTTTTCAAAATTTTCCAAAACCGAAACCTACCGAAGGTTCGGGTTCGGTTTCTCAAAATTTTCCAAAACCGAAACCTACCGAAGGTTCGGGTTTGGTTTTTCAAAATTTTCTTGAACCGAAACCAACCGAACGCTCGGGTTCGGTTTTTCAAATTTTTCCCAACCGAAACCAACCGAACATTCGGGTTCGGTTTTCAACTTTTTCCAAAGTTTTTTTTCTTACTCTTTCCAAGTCTTATTTTTTTTCTTGCTTATTTTTTTATTATTTTTTTGTATCTTTTTTTTATTATTATTTATTTCAAAAACTCCAAAAATATTTTTCTCTTTTAATTTTGTTTGTGTGTTCGTTCGTTTATGGGGATATAATTGTTGGATTACTTAAGTGTCCCTAGAAGCATGTTGCTGTATGTGTCCCAAGCCTCATAAGATTCTGAATAATAGCCTTAATGACTTAGTAGAAACAAACGTTGTCTTCCCAATTAGGCTGTCACATTTATTCTAATCGTCAGCTACCTCACTCTCTTCTCACATGAGATAAGAGTTTTCTGCTTGGTCCTTATTTTCGTAGCAGAGGTACTTTAATTTCTTACACCGTCTCCATTATCATTCTCCATTACATTCGTTTCATCAACGTAACCCTTGAGACTCTCAGAACTTACCACTGAGGTTTATGGTTACACAACAACTGTGTTTATGATCTCAGTTTCGTGCCACTACGAGCTGAGTGAAACCCAAAATTCAACACCAAATCTGAATTGACGGTGAACAATAAATTTGCTCAAGTTTTTACCAAAGAATTGACGGATGTATCTTACTGAAATCTCAATTTTTTATTTTTGAGTGATTTCTATGAAATTGTTAAACACCATAACATTTCTTCCCTTGGGATCCAGTTTTTAATTTTTTTTCTGAGATTTTATATTTTCCAAGCCAATTTAAAATTAATTCCTACCTACTTGTTCAACAGACTACACCGGTCTCACAAGTACTTTGTTCGCTTTCTTTCTTATTTCAAGATTAGAATTGCTGAATCAAAGCGAAAGTCACCCTTACTTAGCCTAATTAAAAGAAGCCTTTCAACATTTATTAATAAATGTTTGATCGTCATTCAACGGGAATCCACATTAACACTTTGAGGTCTCTCTTGATCTTGAAGGAAGAGATTCGTGCCCGGGATCATTTGTTTCGTGTCATTATTGACGTCACAGTCATTCCTAAAAAGAGTTGCTTTATTTCTTTTCTTTTTACACTCTTCGCACGAAAATCTTTGATTTTCCAAAATTCCGTTACTAATTATTACAGGCTGTATTATTGCTTTGGTGGTTAATTATCAAGCTGTGGTAAAAAATCATCCACGTGGGTATTTAATTCAAAAGATGCCATTTAAAAGATAAGACAAAAGGTTGCTGACTTAGGCGGGAGTTAAAAGGATTGAATTTCAAACGACGGTAAAAAGGGAACGCGTGTGAATTTGAAACGCCCATTCTTTTACTGACATCATGGACGCGTGTGCGCATTTCAAACGACACCTCTCTGGCACTTAAAGGCGCGTGAGGATTTGAAACGGTATGTTCTGAAACGGCGCTTGTTGGGCGGCGTGATCCTAGGAATCTGACACTCTCTCCTACGTGATCATCGCATGCCTTAACTGTCACGCATCTGTCATTCCGGAAACCCTCTCGTATTTCCATAGAAGATTTGAAATGATTTTTCTCTCTCCTTTCACCCACTATAAAAGGCTGTCTATACTCTCATTTACCTTTTTACTGCATCCGGAATTTCCATCAGAGCAAAACATCCCAAAAGCTTCACTGTTCATCTTCTTCTACTACCTTCAACAATGGCAGAATCATCCTCTGTCCATGCTACCTCACACATCCTTCCTATTCGCCCACAACAATGCTTGGTGATCGATCTAAACCCTCTGGCGTACGACTCTTATATGTCGCCGATCATCGAGTGCCTAAAGTACTCCCAAATCGCTCCAGCTCTCTCCAGGATTGAGTCTGTGCCCATGGAGATTCTCTCGCAGGTGTATGCGACTGCATATTACGACAAAGCAGTTGAGCGGGTGTTCTTCGAGGTTGCTGATCACAAGACCTCCATTTCTCGACAAAGATTCTGCACACTGCTAGGGTTGGCTGCTGATTCTACAAGAATCAATCCGGAGACGATTCCGGTTGGGCATCTGTACAACATTTTCTATAATATGGGGTACACGGAGGTGCTCACCTCCGTTGCGAAGTTCAAGAAATCCTGCTTGCCGCCACAGTGGAACGACATGTTTACAGTCCTCTTCAAGGGCTTATCTGAAAGGAGCTCAGGATCCGATGGTTCCAGTCGACTGTTCCTGTCGATTATGTATGCAATTTACAATGGAGTCAACCTAGACTGTGGGTTGGTCCTCTGGCAACAGCTCATCCAGAGCCTTTCTTCTTCATCACAACATTCTGAGGTGTCGTTTGCCCGGTTCTGGATTCTTATCACCAAATGGGCAATGGATAAGTTTGATATTCCCACTGCTGCTGGTGCATCGATGTCTTCGGTCGGTACTTTTTATACCACGAAGATCATCGTCTCTGATGCATCTAAGTTTTCGTTCATTGGCTCTATTCCGGAGACAATGTATGGCGTTGTTCCCTCTGACAGCAGGCTCATCCGGACAATTAAGGAGTTCAAAGCGACTGGACCTAGGCAACTTACACTGGAAATGCTAAAGTCCATCCATGATGCTGACAAACCGGTTAACAGGGGCAAAAAGGCGGAAAAAGGGAAGCAAGTGACCAAAGCTCCTAAAGGTCCTTCTCCCAGGAAGAGGAAACAAACAAAACCTGCCCAGTCACCGCAACCGAAGCGAAGGAAGACTCAACCGAAGCGAAAGCTTGTAATTGCTTCCTCTTCGAGTGACTCATAAAACGAGAGTTCGGGTTCGGACGGCTCTCAAGGAGGCGAAACCCCTCCCAGAGGCAACACCCCACCCCGATCACCTTCCCCAAACATGGAAATTCATGTCTCACCAGTTCCTTCACCTCCTCCAACCATCCCTACTTCCATTCCCACCATAAACCCCGTCACCACCATACCTACAACCTCTTTCCCTATACCACCACCCATTTTCACAGATACAACTACAACCACCACAAAGGTTACAACCAACGTATCTTATACGGGGGTTCATACTAGTACAACCGAAGCACCACCCGTAACCGAACCACCTCCAGGGCTCAGCATGATTCTGTCGCTTCAGCCACTGCCGCCATAGATGCCTCCACAAAAGCCTGTGAGGCTGCGACCGCAAAAGTCGATAAACTATTCTTAGACGCCTCTTCCCTGTTGAAGTCCTTACAGGAGAGCGTTGATGCCACCAAGACAACTTTGGAACCAATCGTTCAGCAATTAGGCAAGTTCGTCTCAACGGAGTTACAGTCATTCGGTAACCTTCGCCAATCCATAAGCGATGACAACTCGACCCTTCGTGCCTCCATTGATGAGCGCCTCGCTAAGCTTCAAGAGGATCTCGCAGCTGAAAACTCATTAATGGATGTTCTGGCAAGCAAAACCACCGCCCTAAAGGTCAAGAGCTCTCAACTTTCAAACTCTCAGCAACAAATTGAAGCTCTTCGATCCGAACGGGAGGTTATAAAATCTTGTGTTTCGGATGTACACGCTGCCCTATCTAACATCATAGAAGCACACGATCCGATTCTCAACCATTCGGGGAGACGAACCCTTGCTGAAAAACTTACTCCTGCCATGGACCTTCTTAGCAAAATCGAAGGCTTACCTAGTTTCGTGTCCGATCCGAAACAAGGGGGAGAAGGGAAGAAGTCCGGATCGAAACCACCTCCTTCCTCAACAGCTACTCACACAACCGAACCACCTCCGACTGGTCAATCTTCGGGTTCGGGTGTGAAGGATAAAGGGAAGAACATAGCTGAGGAAGAAGATGAAGATGAAGATAAAGAAACCATTGCGGACATGTTGAAACGTAAAAACAGTCGCAATGTTGATGATGACTACATTCGTGTGAAGCCTGGACTCGGGAGAGAATGATTAAGGAGGCGATAGATACTCCTAGCATCCTATGGCTCGAGCCGATGATCTCCTTCGACTGCTATAATTCTGTTGATTCGCAGTTCAACATGCCGTTGACTCGAAAGGCGTTTATCTTCCACGCCTTCTCCAATGTTTTTGAAGTCCCTCATCCGAACCCTGAGGTTGATAGGGAGCTGATTGAATTCTATCTGAAGGCTGCTCGTCCTCAGTATCAAACATGGAGCACCCAGAAGATAGTGAACGTTCGGGTCTTAAAGCCTTATACCGAAGGAAGATTCATCAATGTTCGGTTCAAGGTGATTCGAGGATCTGCAAGAACTGAACATCTTATATCCTTGGCAGATCTACCGAATCTAAATCCTCATGATTGGATTGTTTTGCATAATATCCTTTTGATGAATGAAGCCGAATATGGTCCAATTATAGACCATCTCAAAAGGATGTTAGTCTGTTACATCATGGAGGTAGCCCTAATGGATCAGGAGGTAGCCACAGTCTTCAAGAAGAAACCGAAGATACCTCCTGTGGGATCGGCCAGTGATCTCAATCAAATGAAGATGGGCAAGATTGACCCGAGACACAATTCGGTCATGTTCACTAGAGCAGAAGGACAGAAATGTCTCTTTGCTTTAGCTGACAAACATCTTTACACCATTGCTTGTCTAGAGCACATGCTATCGATCATCCGAAGGTGTAAAGAGAATGCAGCAGATGATGTCAAGTACTTCAACGACATGATCCAATGGTACATCACATTCAGGCAAACGATACTTGCTCTGATCTCTCGTCTGTTTCAGACCGTGAAGAAGAAGGTACCTGCTGCCGCTGCTGGCCCAAGTAACAAGTGAAGATCTCGCTCCAATTGACGCAAAGGGGGAGATTGTTGGGTTGAAGATTTGTTTGAAGATTGCGTCATTGGGCTCGGCTGTTAGTCCGTTTATTTTGTACTCCGATTTTGGGTCTGTCCAACCGTGAGTTTGTTAAGTTTACTATATAAAGATATGCTTGCATGCATATTAGGTTAATGATTTAGAGAATTACGATAGTATTACAGATTTCTTTATCGTTCTTGTAAACCTCCAACCCTCAACAGTTGATGTTCTTGATCGAGCTCTTCTGAGGGTTATTTTATAATCATTCGACTCGTTTGATTCATTCTTGACATGTTCTTTATTTTCGTGTTCTTATTGTTTAATATTTATTTACCTGTTTAAGATCTAATCGATCTTCCAGATTAAGTTTTAATCTCATCACGGCCTCCTCGGTTGTCTAGTTGGTAACCAGAGTCTCCTGTAGGGAGAGCGGGCATTGTGTGTATAGATCTATACGGGATTGACACCCCCACACCCTGACTGCTAGATACAGTCCACGGCCTACCAAGCCAAGGGGTGACAAATGTCACATTCTTTCTGATGCTTGCAGGGCGTCAAGTTCTCTAGTGTCTATCAGTATGGTTACGAGTATCTCGGGGTTACCTTATAATTCATGGCCTTAAGGTAACGGGAATTAAAATTGTATTCATTGTTTTTAGATCTTTCTAGACATATCATTCATTTGATACTGTCTGGGGTCTGTATTCACTGTTTTTAGATCTTGCTAGACGTATCATTCATTTAATACTATTTGGGGTCTGTATTCACTGCTTTTAGACCTTGGTAGACGTATCATTCAATTGATACTCTCCGGGGTCTGTGTCTCTCTGTTTTAGACCTTGCTAGACGTATCATGCATTTGATACCGTCTGGGGTCTATATCTCCTTTTGTTAGACTGAGCCAGGAATGTCGTTCATTCGATACTCTCCTGGAGTCCATGATTTCTTTTGCCTTAGTCAGCAGTATTCACTGCTGAGGCATATGTTATTTTCCCTAATATTCTCCTACTTTCTTTAAAATCAAACACCTTATTTTGGTAATGTTAGTGTTTAAAGGAAAATTTCTTTTACAACATAACTCTGTCAAGTCTTGGTAGAAGACTGCTTTTAATTAGAAAATACAGGATTTTCTGGAAAGGACTCTAATCCACTGTAGAGTCTAAACTACTACTTTTATAAAGTTATTTTGAACATACACAAATGACACTAAATACTTATGAACTCACCAGCATTTATAAAAATGTTGATACTCGCTTTCAAAATAACTTGTATTCTCAGGTCAGCAATAGACAGGTACATCTCAGGCGCTTTTGGTGAAGACAGTTTTGTACCAAGCTGCACCTTTATTATTACTTGTATTACTTCGATGATTCTATGAAATGTAAACTATGTAAAACTATTACTATTAATACAATGGTTGTTGTACTTTGATTACTATACTGCATATGTTATGATACTTGACATGACGTCATCCACCCCAGAACGTTTCCGCCGTTCTGGTTTTGGGGTGTGACAGGTATACATGATCATATAACTTTAATGTGGATTGCACGACCTTGCAACTGATTTGCTGAAGTCGTGTTTGGTTCCCAGAATCTTTTGACAGGGAGAGTGTATAGTATGGGAACTAACCTTCACATTATGACCTTAATAAAAAAAATATGTTTTAAGGTAATTAGTACGCCAGAATGCCAATTCATAAGACAACTGAGTACTTATATTTTCCCATTACTATCATAAAGTGACAGTTCCACTTGAAAGTTAATGCAAACTATTTTTGAGTCAAGATAGTTATAAACTAGGGAAAAACTTACATCTTTCAATCGACAAACAGAACAGTCGAGTCTAGTACATTCAGTAGAAAGGAACCATAATGCTAACCTTGTGATTCCTTAATGTATACATCATGAGATATATATTACTAATATCTGATAGGTAATAGGATATGTGCTTTCTGCTTAATTTCCTGTTCCTTGTTTGATTGTGGGCTTGGAACGAATTCACCCAGCCTATTATCCTTTCGATATTAGTTATATATATATATATATATATATATATATATATATATATATATATATATATATATATGTGTGTGTGTGTGTGTGTGTGTGTGTGTGTGTTCCGTATACATTAAGTCATCATAAGGGGTACCACGTATGGGTCAGGTCATAGGATACTAATTTAATGCATAGTTTTCTAGTACAAAACATAATTTTCCTAACATAACTTTTTATATAAAAAACTAGGAACTTACCAGTAAAGGGTTTAATCCATTTTATTAAACCATCATTTTAATGGACCGTAGGTAGTTAACTCTACAATAACTTAGTTTATACATCAAGGGTTATATGTAATTAATATCCAATAGGTAGTTGGGTGTGTGCCTTCCGCCTCATTCCCTGTTCCTTGTTTGGTTATGGCTTAGGGCAGATTCACACAATTAACTATCTGTTCAATATTAGATTATATATAGCTAGTATAAACTAAGTGATTATAGAAAGAACCATTGTGGTTACTATTTTATTATAAGAAATAAGGCTTTTCTTAAATATATTTTCATCTAATATAAAGGAACTATTATAGTTAACTCCGTGAGTACCAAGTGATTACACCATAGTTATATACAACAAGGATCTAACGACCAATGGGATGTGTGTCATCCGCCTTATTTCCTGTTCCTTGTTTGGTTGTGCGCTTAGGGAAGATACATACAATTGATTGTTTGTTTACTCTGAGTTTTATATAACTTATATCCATTTAGTACTCATAGAAAGGATTGTAGAGTCATTTTTACTTATCTTTCATCAAAGCAGGAAATATAGGATTTTCTGGAGGAACAGGCGAGCTTTTCTAAAACATAACTTACAATTTTCTAAGCTTTCTACAACATACTCACATCACTAAAATTTTATGAACTCACCAGCTTAATTGCAGATAAACTCTTTCAAATAACTTGTATTCTCAGGAAACTAGTAGACAAGTACTCATGCTGGGAATTCAGAAGATGGAGCAGTATAGCTTCAAGTCTTGTTTTGTTGTTTGCTTATGTATTCTATGTTTTGTGAACACACACTTTGTAAACACTTTATTTCTAATGAAATTGTTGTTCATTACTTTGATTACTATGATACATGTCTTGTGATACTAAACATGACGTCCTCCACCCCCGAACATTTCTACTGTTCTGGTTTTGGGGTGTGACAATTCAAAGGAACAAGAAGTGAAAATTATTTTTCAACACAAAACCTTTGAACCCCAAAAGCAAGGTGAAACTGCATTTAAAGTTATGTGACAAACTGCATTGAAGCCTCCTCAATCAATTTGCTACTATCTATGAACCTACTGAAATGATCAAGAAGCATCGAACTCTCTGTAATTATCAAGGAAGAAATTTAAAGCTGAATGTGCTAATCTTGAAGAACCAATACAAGAAGTCTATACGCCCAATGTGTACTTAAAGTCAAATTTTGAAGGTAGTCCAAATACTAATGATGAAGTTATTCATGTAGAAGATTTATATGTGTATCTTGTAGTAACGTTGTGAAGAGATCAAGGAAAGAGCTGAAAGTCAAGATCAAGGAAGAATGAAAATAAAAGAAAGCTATAAACCAAGGGGGAGATTGTTAGGACAAAAATTTGTGGTTAATACTTTGCTTCTCAAGGCTTTTTGAGTTCTCGGTTTATGACCCAAATCACTATGATGTTGGTAGTAGTTGGACCAAAATCACCATGTGATTTACGTGGGCTTAATGATGTTTTCGGTTGGGCTGGGCTTTAGTAATTAGATATTAGTATATAATGTGTTATTTTCAGTCGTGAAGATAGTTAGTCATTCGGGTTTATCAGAGAGAGAATCAGCGAGCATTAACAGCTAGAGAGAAATCGTTTGATCTTATATACTTGACTATTACTCAATAATAGTATACATTGAAGATTCGTGTTTGTGTTCTTGATTCGTATTTATTGTTTTGTGTTTATCACTTGAATAAGATTCCGCACTAATCTCGTGTGTTAGATTGATAGCTAGATCAGGGTTTTACACTTTTCAAGATGAGAGTACCTGGTCTCAGGATCTAGTAGAGTTTTACTTACGCAGTATATGGGATGTTGGTTCCCATCGAGATCCTTCGCTAGTACAACACTTTTCGTGTTTGAGGATACTGAGGTAAAGAAGGAGTGGATCACCATCTAGTTGTGTTACAAATATGGGTGGTGAGATTATATATTTTTTAAGATCTTGGAAAGCATCTTCATGTTCATGGGTCCACTCAAATGTTTTGTTCTTCTTCAAGATGTCGTAGAAAGGCTTGAATATTTTTGAGGATCTTAAGATAACCCTGTTTAGAGATGCCACTCTCCCTGTTAATCTTTGAATGTACTTTGTCGAGGCTGGTGAATTCAGATCAAGGACGACCTTGATTTGCTCTGGGCTTGCTTCGATTCCTCTTTTGGTAACCATGTATCTGAGGAATTTACCCAATCTCATCACAAAGTGGCAATTGGAGGGATTCAACTGTGTGGTAAAGGGAAAGGATCCTTGGTACATGCCTTGTTAAGATATGTATAGTCTACACACACTCTCCATTTACCATTATTTTTCTACCATGACCACATTGGCTATCCATCTTGGGAACTTGACCTCCTTGATCATGCCAGTTTTGAGAAGTTTTTCTACTTCTTCTTGTATAACTTGGTTTCTTTTGGGTGTAAATTTCCATCTATTTGGTGTATTGACCTGAAAGATCGGCCAATGTTAAGTTTATGAGTTATTATGTTTTGTTAATGCCTGTCATGTCCTCATGTCTCCATGCAAACATTTTGCTTATGCCCTTGAGGAAGTTTATAATTGCTGGGTTTTGGTATACTACAACATCCTATGGTGCACATACAACCTTAAATGATTTGGATCTATGTTTTCACTAATTATACATGCAATATTGTTTCCAAATCTATAAGCCTACAACTAACATACAATCGAAGTAAACAAGATAGAATTGAGTTATAAAGTTACCACTTTGTTGTAGCTTGTAGTTTTGACCTTTAAAAGCTTAGTGCCCCAAGTGTTGCACCTCAAATGGAATCACAACACATCTTTGTCAAAGGATAAATTTTGATAGAATATTCGTAACCAAAATTAGCTCATGGAACTCCAAGGATCACTAGTCGCCATTTTGGATGCTAAGGGGCTTCTTATATAGTGTGACAAGATTAGGGTTACACCATGCAAACCCTAATCGGCATGACCTTCCATATTCCTTATTCTTTATGGGTTTAAACCTCCATGGATCATCCATGGGTTGTCACATGGGTTTAGCCGAACTTAAGGAAAGGTGGATCATTGGCCTACAACATAAGAATGGATTATTTACCAAATCAACCCCTTATATTTAATTAGTCACTTTTGATCATGAAATTAATTCCAAATTAATTCTTGATCAATACTAATTTGATGAGATTAAAAACCTTTAATCTATGAAGATCGATTAGATCTTGAACAATTAACTAAATATAAAACTGTAAGAACACCAAAATAAGAACGAGACAAGAGTGAACCAAACGAGTCAAATGATTAAACAAAATCCTCAGACGAGCTCGATTAAGAACATCAACTGTAGAGGATTAGTAGGTTACAAGAACAATCAAAGAGATCTGAAAATACTATCGTTATGCTCTAGATCAATCGTTGAATCATTAACCTAATATGCATGCAAGCATATACTTATATAATAAACAAAATGGGCTCTCGGTTGGACAGGACCAAACCGGAATACAAAATAAATAAAGAAACAGCCGAGCCCAAATGACGCAATCTTCAAAATGATCTTCAGACCAACAATCTCCCCCTTTGCATCAATTGGAGCGACATCTTCACTTGTTACTTGGGCCAGCAGCTGAAGCAGGTACCTTCTTCTTCACGGTGTTAAACAGACATTTGGTGAGAGAGAGTATCGTCTGTCTAAACCTAACATACCATTGAATCATGTCATTGAAGTACTTGACATCATCTGCTGCATTCTCTTTACACCTTCGGATGATCGATAGCATGTGCTCCAGACAAGCAGTGGTGTAAAGATGTTTGTCAGCTAAAGCAAAGAGACTTTTCTGTCCTTCTGCTCTAGTGAACATAACCGAGTTGCGTCTCGGGTCGATCTTGCCCATTTGCATTTGGTTGAGATCACTGGCCGATCCCACAGGAGCTATCTTCGGTTTCTTCTTGAAGACTGTGGCAACCTCCTGATCCATTAGGGCAACCTCCATGATGTAGCAAGCTAACATCCTTTTGATATGGTCTATAATGGGACCATATTCGGCTTCATTAGTCAAAAGAATATTATACAGGACAATCCAATCATGGGGATTTAAGTTCGGTAGATCTGCCAGGGAGATATGATGAGCAGTTCTTGCAGATCCTCGAATGACCTTGAATCGAACGTTTGTGAACCTTCCTTCGGCATAAGGCTTCAGTACCCGAACATTCACTATCTTCTGGGCGCTCCAAGTTAGATACTGAGGACGAGCAGCCTTCAGATAGAAGTCGATGAGCTCCCTATCAAGTTCAGCATTTGGATGAGGGACTTCAAAGATATTAGAGAAGGCGTGGAAGATAAACGCCTTTCGAGTCAGCGGCATGTCGAACTGCGAGTCGACAGTATTATTGCAGTCGAACGAGATAACCGGCTCGAGCCATAAGATGCTGGGAGTATCTATGGCCTCTTTGATCATTCGCTCCCGAGTCCATGCAGGGAAGAGAGTCTTCCTGCTCTCAAGGAGATCGTTGGCTTCCTTCTGCTTGCGTTCGGCTTCTTCAGACTCTCGCGCCACACGATTTACATCTTCATCAACATTGCGACTATTCTTTCGTTTTAACATGTCAGCAATGGTCTCCTTGTCTTCATCTTCATCTTCATCTTCTTCCTCAGCTATATTTTTCCCTTTGTCCTTCACACCCGAACCCGAAGCTTGACCAGTCGGAGGTGGTTCGGTTGTGTGAGTAGCTTTGGAGGAAGGAGGTGGTTTCGATTCAGTCTTCTTCTCTTCTCCCCCTTGTTTTGGAACGGACACGAAACTCGATAAGCCTTCTATTTTGCTGAGAAGATCCATGGCAGGAGAAAGCTTTTCAGCAAGGGTTCGCCTCACTGAATGGTTGAGAATAGGATCGTGTGCTTCAAGGATGTTTGATAAGGCAGCGTGTACATCCGAAACACAAGTTTTGATGACCTCCCTTTCGGATCGAAGAGCTTCAAGTTGTTGTTGTGAGTTTGAAAGCTGCGTGCTGTTGACCTTGAGGGCGGTTGTTTTGCTCGCCAGAACGTCCATCAATGAATTTTCGGTTGCGAGATCCTCCTGTAGCTTAGCGAGGTGCTCATCGATGGAGGCACGAAGGGCCGAGTTGTCGTCGCTTAGGGATTGGCGAAGTGTAGCGAACGAGGTCAACTCCGTAGAAACAAACTTTGCCAATTGCTGAACAATCGGTTCCAAAGTTGTCTTTGTGGCGTCGGCGCTTTCCTGTAAGGACTTCAACAGGATAGAAGCGTCAGAGAATAGTTTATCGACTTTTTTGGTCGCAGCCTCACAGGCTTTGGTAGAGGCTTCGATGGCGGCAGTTGCTGAGGCTACCGAATCATGTTGAGCCCTGGAGAAGGCATCAACAATCTTCTGAAGTGCAGTTTCAGAGAGAGAGGACTGTTGGTTGGAAGACGAGGCGAGAAGTAGGTCAACCTTCTCGTTGAGCTCCTTTAGATGCTTCTTTGTCACTGGATCATCATCCTCTTCATCACTCTGAACCTGAAACGGACTATAGTAGACCGAATCAAAGTTCATGTGTTCACCGCCAAGAAAGGGGTTATCTCCATCAGAGGCATCATCTGGAGATTGTGGAGGTGGTGAAGCTGGGGGTGTGGTAGTTTTGGTAGGTTCAGGTTGAGTGGGTGTGGGGTTAGTTTCGGGTGGTGGTTGAGTTTGGGTAGGTTCGGTTGTATGTTGGGTTTCGGTTTGAGGTGGTTGGGTTACAGGTGGGGTTTCGGTTACTGGTGGTGTTTCGGTTGCAGTTGTGAAAATGGGTGGTGGTATAGGGAAAGAGGTTGGAGGAATAGTGGTAGTGGGGATTATGGTCGGAATGGAAGTAGGAATGGTGGGAGGAGGTGAAGGAAATGGTGAATTATGAAGTTCCATCTCTGGGGTAGGTGACCGAGGTGGTGTGTTGCCTCGTTGAGGGGTTTCGCCTCCTTGAGAGCCGTCCGAACCCGAACTCTCGTGCTCTGATTCACTCGAAGAAGAGGGAATAACAAGCTTTCGCTTCGGTTGAGTCTTCCTCCTCTTCGGTTGTGGGGACTGTGCAGCTTTAGGCTGTTTCCTCTTCTTGGGAGAAGGACCCGTAGGAGCTTTGGTCGTTTGCTTCCTTTTGTCTGCCTTTTTGCCCCTGTTCACCAGTTTGTCAGCATCGTGGATGGACCTGAGCATTTCCGGTGTAAGTTCCCTAGGACCAGTTGCCCTGAAATCCTTGATTGTACGGATTAGTCTGCTGTCAGAGGGAATAGCGCCATGCATTGTCTCCGGAATAGAGCCAATAAATGAGAATTTGGATGCATCCGAGACGATGATCTTCTTGGTATGAAACGTACCGATGGAAGACATCGATGCACCTGCAGCAGTGGGAATGTCGAACTTGTCCATTGCCCACTTTGTGATTAAGATCCAGAACCGGGCCAACGACACCTGAGAGTGCCGTGATGATGAAGAAAGGCTCTGGATGAGCTGTTGCCAGAGGACCAACCCAAAATCCAAGTTAATCCCGTTGTAGACTGCGTACATGATCGACAAGAAAAGTCGACTGGCACCGTCGGATCCTGAGCTCCGTTCCGACAAGCCCTTGAAGAGGACTGTGAACATGTCGTTCCACTGTGGCGGCAAGCAGGACTTCTTGAACTTTGCGACGGAGGTGAGAACCTCCGTGTACCCCATATTGTAAAACATGTTGTACAAATACCCAACCGGAATCGTCTCCGGATTTATTCTTGATGGGTCAACAACCAACCCTAGCATTGTGCAGAAACGTTGTCGAGAAACAGATGTCTTGCGTTCAGCAATCTCGAAGAACACCCGCTCGACTGCTTTGTCGTAATATGCAGTCGCACAAACCTGCGATAGGGCCACCATGGGAACAGATTCGATCCTGGAGAGAGCGGTGGCGATTTGGGAGTACTTCAGGCACTCGATGATCGGCGACATGTAGGAGTCGTACGCCAGAGGATTGAGATCGATCACCAGGCATTGTTGCGGACGAATAGGAAGGATTTGTGAGGTAGCATGGACTGAGGATGATTCCGCCATTGTTGAAGGTAGTAGAAGAAGAAGATGAACAGTGAAGCTTTTGGGAGTTTTTGCTCTTTAGAAAATCCGGAAGTAGTAAAAAGGTAAATAAGAGTGTAGACTGCCTTTTATAGTGAGGGATTGGAGAGAGAAAAATCGTTTCAAATCTTCTATGCGATGATCACGTAGGAGAGAGAGTGTCAGAATCCTAGGATCACGCCACCCAACAAGCGCCGTTTCAGAAGAAAAACGATTCAAATCCTCACGCGCCTTTTAATGCCAGAGGGATGGCGCTTGGATTTCGCGCACGCGTCCATAATGTCAGTAAAAGTATGGGCGTTTCAAATTCACACGCGCCCCCTTTTACCGTCGTTTGAATTTCAATCCGTTTAACTCCTGCCGAGTCAGCAACCTTTCGTCTTATCCTTTTAAACGGCATCTTTTGAATTAAATACCCACGTGGATTGTTTTTTACCACAGCTTCATAATTAACCACCAAAGAATAATACAGCCTGTAATAATTAGTAACGGAATTTTGGAAAATCAAAGATTTTCGTGCAAAGAGTGTAAAAGAAAAAGAAATAAAGCAACTCTTTTAAGGATATTCTGTGATGTCAATAAGGACATGAAACTGATGATCCCGGGCACGAATCTCTTCCTTCAAGGTCAAGAGAGTCCTTAAAGTGTTAGTGTGGATTCCCATTGAATTACGATCAAACACTTATTAATAAATGTTGAAAGACTTCTTTTAATTAGGCTAAATAAGGTGGCTTTCGCTTTGATTCAGCAATTCTAACCTTGAAATAAGAAAGAAAGTGAACAAAGTACTTGTGAGACCGGTGTAGTCTGTTGAACAAGTAGGTAGGAATTTATTTTAAATTAGCTTGGAAAAATATAAAATCTCAGAAAAAAAATTAAAAACTGGATCCCAAGGGAAGAAATGTTATGGTGTTTAACAATTTCATAGGAATCACACAAAGTAAAATTTGAGATTTCATGAAGGTACATTCGTCAATTCTTTGGTGAAAACTTGAGCAAATTAATTGTTCACCGTCAATTCAGATTTGGTGTTGAATTTTGAGTTTCACTTAGCTCGTAGTGGCACGAAACTAAGATCATAAACACAGATGTTATGTAACCATAAACCTCAGTGGTAATTTCTGAGAGTCTCAAGGGTTACGTTGAGGAAACGAATGTAATGGAGATGGTGTAAGAAAACATAGTACCTCTGCTGCGAAAGAAAGGACCAAGCAGAAAACTCTTATCTCATGTGAGGAGAGAGTGAGGTAGCTCACGATTAGAATAAATGTGTTAGCCTTATTGGGAAGACAAGGTTTGTGTATACCAGGTCATGAAGGCTATTATTCAGAATCTTTTGAGGCTTGGGACACATACAGCAACATGTTTCTAGGGACAGTTAAGTAATTCATTAATTATATCCCCATAAACGAACGAACACACAACAAGAAAAAAAGTATTTTTGGAGTTTTTGAGATTTATAAAAAAAATTAAATTAAAAAAAATAAGTTAAAAAAAATAAGTAAGAAAAAAAATAAGATTAAAAAAAAAAACTTGGAAAAAATATGAAAAACCGAACCCGAGCGTTCGGTTGGTTTCGGTTCCACAAAATTTTGGAAAACCAAACCCGAGCGTTCGGTTGGTTTCGGTTCCACAAAATTTTGTAAAACCGAACCCGAACCTTCGGTTGGTTTCGGTTGAACAAAATTTTGAAAAACCGAACCCAAACCTTCGGTAGGTTTCGGTTTTGGAAAATTTTAAGAAACCAAGGAATTTAGACGTGCAATTGGAAAATACTTTCAATATTAAGAAAAACAATTTTTGTACAAGAAATATACAACAAACAAAGACTACCTTTGAAGTGATGAGCGAGTCAGATGGTTTAACCGAAGCCAAACGTTCGGTTGGTTTCGCTTCTTACGTTTGATGTTGAGAGGTAGTGTGAGGTACTGACTCTGATTCCATCATACCTAGCCCTTGCAGTATTCTGTTGAATGATGCTTCAGGAAGAGCTTTGGTAAAGACGTCAGCCAGTTGATCAGTGGGTCTTACGAAGTGAACTTCGACGTTTCCATCTTCCACATGATCTTTGATGAAGTGATACCTCAGTGCTATGTGTTTGGTTTTAGAGTCTTGCACTGGGTTATGACAGATCCTAATTGCACTTTCAGAGTCACAATATAGTGGGATCTTCTTCATATTGAGTCCATAGTCTCGAAGTTGACTCTGGATCCAAATCACTTGTGATGTACAAGATGCAGCGGCAATGTATTCCGCTTCGGCAGTAGACAACGACACACACGTTTGTTTCTTGGATTGCCAGCTGACCAATTTCCCGTCAAGGAATTGACAGCCGCCAGTTGTGCTTTTTCTGTCGAGTCCACATCCTCCAAGGTCAGCATCAGAATAGGCTTGAACGAAGAAGCCTGAGTTGGAAGGATACCATAGACCTAAGGAGGTGGTTCGCTTGAGATAGCGTAAGATGTTCTTCACTGCAAGCATGTGAGGTTCGCGTGGGTTTGCCTGAAATCGAGCACAATAACACACAGAAAACATGATGTCAGGCCTGCTAGAAGTAAGATACATTAGTGAGCCTATCATTTGACGATAGAGCGTGATATCGACAGCCGGTTTGTCAAGGGATGGAGTTAGCTTGGTGCCGAATGCCATTGGGACTTTGACTTTTGAGTCTCCCATCATACCAAACTTTGCTAGGAGAGTCTTCGTGTAAGCTTCCTGATTGATAAAGATGCCTTCTGGTCCCTGTCTAATATTTAAACCAAGGAAAAAGTTAATAGGACCCATTGAGCTCATTTCAAATTTAGTCTCCATCAACTTTCTGAATTCAGCTGTTAAGCTGGGATTCGTAGAGCCAAAGATGATGTCATCGACATAAATTTGAACTATCATAAGGTGGTTACCTTCCGTTTTGCGAAAGAAGGTTGGGTCAACCGAACCTTGTTTGAATTTAGACATCTTTAAAAATTTAGTTAGCGTTTCATACCAGGCTCTCGGAGCTTGTTTAAGGCCGTACACAGCTTTATCCAGAATATAGCAATGGTTTGGATACTTTTCGTTCACGAACCCAGGTGGTTGCTCCACATACATGGTTTATTCGAGTTCTCCATTAAGAAATGCACACTTGACGTCCATTTGGAAAACTTCAAAGTTTTTGTGGGTAGCATAAGCAAGAAATATTCTTACAGATTCCAGCCTAGCTACGGGAGCGAAAGTCTCTTCATAATTTATCCTTTCCTCCTGACAGTATCCCTTTACCACCAGACGAGCCTTGTTCCTTATAACATTACCTTCCTTGTCTATTTTGTTCCTAAAGACCCATTTGAGACCAACAACCGAAGCATCTGGAGGAGTTGGAATGAGGCGCCAGACTTTGTTCCTTTCAAATTCGTTTAGTTCGTCTTGCATTGCTTGAACCCAATTAGAGTGATCGAGGGCAGTGTTAACTGTCTTCGGTTCAACTTTTGATACGAATGAGTTAAACATACAAAAGATACATCACCAACCACTTGAGAGATAGGATGATATCTGGTCCATTTGGTAAGAGGAGGGTAATTTGGATCAAAGGTAGGGTCTAGTTCAGCATTGATCATTTCTTCTGGCTCGGATTGGCTATCGTAATCAAGCGTCATATCATCATGCTCCCCCTCGATTGATGAGCTTTGAGAAACTTGAGGTTCAGGGGTTTCTTGTAATGCAGGACTTGCAGGCGTTGATGCACCTTCGGTTGGAGAAGCACTTTCGGTTGGAGTTGTAGAACTTGGCTCCCCCTCGCCATTCGAGCTTGGCTCCCCCTCGACTTGTAAGCTTGGCTCCCCCTCGACTTGTAAGCTTGGCTCCCCCTCGACTGAAGCATTGTTGGATGGAAGGTCATCAGTAGTCGATTCTCCTTCATTCATTCTCCTGGCAGCTTCTTCGACAATTTGCTTCATGTGGTCGACCTTGTTGTCAGCTGTACCTGCTTCTGAGAGAGAAGCTTTCTCTGGTTCGTCAAAGAGCTCCAGAAATTTATCATATAAATTAGCGATCGAGACTGTGACTTGCCCAGTTTGAGGAAAGATTTCCCTAGCGATTTCTCCTTTGGCTTGTAGCTTTTTGACATAGCTGTCGTCAAAGGTCACATAGTATGTCTCTTCAATTTTTCTCGAACGCTTGTTTAGGACCCTGTATGCCTTGGATGTGAGAGAATAGCCCAGAAAGATTCCCTCGTCGGCTTTGACATCGAACTTGTTGCGGTGTTCTTTAGAGTTAAAGATGAAACACCGTGAGCCGAACACATGGAAAAATTTCACATTGGGATTTCTGTTGTTTAGAATCTCATAAGGTGTGAGCGTGAATCGTTTGTTGAGATAAGACCTGTTCTGTGTAAAACAAGCAGCAGAAATAGCGTCAGCCCAAAAATAAAGAGGTAAGGAAGCGAAACTTAGCATAGTTCGGGCAGCTTCACACAAAGATCAGTTTCGTCTTTCGACAATTCCATTCTGTTGTGGTGTGTAGGGAGCTGAGAAGTTGTGACTAATTACCTTTTCTGCAAGAAACTCTTCAAACTCCTTGTTCTTGAATTCCAGACCGTTGTCGCTTCTGATGTTTCGAACGACCTTCTTGAGCTGTACTTCAATCTGCTTGATAAACATTTTCAACTTATGAGTCGCTTCAGATTTGAGCTTTAGAAAGAACACCCATGTAAATCATGAAAAGTCATCAACAATAACAAGAATATACTTGCTACCACCGATGCTTTCGATAGATGAAGGACCACACAAATCAATATGAAGTAATTCGAGTGGTTCAACAACTTTTGTGTTAATTACAGATGGGTGACTTTGACGACTCTGCTTCCCCATTTCGCATGCAGCACACAAATGATCTCTGTCGAACTTGAGCAATGGAAGACCCCTAACATGACCTCCAGTGACAAGTCGGTTGAACTGTAACTCCCCTGCCAGTTTCGGTTTTTATTGCTGGGGAATCTCTTCTTTATGAACCTCTTGGGATTGGACACCATCATAGCATAATCCTCAGACGTGAGGTCATACTCCTCCAAGTTGAGGTCTTCATCCTCCATCACAACTTTACTTTTTGATAGGAGGGCCAACGAACCAAGGCTTGAAACAACGTTCTTTTCCTGCATCACAATCTTCTCTTGGGATTTGAGAATGCCCACCAGTTTCGCCAAAGAGTATGATTTAAACTGCTCATGGGCTTTGACTGTAGACACCACTGCTCTCCATTCAGACCTCAGACCATTTAAGAAAGTAACCTTCTGCTCGATAAGCTTCCTTTCAATGTCATGTTTGATCATCTTGCTGAGAAGATGATTGAAGCGATCGAACATCTGGGTCACCGTTTCTTCGGCTCCTTGCCTGAATTCTCCAAACTCAGATAAGAGCAAGGTTTGGATAGAATGTTCAAGATCCTCGTCTATAGAATACAGTTCGCGAAGTCTATCCCAAACTTCCTTTGCCGTCGTGCATGAGCTTACCAACCTAAAGGTGTCGGACTGAAGGGTGAATCTGATTAATCTTAACGCCTTGATATTGCACTGGAATTTATCCTTTTCATCTTGTGCAATATCTTTAACATCCTTCAGCAGATCATTGTACTCCTTTTGAGTTTTGATAATCCTGGACGTTTCAGAATGAGAAAAAGGTCCATTAATGATAGCTTCCCATATGAGGTATCCATTATCCTCAGATCCTATCACGTAATCTTCGAAGTGATGCGCCCAGACTTCATAGTCATGGGTATATAGGATTGGAATCTTCGTGGTTGAACCGATGCTGTTGGAAATATTGATAGGGTTTGATTGCGACTCGTCCATTATGATCAAAAAACCTGTTCAAAGATCAGACTTGTAATAAAGCAGATTAGGGCAAAACAATAAATATCAAGATACGTCAATAATGAGATGACGGCTCAATAAATATCGGTAGTTGCGGAAAAACCCTAATTGAAACCTTTTCACAGAAAAGATGTGTATCGATTACACAGCCTCCTGCTCTGATACCAATTGATGAGATTAAAAACCTTTAATCTATGAAGATCGATTAGATCTTGAACAAGTAAGTAAATATAAAACTGTAAGAACACGAAAATAAGAACGAGACAAGAGTGAACCAAACGAGTCGAATGATTAAACAAAATCCTCAGAAGAGCTCGATTAAGAACATCAACTGTAGAGGATTAGTAGGTTACAAGAACAATCAAAGAGATCTGAAAATACTATCGTTATGCTCTAGATCAATCGTTGAATCATTAACATAATATGCATGCAAGCATATACTTATATAATAAACAAAATGGGCTCTCGGTTGGACAGGCCCAAACCGGAATACAAAATAAATAAAGAAACAGCCGAGCCCAAATGACGCAATCTTCAAAATGATCTTCAGCCCAACATAATTAAATGATAGGATTTCATATTAATATATTAGAGCTTATAATATATTAACAAATCATAAAAAACCTCTTCTCAAAAGTCCATCCTATCAAATTTGTCTTGATGTTATGAAAACCAAACGGACCATTCTACTCTCATGTCAAGTACATGCGAATTATAGTTATGGGCTTAGAAACCTAATCCAACAATGATATCGTGTTTGATTTGATCAAGAATTCAGGATCCTATGAGAACTTTAGCTTCAGGATCCTCAAGGTTCAGGGGCACTTCTTTTATGCCATGCTCTTTTGCTTCCAGCATGCATCGTGCCCCTGCATTTATTACTATGCGTGTCATGGTATTGTTAAGGACTTCATCGAAGTCTTGTAGCATCTCTTGGATTTTTTTGGGGTCCAATGATCTTTACCGTTCACCGTGGGATGGGCATCTTTACGGATTGATGATACGTCAATGGAACGACTTTCATTTCATGGATCCACGGTCTACCTAATATGACATTATAAGTAGATAATTAGTCAATCATACAAAAACTTTGTACATAATTTACCCCCTATGTAGACTGGTAGCTTTATCTAACTAATGGTGTGCTTAGTTTTTCCGCTAAGCCTGATTAGTACTGAGGATCTTGCAACTATCTCAGTCTCTGGGATGTTCATTTTGTTTAATGCATCCAGGAGTATGATGCTAATCGAGGATCCTCCATAGAGTAGGAGGTACCATAAATGTCAAATCCTCCATAGATCATATTGATAACCTTAGCGTCAGCCGGGGGGGGGGGGGGGGGATCCTGGTCTTTCGAGTGTCTTCTGAGGATCCTAGTATTTTTCTTTGGATTTTTCCTTTCTTCTCCCAAGGATTTCTTTGAGGTATTCTTTGCCCAGGAAGGAGCAGATTTCATTTCTGAGGGCTATGCAATCCTCCGTGAGGTCACCAAAGTCGTCATGATATGCACACCACTTGGAATTTACCTTCCAAGCAGTGGATTTTTCTCCTTTCCTTGGCCACCTGGCTTTGTCTCCGAGATCCTACATGGCAAAGATTACACCTGAAATGTCAAAAGAAAAACAATAATCAGGAATTTTAGGGAAATCTTCTTCCCACCCCCTATCTTCAAGGGCATTAACCTTCTGATGGTCGGGTTTGGAGTAAGACTTCGACTTATAGGATCTTTGGGTTGAGGATTCGGCCTTCCTATTGGAATAATCATAAGAACTTGATGAGTTTCTCCCTTTTTGGATCTCATATCTTCTTTGAGTCTAATGAATCTCAATGCCCTGCTCCTAACTTCATCCATTCTCCTGCATGGGGTCATTATGAGATCTTCGTAGAAGGGAGAATCCTTATTTAAGCTCATTTTAAAGGCTTCGACTGTAGTTACCATGTCAATGTTGTAGATACTCAAAGCTTCCCTGCTAAACCTATTTACAAAAGTCCTAAGGGATTCATTAAGATCCTGAACCACTCGTTAGAGATCACAGGTGATCTTTTCGAATATTCTGCTGCCAGAGAACTGATTATTAAATAAATTAATCAAATGAGGAAATGATATGATTGAATTAGGAAGAATGTTAAGGAGCCATTTCAGAGCGGATCCTGTGAGGGTGGAACCAAAGCCCATGCATATTAAGGCTTCTTTCAAGTGAGCGGGGATGGGAATAATCTCCATCCTTTCCCTATTCAGCGACATGTGTTCCTCAGGATCTATAGTTCAGTCGCAGGCTTCATGTTGGGGGTCTAGAAGCATTTTGGAACTTCAGTATCAACTATCGCTGGAATAAATCTAAAGATACTGTGACTTGTAGGGGATACTTTTGGTACTGGTTGAACTACTCCAGGTACCCTTGAGATCATCTTTCTTAGTTGTTGTAGCTCCTTCACCATGATCAGGCTTAAACCTATGTCAAGATCCATCGAGTTACTTGTAAAATTATTATTATTATTGATAAATTTACGAGGATCCCTTTTATTGGGAGTAACAAAGATTTCGTTAGGATCTTGAATTTCGTGACGAATCGTTGAGGATCCTAGGTTGTTAAAGTTCAGCATCTTAGGATGCAAGACCGAGGGCGCTGCCTCCTAAGCCTTGTGGATTTCTGTCTTCATTCTCTCCACTTCCTTGACAATCGTCCTGTTATCCTTCTGCTATTAGACGATTTTTCGCTCCAGCCTCTTCATCGAATCATAGATCTCGCTCTTTTGATATCAACAAAGGAGGATCCTAGAATCCCAGAGTGATAAGAGAGGTTTTCTTCTTTGGAGTTTCTGAGACTTTCTTAGGAGCTCCAATTAGTGATGGTGGAAGGATTTTATAGGAAATGGGAGGAATCAAGGATGAGGATAGAGTTGGTTGACTAGACATGGTTTTTTGAGTGAATTTGAACACTACGACCCCACCGTGGGCACCAAATTGTTTTGTTAAAGAAATAATCGAACAAAATTAGACAAAAATGTATGAGAGGTTGTGATGTTCAGTGTAAAACAAGTATGTAATATAGCTCAAAGAAACACACTTCATTTACAAGGAAAGCCGTTGATCCTTGCTAGGATCTACGACATAAAACCTTGGGAGGTGATAATGATCACCTGCCTTGATGTTTTTTCGATTGAAATGAATGATTACAAGGTGAATGTAATGAGTATAATACCAAGTGTCTATATTCTTCCAGTCATCCATGTGTAGTATGAGGAATACTAGTGTTTTATATAGTCAAAACCTAAGAACTAGAACTAAGAGAATTTTGGGATCCTACAAGATTACTTATAGCCGTTGCTAGACTTGGTCCTCCAGGTCTTTTGCATAGTTGTGATGACTATACGTTGAAAATGTGACTTTGACTGGTTATTTCTACACATGTGAGAAAGAAGAAAGAACAAATAGCCATTATAATAATTAAAAATATGATTCATAATCCTGGAGTATATTCAGGATCCTGAGATTTGAGTATCCTAAGCTTTTGAGGATCCTTAGACTTGAGGATTGAAGAGCAGCTTCAAGACCCTAGCCCTAACACCAGGTAAGTCATCCGAGAACACATCCAGATATTTCCAAACAACTGGAACATCATCCACGATCATCTTACCCTTCTCTCAGGTATCCGAAACATAAGCAACAAATTCAAAACAACCCTACTAAAGATAACGACTGACTCTAGCTGCTGAATATAAAAAGGCTTGCGTTGAACACTCTTTCCTTCGATCACTAACTCTCCCCCACTTGGGGCCCAAATATGTACCGTGTAATGCCTACAATCAGTCACTGCCCCATTAGGGCTCAACCAGTCCATCCCTACTATTACCTTGTTCCCACACAATGGGATAGGAACCAAATGAATCAGATACGCTTGTTGAACAACTTCATGACACAACCTTGATGAACCCTATATACTCACACATGACAATCATCATCAATCTCAACCTCTAATTGACAATCCAGCTTCCCTGGAGCATCAAAAAACCTTTTACTGAGTGCAAGAGATACAACACATTGGGTAGCCCCCAAATAGAACAATACCAAGGCAGAGATACCCTTCACAATGAACGATCATAAAATAAAACACACAAATATAAGTAGGAAATCAACATAAATAAAGAGATAAGGATAAGACACATACTTGTCACCACATCAGGTGCAACATAAGACTCCTCTGCTATCAGCTGAAAAGCCCCGCTCCTCATAACAGACGTATCCTCCTTGTAGTGGCAGCCATCAATAATCTGAAGAGTTGTTGGAGCAAGTGCTACCACTAGTACCCCTGCTGCTCAACTCGGGAAATTGGCCTTCTTATGTCCTTTTGATTGGAATGGAAGTAAATCAGATCAGATACCTGGGTAGTGATGGTGGCAGTGCAATCCCTAATAAAATGACTAGTCCTACCACACTAGAAGCAGCCAGAATCACCCAACCTGCATGCCCCATCGTGCGTCTTGCCACATCTTCCACAACCGCCCCAAGCCTACTGACCTCTCGATCTCAACTCAAAAACCTTGGGCCTCTTGCACGATCTGTCTGAACCCTGAACCCGTTCCAGTTTCCTCTTTCTCTTCATTTCCAATTCAATCTCTCTCTCCCTCCCTCTCTTTGTTTCTTTCTCTCTCTCTCTCTCTTTCTCTCTCTCACTGGCTCTCACAATCAAATCCCTAGTGTCCTACAACTGGATCGGCTCACAAACTGTTGGATATGACTCGTTAACATCTCATGCTATCTCGACGTTTTCATCTCCTCATCCGTAAAATATTATAGAACTAGCAACACCCTCACATGGAACATAGCGATGATCTTAGCCACCATCTTAGTAGTCTGGCATAAGTCCTAAAACTCCCTCTGTAACGACCCAAATTTTACCAAGAAAATTTTCATTTTTAATTAATCAAACAAATCCCATAATCGATAAATTTTCAAGCCAATTGTTTTCCAATTCATAATTATTATAAATTTATTGTACTTTTGAAAACATCAGAGAGTCCCAAACAAACAAAATGAGAGGTAGAGTGCGCGCCACGTCATCAAGCCTTGCCCTTGCCCTTAGGCTCCGAAGTACCTGAAACAATTAACAACCTGTAAGTGAAATGCTTAGTGAGTTTCCCAAAGCATACCACATACACACAACCACATATCACATATCCTGTTAGCTATAAAAGCTACACACATATCACGTAAGCCATGCGTACATGAAACCTGAGAGAATGCCATGGGCTACCCCACATGGTCTTTACCTAGGACTGCTATGGGCTCCCCCACATGGCCTACATCCAATGTCATGGGCTACCCCACATGGTCTTCACCTAGGACTGCCACTGGCTACCCCACATGGTCTTACATCCAATGCCACAGGCTCCCCCTAGGGTCTTCTTACGAAACACGCAATCACAAAACAAAACACAGAATGTCTAACACATATGTCATAATCATATAATGGGCCGACCTTGGTGTCTTACACCCATAGGTATGGTGAGAAGACTCACCTGTCACGAATGCTGAACTGACACTTGCGACCAAATATACCACACGAGTTGCTCCACTCAGCTGCCTAAAAAGTGTCATACAATATCCAGTCATTTCCCCAAAGTCAGTCCTGGTCAACTACATCCAAGATCAAGTCAACATTCCATGTTGACCCTAACTCGCCGAGTACAACTAGTGCCTCGCCGAGTTTCCCGGGATAACGTCTACTTGCCGAGTCATCGAGGTGACTCGTCGAGTTCACACGATCTTGATTGATAATCTAAGATCATTCATCGAGTTTCCTTGCTTGCCACTCGACACGACTACGAACATCCAATAGATAGGGAAATCTCACTCGACTCGCCGAGTTGTTTCTTCAACTCGTCGAGTTCTAGGTAAACTTCATCCGGCTCGCTGAGTTGTTTATCCAACTCGTCGAGTCTAAGACAATATTCATCGGGCTCACCGAGTCGGTCATCCAACTCGCCAAGTACATGCCTGCCTTCATATGACTCGCCGAGTCACCCCTGGGACTCGCCGAGTCCTATCAGATCTTAGGCCATACAGACTCTTTTGAGCCATGCAATGCTTCCAAGTTACAGATCTAAGCTTCTGAGGCATGCTTTCCACGTAAAGTTGCAAACTTTACGTGCATGCAAGGCTTTACGGACCTAAAATAGCAAATCTAAGCATGGAATGGAGTCATACACTAGAGGGGAGGCACAAGCTAGGCACAACTGATAACTTTATGCATCTAAAGACCAAAAGGAGTCCATATCTGAAATTACAACTTCAGATCTTGGCTTAAACACAAAAGCCCTTTCTTAGAATCCATGCACAAGATGGGTTTGGGGGATATGAGCCAAGGAACAGCTTAATACCTTCAGAAAGTGCACCACAGAAGTGGATTTTGAATCCCCACGAGTCCTTTGCTTCCTCTAGGTTGCTTCCTTAAGTGTTTCCTTCACCAAATCCCTCCTTCAAGCTTAAAATCACCAAGAAATACACTAACACTCAAATCAGGTTTTTTGGGAGGTAAAGAGCTGTAAAGGGGGGGGGGGGGGGGCTAGGGGAGGTTAATGACCCTTTATATAGGGTGCAAGGCACCGAAATATAGGGTTTCATTTGCCAGCATCTACTCGTCGAGTACCATAATGGACTCGGCGAGTAGATCATTAAACTTCGCGGACAAACCCGCTACTACTCGACGAGTAGGGAGGCCAACTCACCGAGTAGGTTCTCAAAAACCAAACCAAAATATCATTACTAATACATGAGGATCAGGGTGTTACACCCTCTCCAACTCATGCACCTTAATCAACGGTGCGAAATCAACCCAAAATCGCCACACAAATCCTCCCATGTCACAGACTCAACCGCCTCCCCTCCATTGGCATGTCAAACCTCCTCCCACCAGTCTTGAGCTCTGTCTTTCAAAAGAGAGATGTAATTTGGACCTTCACCTCCTTAGGACTAAGGCTAGCTTGGAAGGTGTTCCCAACACCTGCCAATCATTTCCTTCTTTCTGACAACCGCTGACAATTATTTCCTTCTTTACGAAGAACTCCGGGGCTCCACTTGTCGAGATCTCAAGAACATTAAAGTAGGAGCTACCATCATTGCCATTATCTCTAAACAGAAAACTCCCAAGCGCTCATCCAAAATCTCCATGTTACCCTCCTTAACAGTTCCGAATATCATAGGACTCTGCTAAAGAATACTATGGGTAATCTCTAATGAAAAGAACTCCCACATCTGATCATCCAAATTTCCGGCTCCGAAGCCCGAACTTGAGCCCTCACCAGCACAAGAACCACTACTAGATCCTCCTCGAGTGAGCACCATACTGAAAGCATACCATTCAAACCATCAGAACATATAGATATATAATCATAGAGAAATTCCATACTCTATAAGAGTCATGGTATCATCACTGCTTTTCTTGACTCGAGTACGGATCCTCTGCTTCCAGTAGTTCAAGCCAATACTACTTTCCACATCTATCCGTACTTTCCTCAAGGATCGCCCTAAATCCTGCAATTTACTCCCTTATCTTCACATACAACTGTCAACAATACCATACTCCCAACACATAGTCTCTTCATTAGTTTTCCTAGGGAAACCCCCACACTACTCTCTTTCATCAGTTGTAGAAGGAACACCCAGTAACACCCTTTAACCAGCTCATGAATACAATTACATATCATTGATACCAGATAATTCTTCGAATGGAAGGTCTCACACTACAACAGTTTGACTTAGTTAAGAGCTACGCAGTAGAGTTAAAACCTAACCTTATAATATTATCTAGTCTCAGTAATATGTAACTTATCATATTGTCTTAGTAGTTAGCTGGAGTTAATGGGGACTCCTAAAATCACAAAGCATGCAACATTCAAGAATCGAGTAATTGAAAACAAACATAACATATCAGGCCATCCTATCATTGATCAGTATTGGCATGCAAATCTACAAGCTCATATACCATGCATACAAAGGTATCTCTCCTAGCATTATATCATGCAATCCTGAGCAGATACCTAGCCCTAATATGGCATGTGATTTTTGGCAACCCGATATTTGGACTCTATGTAATGACCTAAAAAGTCAAGTATTGTAACCACTTTAGAATTAATGAAATTAACTTCGAAAATAAAATATACAAAAGTCTCTATTGGGTTACCTACTATGCTAGATATTGTGTCAAGGTTTACAGAAATACTAAAAACACAAAAATCCGAGTTATAACAAACAAGTTATGGACATTCTAAGATTTCCAACAAAACCGGCAACACCGATTAACGAAAAATGCGAAGTTTCAATACAATAGTTTTTAGCTTTAAGTATATAAATGAAAGTTGTAGATATCATTAAACCGTGAGCGTACATAAAAAGAACGTCCAAATCTGACTTCGTATGAGAAAGTTATGATTTTTCCAAGATCCGGATATAGCAGTAGACAGATAAAAACTCGAAATAGAGATCGAGAGACTTTTGGCTGAAACAACCTAAATGAGAATCGAAGGTCTCAAAAATGGTAGCGCAACGGTCAAAAGTCTAACGAAAACGGACATCGGATGAAGAAGTTATGGATTTTTAACGGACTTTTTGTGTCCCGGCCCGTTACAAATAGATAGTAAATTTGCCGATAAAGTCTAAACGAGAGTTGTAGAGTATATTCTCAGCTACGCGTGCATATATAGAACGTCAAAAACGGAGCTCGTACGCGAAAGTTATGGATTTTACAAGTTCGGGGTCAAAAATCCAAGGTTGTCAGGTCTACCACGATGTGGCACAGTTTGCCACGACCCGACAAGTGGCTGAGGGCATCCAATCAATGGAAGGAGATAAGATTTGACCACCACGACGTGGCCATCCCTTTGCCATGACGTGGCACCCAAAAATGAGCCCTATAAATAGAACTCTTGGGGTGCCGGCTTTAGGTGCTCCATTCTTCTATCTCTCGTGCCGAAACTCTGCGGTTATGCTCCCGAAGCCTCGGTTTTCACACTCAAGTTCCGAAGGAAGGTTCTACACTTCCGATACTCTCTAGATTCCCAAGAATCCTGAGAATAATCAACTTTCCAAGTCGAAGTTCTGCTCGATTTTCATCTCGCTTTCTCCAATCTATCAAGTGAGTTCATACCCCTATAAACTGCACTTTCAAATGTTTATCAATGCTTTTTATACACTTTCAAGGGGGGGGGGATACAAGTAAACACACGGTTATTATTGTGTGTAACATAAAGTTTCACTATATACTATTTTTATCAAATGAATCATATGTGATTCATAAGTACTACATAGGAACTTTCATATGCAATATATATTCAAGATAACATCTTGTCTTTTGGAAATAAGAAATGTTTATATATATATATATATATATATATATATATATATATATATATATATATATATATATATATATATATATATATATATATATATACGAATCAAACACTTTATTTATACTTTAAATATATGTGATCATTTATGTCACTTTAAATGTTATACTTTACATAACAAGTGAGCATTACACTAGGGTTTACTATATGAACGAAACACACACTTTGAAAAACTATAATAGGTATAGTTTCCGAGAAAATCATGAACATATACATACTAGAAAAACACTATATCAAAGAGATATTTTCATACACAAGAACAAATGGACATTTTCATACGTAAATCTGTTTTATACTATGTTTTGGTGAGACATTTCATGTACTTTCGAGTATGCATTTTAAGTCATGTATTATATACCATAATGCCTTGTAGGGGGAACGTGATACTTGTGTATAGATCTATACGGGATTGACAATCCCACACCTAAGCTGTTAGCTAAAACTAGGCCGGCAGGCCTGGGGTGACAAACGTCATAACTTTCCAATGCCTGAAGAACGTTGTTATAGGCATCCTGGTCAAATAGTATGGTTATAAGACTCACATGGAGTATTAAAAACACATTGATTTATGTGGTTTTTCAAATGCCTTAGCGATTTATACATAAACCTACTATTTTAGGCATGAAAAGGACTATTGCATTACAATTTTGGAACAATTAAACAACCACCTACTATAGTAGAAAATATTGGATTTTCTAGGAACATTTAAACATGTACAAACCCTTTTCATTCTATTTCATACAAACATTGTCACTAAATACTTATGAACTCACCAGCTTAAATGCTGACCTACTCTTTCAAAACTACTTGTATTTCTTAGGGATTCAGTAATACAGGTAAAACTACTACTTTTGAAGAAGGGACGTTGCAGCGTTAGTTTACTTTCATTTTGACATCATATTGTAACTTCTTTTGAATCAAGTACTTTTCTACAATGTAAACTTTCAAATTATATATATGTTGGTTGTGTTACTTCCTTTACTATGTATTCAATTGTTTCGATACTACATGAAGTCATCCGCCCTCGAACGATTCCTCTGTTCTGGTTTGCGGGTGTGACATGATTCATAGGTTCACTATTCAATGTGTAGCGTAATACGTGTATGTGAATTTTGGGGAACTTACTTGAGCTCAGTTGATTACATTCACCACACCTCTTTTCTTTTGTTAAAAAAACAATTTATGAAAAATCTACCAAATCCTCAATTTGAGTTCAGACACACCCGAGAGTATGCCGGAATCCCTCAAACCAAGGCTTTGATACCAACTCGTAACGTCCCAAAATTTAAGGGCAAAAATTTCTTTTTTACAATAATAAAACCATCATTCAAAACGATATCATAAAACCATAAGGAAATCAGAGTATGTCAATAATCATCCAAATACATCAGAGTCAAATAAAAACGCAGAATAACATGGTGAGTGCGATGTGATCAATCTGAGCTCTTCCCATTCGATCCAGAAGTACCTGAAACATAAAATGAAAACCATAGGCATGGAGCTTAGTGAGTTGTCAAAGATACCTCATACCATACATATCAAACATATAATGAGCGATACACAATTACTATCGGCCCCACCCGACATTGATCCCCGCCTAACATGCATACAGACACATAAAAAGATGCAAGAATCACTAAGATAAATAGCATAAAATACACTCATCAGGCCCCGCCTGGCATCAGACTCCCAGCCGGTATACTGTGAAATCCCTATGTTCACGACCAGAAAAGACCGATTTTTTATGATTGTTAAAAAAGAGTATCCTTTAATATGTTAGTACAATGTATCTTTCATATAGCCACCTGTGATACAATTAACAGAGTGGGTCAGGTTGGGAACTTTGGTAAGTACATAGGGTTTTCAATCCCACAATGTGATAGTAATGTATGTGACAACCCGATATTTCGGGTCAATGTAATGTAAAACCGATCAAATTTAGGTCAAAATGTAACCTTCCTAAAATCTTATTCGGATTAAATAAAGTAATAGGAATCATATCAAGGTTTGCGTACATAAAAAGAACGTCCAAATCTGACTCCGGATGAGGAAGTTATGAAATTTTGAAGAAATTCCTTAAACACGTCATTTTAATAAATAAATAAATAATAAAAATAATTTCGGAATTAGCCAACGGAATCTAAACGAAAGTCGTAGATCATGGTCTCACCTTCGCGAGGATATAAAGAACGTCAAAAACGGAGTTCGTATGAGGGAGATATGAATTTTTGAAGTTTATTTATAATAAATATAAATTTAATTATAAATTCCCGGTAATATCCGAAGGGGAGTCATCGGATTGGACCGAAGTACGCCCTGCGTACCTTCGTACGCCCCGCGTACTGAGATCGAGGGTCTCGGATCGTCCACGTCGCACTATCCGAAGAGTTCTAACCCGTCCGACCCGTCCGAAGCTCCGACCCGTCCGACCCGCTGTCCCGTCCGACCCGCCGTCCCATCCGACCCGCGTACCCAGCAACCCGTCCCATCCGAACCGAGGCAGTCGAGGCTTCGGTCATGCATGACGTACGCGTACGCGCTGCGTACGAGCGTACGCCCCGCGTTCGGAGGCGGTTCAGCCTTCCTATAAATAGGATGCGAGGCTTTCCGAAAATGTTGCTCATTTCTCTCCTCTCTCTCACAACTTTGTCTCGTTTTCCGTGCCCGTTATAACCCGAAGCTCTGGTCTTTTTGCTCAAGTCCCGAGGGTCGATTTTACTCCCGAGATTCCCGAGAATCCCGAGAAAAATCCGTTTTCCGAGACGAAACTCTGCCCGGTTTTCCATCTCGCTTTCTTCAATCAATCAAGTGAGTTTCATTCCCCTTAATCAACCTGTTAAATATTCTAAATGCTTTTATATGCTTTGAAAAGGGGGGAATACAAGTTAAATACTTATAGTTATTGTTTCAATCACATGTGATTGTACTAATCACATGTGATTAATAACTAGGGAAATCAGTGGTTTTATCACTATTCAAACTATCTATCAAACTGTTTTACTTCTAAATGTTTTCCAAACCCATTTACTTTTCGAATTTACACTACAACTGTGATTTAAGCAAATGTTCCTTATACTTAAACTGTTTTAATCAAATCTACACCTTCAAATGGTTTTATAGATTGACATCAAGTCAATCTTTCTTTAAAAATAATACTTATGTTTCAAATGCCTTATAAATACTTATTTATGCTTTTATATTACAAATTGCATGCCCATATATGTATAGACGTATAAATAATGTTTAAAGGACTTAGGAAGGCTATCCACCTTGTTTCCTTTTCCTCGATTTGGATGTGGTCTGATAGGATTTTGGGTGACCATCCGAAGGTCGTTTCCATATTAATTATATATCAAATATACATATATAGACATGAAAGTACTTCCATAATCATATGTACTAAACGCACTGTTAACAAGTTACCATCGGGGTAACACAGAATCATACTATTACAACTGCTAGATCAATGAGTCAGTTCATTCATGAGTCTATACTAGGAAGAGAATATATACAACTATACTACGAGAACATATACAACTATACTAGAACAAGAAACATTTCATCACACATGCAAGAATACGATAACAAATGCGATCCACTGTATCGGAGCATGCCATAAATGTCATGGCCCGAGTTGTAGCCAGAATTCTCTTGGAGAGAGAGCGTTGAGTTTGCGTATAGATCTATACTGGATTGACTATCCTACACCTTGCTGCTAGCTACAGCCGGACCTGCAGGTCTGCGGGTGCCAAACGTCATTCCGTTATTACGACCGTTCTTTATGTCGTTGTTATCAGTCGATAGTATGGTGCAATTATCACATTATACCTTAATATAAATCCGGTTTAAGGTAGTAGTAATCAGTACAACAGTAGTTCTTATTATACAAAACTACAGTACTACAATGATTTACCCATTACATATTTTGGTGATAATCTCACTTAAGCATTAATGTACAAACTATATTTTATCAAATGATAGTTATACTTGGGTAATCACACACTTTTACAACAGACGAGTTTACAAAACAGTTAAGCCTTGGTAAAAGGTTACTATTATAGAAAATATAGGATTTTCTGAGAGATTCAAACTTTTGCAAATACTTTTAAACATTTATTTACATTTTTACAAACTTATACATTGGGACAAGTTCAAACATTTTTGACAATGAACATTGACACTAAAATACTTATGAACTCACCAGCTTAATGCTGATAAACTCTTTCAAAATAACTTGTATTCTCAGGTCATCAGTAGACAGGTACCGATGCCAGCTTTTGAGATGATGGAGCGTACTCAAGACTCATCATTTTGTTATTTTGATTTACGTTATATTTTTGGTGTCTAAAATTTTACAGAACACACATGTATTAAATTTATATATTTAATGCAATGGATGATGTTGTTTGCCTATTTACATTTACTGTGTTGTGATTACCTTACATGACGTCCTCCGCCCCAGAACGTTTCCGCCGTTCTTGGTTTTGGGGTGTGACATATTGGTATTAGAGCATTGTTTATAGTGAATTGAGTATATCAACCCATAAAAGATATACTAAACTATAAACCCATTGGGGATTAAACTCTGACCAAGAGTCTATACTTAAAATAATAAAATATTTAACTAAGTATACTAGTCTGCATTCATACTAAAATAAGTGTCACAATGACAAGAACAAAAGTATTACGATTGTTAAATATCACAAGTGAGCTCGGGGATGTATGGTCAGTCCTGGGAATGGCATAGCCTGATCAACTATGCTGATCCTAGGAGTGATTAGCACATGCCTTAGAATGGTTGTGATAGGTTAACAAGTCTAAAAACTTACCAACAATACCACAAGAAGATCAATAGAATTTAAACTTAAAATACTATAGGAGTATTTTGCGCTACTAGTTACACGTATACTATATTCTTATACCTCTATTCTCGCATAGATCTTGATGGCTAGATATCCATCATGGCGACCCGTACTTTCCCAATGAAGGCAATGTCGGGTGGATCGATGAAGAGCCCGAAGTTGATCATCCAATCCCTTTGGATGATCACCTCGCAGAAGGCTTTTCAGATGGGTCCGACTCCGAGCCTGAAGTCAACAACCTACCGATTGTAGGTCAAGCCCCGAACAACAACCCTCGACCAGCGTTTCCAGGTCCTACACCCATGTGGGCAAACAACCTGAACCGCTGGAGTGATGATCAGGGTCAACCCTTACCATACTTTGGGGACCGAACCTTTTACAACGTCAGCGATGGTGGCTCTACTGACCGAGCTCTGCCTGTCATTATCCGCAGAATAGCTCGTATTGTCGAGCAAGGTGGAGCAGCCGTCGACCGGGTCATAGAGATTGATGCCGACTCAGGTGTCAACACAGTCAGCATCCGCCGTCTTGAAGAAGACATGGAACGGACCCGGAGGACCCCCAAAGGGATACCATGGCTCAGTATCACTCTTCTGATGCCAGCAGAGGTGGTACCCCTGTGGAATCTAGTCCGGTCGAAATCCCTGTGCGCTCAAGGGAGTGCTCTTACAAGGATTTTACAAACTGCAAGCCGAAGCCTTTCTATGGCACCGGCGGAGTCATTGCTCTCTCACAATGGTTCGAGAAGACTGAATCAGTCTTCGAAATTTGTTCATGCCCTGCTGCGTGCAAGGTGAAATACGCCGCATGCACCTTTGAGGGTAAAGCCCTAACGTGGTGGAACGGCCACGTCAAAGCGCTAACTCTCGTCGTAGCCAACGACATGGGCTGGGAAACAATGAAAGACCTCATGACTGAGGAATACTGCCCGAGGGGCGAGATCCAGAAACTGGAGCAGGAACTCTGGAACCTGTCAATGAAGGGCACCAATGTTGTCGCTTATACTGCCCGATTCAGCGAGCTGGTGGCCCTCTGCCCCAATATGGTTCCCACCGAGGGGAAGAAGATCGAGAGGTACATATGGGGACTAGTGCCTCCGTACCAGGGGAATGTGCTAGCGTCAAACCCCGCTACCTTCGACAGTGCCAAACGATTGGCACAACGACTCATTGACCATGGAGTCAAAACCCCTGCAACCACAACCACCCTAGCCATCCCGGAACCCTCCAAACCCGCCGATACTAAGCGGAAATTCTGGGATGAAAGGAAGAAGCAGCAGACTGCCAAAAAGCAGCAACTGGTGGCAATTCATGCCGCAGTAACCCCTACTACTACTACTGCCCCGGTTAGTCGGTATGCTGGAAGTTCGCCCAAGTGCAACAAATGCAGCTACCACCACAACGGCCCCTGCCGTGAATTGCAGTGCTCTAACTGCAACAAGAAAGGACACACCGTCCGATTCTGTAAGTTCCCGGCACAACCTATCAACCAAGTCCCTGGCTCTGGCGCGAGCCCGACCTGCTATGGATGTGGCGAAGCAGGCCACTTTAAGAGGGACTGCCCCAAAGCGAGGAATGCTGGAGGAGCAGGGAGGGTACTAGCTATTGGCCACGGGGAAGCAGTTGCTGACCCGACAGTAGTAACCGGTACGTTCCTCCTCGATAACTCCTATGCATGCATTCTATTCGATAGTGGAGCGGAGCGAAGCTTCGTAAACCATAAATTCGCTCGCATGCTTAATCAACCACCGCACGCACTCAAAGAACTATTTACAGTAGAAATGGCTAATGGAAAAACTGAAAATACGAGTAGCATATACTTAGGTTGTACCCTAACCCTAGACAACCATTCATTTCCAATCGACCTCATGCCAGTCTCAATAAAAAGTTTCGACGTCATCATTGGCATGGACTGGTTAAGCCTCCATCGTGCCGACATCATGTGCTTCGAGAAAGCAGTCCGTCTAAACCTTCCGTCTAACGAAACTCTTATAATCTATGGCGACAAACCCGGTGCAAGTCTTCGCATCATATCAAGTATTCAAGCACAGAAATACCTGCGTAAGGAATACCACGCATTCCTTGCTCACGTCGTCGACACGAACCTAGAAACGAAAGAACTAAAGAACCTCCTAGTAGTGAGCGACTTCCCCGACGTTTTCCCAGAAGAACTACCCGGATTACCTCCGCAACGACAAGTCGAGTTCAGAATCGACTTAGTCCCAGGAGCTACCCCAGTAGCCAAGTCGCCCTACCGTTTAGCACCAGCCGAGATGCAAGAACTCTCTGGTCAACTTAACGAACTGCTCAGCAAGGGCTTTATAAGGCCAAGTTTCTCACCTTGGGGAGCACCGGTCTTGTTTGTTAAGAAGAAGGACGGATCCTTCCGTATCTGTATTGACTACAGAGAACTCAACAAACTGACGGTCAAGAATCGTTATCCTCTACCACGCATAGATGATCTATTCGACCAACTGCAAGGGGCGAACTATTTTTCTAAGATTGATCTGAGATCCGGATATCACCAGTTACGAGTGCTAGAGGAGGATGTGCCGAAGACCGCCTTCCGAACTCGTTACGGACATTACGAGTTCGTGGTGATGCCATTCGGATTGACCAATGCGCCCGCAGTCTTCATGGATCTGATGAATAGAGTATGCCGACCCTACTTGGATCAGTTCGTCATCGTTTTCATTGACGACATCCTAATCTACTCCCGAAGTAAGAAAGAACATGGCGATCATCTGCGACAAGTTCTAGGGACATTACGAAAAGAGAAACTTTATGCGAAGTTCTCGAAATGTGAATTTTGGATCCGAAGAGTCGAATTCTTAGGACACGTGGTAAGCGAAGAGGGAATCCACGTGGACCCATCCAAAATTAAGGCCATTGAGAACTGGTCAGCACCGAAGACTCCTACAGAAATTCGTCAATTTCTAGGTCTCGCTGGCTACTACCGCAGGTTCATTCAGAACTTCTCACGAATAGCGAAGCCTCTTACAACCCTAACCCAGAAAGGTGTGGCCTTTGACTGGGAAGAGACACAAGAAAGAGCGTTCCAAACGCTCAAACGAGCCTTGTGCACCGCACCAATACTATCCCTTCCCGAAGGAATAGAAGACTTCGTAGTTTATTGCGATGCATCAAACCAAGGACTCGGATGTGTTCTGATGCAGCGAGGTAAGGTCATCGCCTACGCCTCAAGACAACTGAAGACACACGAGGTTAACTACACGACCCACGATCTTGAGCTAGGAGCAGTAGTGTTTGCTCTGAAGATCTGGAGACATTACTTGTATGGAACGAAGAGCACTATCTTTACCGACCACAAGAGTTTACAACACATTTTCGATCAGAAGGAGCTCAACATGAGACAACGACGATGGGTCGAGCTACTCAGTGATTACGAATGCGATATTCGTTATCATCCGGGTAAGGCCAACGTAGTAGCAGACGCCCTAAGTCGGAAGGAATATTATGGTCGCAAAGTCAAGTCATTATCGATAACCATCCATTCACACCTGACTAAGCAAATTCAGGCGGCTCAACTTGAGGCCATGAAATCTGAAAATGTGCCAAGTGAATCCCTTAGAGGAATGGACAAGAATTTAGAAGCCAAGGGTGACGGAGCTTTATATTTCATGAACCGGATCTGGACACCAAAACATGGTGGCTTCCGAGACTTGGTCATGACCGAGGCGCACAACACTCGGTATTCCGTCCACCCAGGTTCAGATAAGATGTATCTGGATCTTAAGAAGCTATACTGGTGGCCTAATATGAAAGCAGAGATTGCTACCTTCGTAAGTAAATGCCTTACTTGCGCAAAGGTTAAGGTCGAGTACCAGAAGCCCTCTGGTTTATTGCAGCAACCAGAGATCCCGGAATGGAAGTGGGAGCGGATCACTATGGATTTCATAACCAAGTTGCCCAAGACAACGGGTGGACTTGACACCATATGGGTCATCGTTGATAGATTGACCAAGTCTGCACACTTCCTGCCTATCAAAGAAACCGACAAGATGGAGAAGCTTACGAGAACATACATTAGGGAAATCGTACGGCCACATGGTGTACCTATGTCCATTATCTCCGATAGAGATAGTAGGTTCACCTCAAGATTTTGGCAATCACTACAACATTCCCTAGGAACGAGGCTGGACATGAGCACAGCCTACCATCCTCAGACCGACGGACAGAGTGAGAGGACCATCCAAACTCTAGAAGATATGTTGCGAGCCTGCGTGATTGACTTTGGGAAGGCATGGGATACTCATTTACCCCTTGTCGAGTTTTCCTATAATAACAGTTATCACACGAGCATCAAGGCTGCTCCATTTGAAGCTCTCTACGGCCGTAAGTGCAGATCCCCTCTGTGCTGGGCTGAGGTGGGTGATACCCAATTAGCCAGGGGGCAAACTTCCGACAGTACTCTCACCGGTCCGGAGATCATTCGGGAAACAACAGAGAAAATCGTTCAGATCCGTGAACGATTGAAAGCCTCTAGAGACCGACAGAAGAGCTACGCTGATAAGCGAAGGAAACCTTTGGAATTTCAGGTGGGAGACCGAGTCCTCCTCAAAGTCTCACCCTGGAAGGGCTTGATACGCTTCGGCAAGCGTGGGAAGCTTAATCCGAGGTATATAGGGCCTTTCGAGATTCTTGCAAGAGTCGGCCCCGTAGCTTACAAACTCGAACTACCAGACGCACTTCGTAACGTACATTCTACATTCCACGTATCTAACTTGAAAAAGTGTCTATCCGACGAGACTCTTGTAATCCCACTCGACGAGATCGAAATCAACGAGAGCCTCAACTTCGTGGAAGAACCTATAGAGATCATGGACCGTGAGGTCAAGCAGACAAAGCAAAGTCGTATCCCTATCGTGAAGGTTCGCTGGAATGCAAAGCGAGGACCGGAATTCACTTGGGAACGTGAGGATCAGATGAAACTGAAATACCCTCACCTTTTTGCTTAGTTATTTGTAAATTCTAGCTTGCTTAAAATTCTAATTTCGGGACGAAATTCCTTCTAACGGGGGGATGATGTGACAACCCGATATTTCGGGTCAATGTAATGTAAAACCGATCAAATTTAGGTCAAAATGTAACCTTCCTAAAATCTTATTCGGATTAAATAAAGTAATAGGAATCATATCAAGGTTTGCGTACATAAAAAGAACGTCCAAATCTGACTCCGGATGAGGAAGTTATGAAATTTTGAAGAAATTCCTTAAACACGTCATTTTAATAAATAAATAAATAATAAAAATAATTTCGGAATTAGCCAACGGAATCTAAACGAAAGTCGTAGATCATGGTCTCACCTTCGCGAGGATATAAAGAACGTCAAAAACGGAGTTCGTATGAGGGAGATATGAATTTTTGAAGTTTATTTATAATAAATATAAATTTAATTATAAATTCCCGGTAATATCCGAAGGGGAGTCATCGGATTGGACCGAAGTACGCCCTGCGTACCTTCGTACGCCCCGCGTACTGAGATCGAGGGTCTCGGATCATCCACGTCGCACTATCCGAAGAGTTCTAACCCGTCCGACCCGTCCGAAGCTCCGACCCGACCGACCCGCTGTCCCGTCCGACCCGCCGTCCCATCCGACCCGCGTACCCAGCAACCCGTCCCATCCGAACCGAGGCAGTCGAGGCTTCGGTCATGCATGACGTACGCGTACGCGCTGCGTACGAGCGTACGCCCCGCGTGCGGAGGCGGTTCAGCCTTCCTATAAATAGGATGCGAGGCTTTCCGAAAATGTTGCTCATTTCTCTCCTCTCTCTCACAACTTTGTCTCGTTTTCCGTGCCCGTTATAACCCGAAGCTCTGGTCTTTTTGCTCAAGTCCCGAGGGTCGATTTTACTCCCGAGATTCCCGAGAATCCCGAGAAAAATCCGTTTTCCGAGACGAAACTCTGCCCGGTTTTCCATCTCGCTTTCTTCAATCAATCAAGTGAGTTTCATACCCCTTAATCAACCTGTTAAATATTCTAAATGCTTTTATATGCTTTCAAAAGGGGGGAATACAAGTTAAATACTTATAGTTATTGTTTCAATCACATGTGATTGTACTAATCACATGTGATTAATAACTAGGGAAATCAGTGGTTTTATCACTATTCAAACTATCTATCAAACTGTTTTACTTCTAAATGTTTTCCAAACCCATTTACTTTTCGAATTTACACTACAACTGTGATTTAAGCAAATGTTCCTTATACTTAAACTGTTTTAATCAAATCTACACCTTCAAATGGTTTTATAGATTGACATCAAGTCAATCTTTCTTTAAAAATAATACTTATGTTTCAAATGCCTTATAAATACTTATTTATGCTTTTATATTACAAATTGCATGCCCATATATGTATAGACGTATAAATAATGTTTAAAGGACTTAGGAAGGCTATCCACCTTGTTTCCTTTTCCTCGATTTGGATGTGGTCTGATAGGATTTTGGGTGACCATCCGAAGGTCGTTTCCATATTAATTTGTAACAGCCCAAAATCTCAAGTATTGCTAAGTTGCATTTTAGGGTGTTTTAAAGGGGGGACTCGGCGAGTTGGAGCCGGACTCGCCGAGTAGGGTCGCAGATTTGATCGTGGGTTCGCGACTGGACTCGACGAGTCCAGGTATGGACTCGGCGAATCGACGCTGTTCAGTGGAAAATCCTAGCCGTTCGGTTGGGAAGTATATAAGGGATCCTATGCCTCCATTGTTCGCCTTTTGGCCGACTGAGAAGGGTCCTAAATCGGTTGTGGGCATCCAGAACAAGGATTGAAGATCATTGGTGATTTGAGGAAGTTATTGTCCAAGAAGGAGAAGGTTTTGGCTAATGGGACAGCAAGGGAATCACGTTTTGAGGCTTGGGGACACTGAGGGTGCATGATTCAGGTAATCTTTCGGATTATTTCCTGTTATGTGAATGTGTGCATGGATTTAGGGTTTGTGAAACCCATTTGGAGTCTAGATGGATTGTTATGTTGTTATACAAAAGTTTATACCCTGGTAATAGGGTGATTAGAGGTCCAGAAGTTCCATGAGTGTGTTTTTCGGGAATATATGTATCTCAGGAAGCAGTTCGATCGACTGCATGGCATGGACTCGCCGAGTCGGATGATCAGACTCGGCGAGTAGCTTGAAGATTCACTGGGACTCGCCGAGTTGTTCTTCAGACTCGGCGAGTGGAGTCGGGGTGGCCCCGCGATTCTTTCAGGGGTGACTCGTCGAGTCAAAGAGGATACTCGACGAGTAGAAGGGGACTCTTAGAGGACTGAAGGACGACCAGACTCGCCGAGTCGCCAGGGAACTCGCCGAGTCCAGTCGAGCTGACAATGGTCTGTTGACCAGAGTTGACCGATGTGATTTCTTAGGGTCAGTTAACGTGGGAGATAGAAGTATTAATAAGGGATATATGGTGTTACAGGGAGCTTGTAGATCGGAGGATCAAGTGCAAGAGATTTCAGGAGTTGCTATCTTCTAGTGTCCGCGAGGTGAGTCTTCTCACTATACTTTACCCGGAAGGGTTTGATTGTGTGACCGGAAGGTCAAGTATGTTGTGTGTTATGTTTATATGCTATGAATGGAAAGTTAGTTGCTACGCGTGATATACATGCTTATATATGGGCCGGAAGGCAATGTATTATGTGACAGAAAGGTCAGGTGTGATATATGATATATGTGCTTTATGTGTTAGAGTATTTGTATTATGTGTTATATATGTGTAAGGGCCGGAAGGCAAATATATTGTGGACCGAAAGGTCCGGGCCGGAAGGCAATGTATGTGGATCTAAAGATCCGGGCCGGAAGGCAATGTATGTGGATCCAAAGATCCGGGCCGGAAGGCAATGTCATGTGGATCGAAAGATCCGGGCCGGAAGGCAATGTTACGTGGACCGAAAGGTCCGGGCCGGAGGGCGTATGTGCGTAAGGTATATTGGGGAACTCACTAAGCTTCGTGCTTACGTTGTTTACGTTATGTTGTTTCAGGTTCTTACAGTAACGTGGGATGGCAACGGTTCGATTGTACACACCGAAGAAAGAGTTATGTTTGGAGGATCCTGGTCTTCTATTATAATGAAAAAGAAACTATGTTTTGGAAATTCGAATGTAAATAAGATTTTAAGCAAGTGTTTTTAATATTAAATTAATTATTTAAATGAAAATTTTATTTTCGGAATTCACGGTGTTACAAATTGGTATCAGAGCCTTGGTTTGAGGGATTCGGACGCGCCTACGGGTAAATCTGGACTCAAACTGAGGAAGTAAGAAAAAGTTTTCCAAATGAATGGTTTTCTAAAAGTGAATAAGAGTTCAAAGGGAAAGCAAGAAAGAGCAGTGTGTACAATCAGCCAGAGCCAGACGGTGATTTCCCAAAATACCCTTACTTTTGTATTATGAAATATCTATTATGCACTTTATGAGACATTATTGCATGCTAGAGACAGGCTAGGTATTTCACACCTTAGGACTAGAGTGGCCTGATTTGTGATGCCTTAGTCTAGGGTTGCTGTTATATGTGCGTTATGCTCTTGTGTGTATGTGATGAGTGAGGGTATCTAGTTAGAACGCACGAGGGATAGAGCTACAGAGTACAGTAGCACATCCGAGGATGAGCCGAGAAGGTGGAGCTATCACAGCTAAGGAGTCCTATGTATGCTTCGATGCTTGAATGCTGCTTGCTTCGTGCTTTGTGGAGTTCTCGATGATGGGAGACAGCTACTAAGTGAGTATGACGATACTCAGGAGGTAGATGTTTGGCATCATCAGGAGCTCTTCAGCAGCTGATAGCAAAGAAGTGGGAGGACGGCGGAATGGGCTAGAGATTAAACCTAGCCAAGATGGGTGCGCGGGTAGAGTAGAGGATTTCGCTGGGAAGCGAGTGTGCAAGATGGGATTGGTGAAAAAGAGTAGGTCGATCAGCTATTTAGGAACTCTGGGATGGTCCGTGTGGAAAGTATGGGTAGATGTGGCAGGTAGTATGGGCCCGTACTACTGAAAGCAGAGGACCCATACCTGATACAGGGAGCATCCTAAAGGTCCTAAGGAACAGATTGAGGGGTGATGTTATGGTTCGGATACCATACATCGGAGCGGATACAGAGTGATGTTATGGTCCGGGCACCATACATCGGAACAGATTGAGATAGATGTTGTGGTCCGAGTGGTATGTATTGGAGCAGATAGAGGAGTGGTGCTATGGTTCAGGTACCATACACTGAAGCATGTTGAGGAGGGATGTCATGGGATGAGTACCATGGTTCGTAGCGGATGATGCTTGTGGCTATCTGGTTATCCGGTTATCGATCGGACGAGCACGAGCGAGTGGGATGCGAGGATTCGCGAGATCCGGCGTGATGAGGTTGCTGCATTGTTGCGGGTTGAGTCGCCAGAATTGTTGGGTCGATCAGGACCACTATGATTGAAGTAGTGGGATGAGCGATATGCGGCTTTCGCAGAGACGGCTGCCGTGGCGGTTACAGCGGCCGTAGCAACGGCGAAGAAAGGGGCTAGTCGGGGTTTTCAGTATCGGGACTTCTATTATGCGAAGCCTCCTGCATTCGATGGAGTTCAGGACTCGATTGTTGCTATGAGATGGTTATCAAACATGGAGGGGTGTTCCTCCACGAGTTTATGCCCTGCTGATCAGAGGGTGGGGTGTCCTCTGAACCTGTTGAGGCTCGGGGCGAAGGATTGGTGGAGAGTGACCACGAGGTTGTTTTCCGATGCGCGGAGGGCTGCGGTTTCATGGGATCAATTCTGAGGGATGTTCAGTACTCGCTATGTTCCGCGGGATGAAAAGGAGAAAGTGGCTCGGAAGTTCTTTAAGCTGAGGCAGGATTTGGAGTCGGTGACTGAGAGCACCGGGGTGTTTATTGAGAGGGCGATGTTTTGCCCTGAGTTCGCTTCGGAGCAGGCTCAGATGTCCCGAAATCCGAGTATGCTCAAGAGGGGGAGTATCAGACAGTTCGTGTCTGCGCAGAGACGCGAGACCGTGTTGGTATCGCAGGAGGCCGCCATGTGGCGTGAGTTAGAGGTTGAGTTACAGTAGCGTGAGATGAGGCAGGCCCCGATGCAGTCGCAGTCGGCGCCGAAACGGTCCATGACCGTAGACGTTGAATAGCAGGTTGGGTTATAGTGGTAGCAGTGAAGAGTTCAGACGAGTTTTGCAGTGCGGAGAGTTATCGTCTGTATTGAGAGTAAGTCCCTGTTCTTGGGACAAATCCGGCGTTGGATACGGGTTGATGAGTTGAGATGAGAGGAACGATGATGCTGCGGTGCAGTCTACGAGCCAGATATGTTCTCGAGCAGTGCAGGTGCTTAGTATTAGATCAGTATGGGCTTTGGAACGATTAGAGGCAGCTGTGATGAGAAGTTCTTGGAGAGTTAGCTAGAGGATCAGAATATAGGGGATTGATTGACTTCCTAAGGGGAGGGACTATCGGGTGTTGCACAACACTTTTCTGGAGCAGGTACGACTTCGCTGGTGAAAGATAGTCGTGGGTTGATTGTATACCAATTGGTGTTGGCTCGAACTCTAGTGGGGGAGAACCGGGTGCAGTATGTAAGAAAGTAAGAATTGTCAGGAGTAGTAATAAGTGGAGTATAGAGATGCAGTAGGAGAGCATGAGATCATAGGTGTCGATGATCGAGTAAAAAGGGGTTACATCGGAGCTTGCGGGTCCGGTGGTACATGCCGCAAGTGCGGAAAGGAGAGGCACTGTGCGCGGGACTGTTGGCAGTCAGTGCCAATTCGGGATTTGAGGAGGACAGAATGAAGCGGAGCCCCAGAGGGCTCAGGGTCGTGTTTATCTGCGTGCGACAGAGGGAGACGGAGCAGTGCCGGAGGCAGCGGCAGGTATGATGCTTTCGGGATGTCTTAATTGTCTTGCATGGATGTGGCGTATTGTTTGTGCTGGTATCTTGTATGGATTTCGATGCGGTATTCGTTGTTTCGCGGGTCGGGCATGGTTATGGATTGGTGTTTCAGGTTTTCGCTTTGGCATTCGTTATTCCCTGATGGTTGGGTATGGTTGTAATTGGTATTTTAGTGTCTGTAGTCTTGTGCGGTTTTCGATGTGATGTTCATCCTTTGGGCAGATTGTGAGTTTGGTTATGGGTTGATGTCGAGGATTCCCTTGGTTATCGTTCGTGAGGGTTGTTAGGGGAGATGTGGCACTGGGTTGATTGTCGGGTAGTATCTGCAGTTGTGGAGTAGATAATTGAAGGATCGGATTCTTTTGAGCGGATTGATCAGGGAGGAGATGTGTTTTGCTGAGGGTTGTTTACGCTTGTGGGAAGCAGTCAGTGGGTAAATGTTCTCTTTGTGCAGGATGGTTCTGAAAGGTCGTTAATGACGATCGGTGGCAGTTAGTCAGTGCTTTAGTGGGGGAGAATTGTAAAATTCTCCGGGAGATCGATGAGTATGTGAGGGTGCTTAGCTGCCGGGATTCAGCAGTGTTTGTTAGCGCAAAGTATAGGCCGTCGAGAACGGGTGTCGAGCATGCGGGGCGGGATACAGACCTAGGGTATTCGATTGTGGAGGCCTGGGAGGAGGCCGGAATCAAGCTTGAGTAAGTAATCGGAATTTTGCGATCAGAGTATTGGTACGTTTGAGGTACGTGATGGGTTGTACTGCATTAATTCCACGGGATTATGTTGTGCATGTTTCTAGAGCTGGAGCCGGAAGGTTCCAGAGTTAGAACCTGAGGGTTCGCAGAGTTGGGTGTACGGACCCACAGAGATATAGCCTCGAGTGGCTAGTATGTGTTATGAGAGTCGGTCCAGTCATGCTGGAGACTCTGTTGGTATTGCGGGATCAGTTTGAGATTGTGGATTGTGTACGTTGCAGTGTGATTGCATTGGAAGGTCTGGCCCCAGGTTAGTGATCTTGTTTAGCTGAGGCTGTGATTTTGACGAGTGGAGAGAGTACATGGGATTGAGAGCCCCTGGAATGAGAACCAGAGCATGTGGATAGTGGTTACGCAAAAAGGGTGGTGTCGCTTGGGGCGAGCACCGTGGCACCGGTTGGAGTGGCATTATGGCCAGGAGGGTTCCTTGGAAAAGGAAAAGAGGAAGGTGTGTAACTCCGAAGGGGTGCAAGTTCACGAAAGTGAAAGCTGCAGAGCAGAGTTATAGTTAGGGTATTTCGAGGATGGTTTTGAGCATTGTGTTCGCGGCAGTGGAGTAGGAACCCATCCGGTTGGGATGTTTGTTGAGGCTCAGAAGGGATGCATGGAGAGAGAAAATTTTAAATTCTCAGTGTGAATCTGATCAGAGTGTAGGGTGGATGTGGTGGTTCATTTTGGGAGATGTTCGAGGATATCATCAGTGCATCGGGTCTTTCCACCTGCGGGTGTTGGGACTAGTTCAGTATGTGTATGTGATGGCAAGAGGGGAACTTATGAGAGTTGATCTGAGAGGGAGAACGGATCTCCCAGTCGGTCCAGAATGGGCAAAGTGGGCTGTGGATCGGGGATCCGATGGTTCAGGGTTTCCTAACCCTTAGGGGTTGAGTGATCGTTGAGATTTAGAGCAGAGTGCATCTTGGGTAATTTCCGACTACAGAGAGTGATGAGCAGCTCAGAGTTCGTACTTTAGTTGACAGGGCAGACTCAGCAGGTTAAAGAGAGTTAGTGATCGTCTAGAGTTAGCAGAAAAGTTATGCAGGCAGACGCCGTTATGAGCATGTGATTCCGGTCGGCGATTTCGTATTTCTGGTGGGATGTTTCGATTTAGGATGAGGGGTAAATGGGGGGCCCCGGTATGTTGGGACTTTTCGTGAAGGTGCGAAGGTAGGAAGGGTGGCCTACCGGTTGGAGCTGTCAATGGGATTGGATCGGATCCATGACACTTGTATGTGTCGCAATTGAAGGGGTGTATAGCGGATGAGTCAGCAGTGGTTCTACTAGAGAACGGTTAGGTGAATGCGAGCCTGTGTTACGTTGAGAGGCCAGTGGCCGTCGGAGATCGGAAGATCAAGGTTCTGAGGAACAAGGAGGTACCTCTGGTATTGGGTTCAGTAGCGGCCTCGGAAGAGATCGGAAGTGTCTAGGGAAGCCGAAACGTGTGATGCGGGAGCAGCATCCAGAATTATTTTCAGAGCGAGACTTCGAGGGCGAAGTCTAATTCTAGTGGGGGAGAATTGTAACAGCCCAAAATCTCAAGTATTGCTAAGTTGCATTTTAGGGTGTTTTAAAGGGGGGACTCGGCGAGTTGGAGCCGGACTCGCCGAGTAGGGTCGCAGATTTGATCGTGGGTTCGCGACTGGACTCGACGAGTCCAGGTATGGACTCGGCGAGTCGACGCTGTTCAGTGGAAAACCCTAGCCGTTCGGTTGGGAAGTATATAAGGGATCCTATGCCTCCATTGTTCGCCTTTTGGCCGACTGAGAAGGGTCCTAAATCGGTTGTGGGCATCCAGAACAAGGATTGAAGATCATTGGTGATTTGAGGAAGTTATTGTCCAAGAAGGAGAAGGTTTAGGCTAATGGGACAGCAAGAGAATCACGTTTTGAGGCTTGGGGACACTGAGGGTGCATGATTCAGGTAATCTTTCGGATTATTTCCTGTTATGTGAATGTGTGCATGGATTTAGGGTTTGTGAAACCCATTTGGAGTCTAGATGGATTGTTATGTTGTTATACAAAAGTTTATACCCTGGTAATAGGGTGATTAGAGGTCCAGAAGTTCCATGAGTGTGTTTTTCGGGAATATATGTATCTCAGGAAGCAGTTCGATCGACTGCATGGCATGGACTCGCCGAGTCGGATGATCAGACTCGGCGAGTAGCTTGAAGATTCACTGGGACTCGCCGAGTTGTTCTTCAGACTCGGCGAGTGGAGTCGGGGTGGCCCCGCGATTCTTTCAGGGGTGACTCGTCGAGTCAAAGAGGATACTCGACGAGTAGAAGGGGACTCTTAGAGGACTGAAGGACGACCAGACTCGCCGAGTCGCCAGGGAACTCGCCGAGTCCAGTCGAGCTGACAATGGTCTGTTGACCAGAGTTGACCGATGTGATTTCTTAGGGTCAGTTAACGTGGGAGATAGAAGTATTAATAAGGGATATATGGTGTTACAGGGAGCTTGTAGCTCGGAGGATCAAGTGCAAGAGATTTCAGGAGTTGCTATCTTCCAGTGTCCGCGAGGTGAGTCTTCTCACTATACTTTACCCGGAAGGGTTTGATTGTGTGACCGGAAGGTCAAGTATGTTGTGTGTTATGTTTATATGCTATGAATGGAAAGTTAGTTGCTACGCGTGATATACATGCTTATATATGGGCCGGAAGGCAATGTATTATGTGACAGAAAGGTCAGGTGTGATATATGATATATGTGCTTTATGTGTTAGAGTATTTGTATTATGTGTTATATATGTGTAAGGGACGGAAGGCAAATATATTGTGGACCGAAAGGTCCGGGCCGGAAGGCAATGTATGTGGATCTAAAGATCCGGGCCGGAAGGCAATGTATGTGGATCCAAAGATCCGGGCCGGAAGGCAATGTCATGTGGATCGAAAGATCCGGGCCGGAAGGCAATGTTACGTGGACCGAAAGGTCCGGGCCGGAGGGCGTATGTGCGTAAGGTATATTGGGGAACTCACTAAGCTTCGTTCTTACGTTGTTTACGTTATGTTGTTTCAGGTTCTTACAGTAACGTGGGATGGCAACGGTTCGATTGTACACACCGAAGAAAGAGTTATGTTTGGAGGATCCTGGTCTTCTATTATAATGAAAAAGAAACTATGTTTTGGAAATTCGAATGTAAATAAGATTTTAAGCAAGTGTTTTTAATATTAAATTAATTATTTAAATGAAAATTTTATTTTCGGAATTCACGGTGTTACATAATTATATATCAAATATACATATATAGACATGAAAGTACTTCCATAATCATATGTACTAAACGCACTGTTAACAAGTTACCATCGGGGTAACACAGAATCATACTATTACAACTGCTAGATCAATGAGTCAGTTCATTCATGAGTCTATACTAGGAAGAGAATATATACAACTATAGTACGAGAACATATACAACTATACTAGAACAAGAAACATTTCATCACACATGCAAGAATACGATAACAAATGTGATCCACTGTATCGGAGCATGCCTTAAATGTCATGGCCCGAGTTGTAGCCAGAATTCTCTTGGAGGGAGAGCGTTGAGTTTGCGTATAGATCTATACTGGATTGACTATCCTACACCTTGCTGCTAGCTACAGCCGGACCTGCAGGTCTGCGGGTGCCAAACGTCATTCCGTTATTACGACCGTTCTTTATGTCGTTGTTATCAGTCGATAGTATGGTGCAATTATCACATTATACCTTAATATAAATCCGGTTTAAGGTAGTAGTAATCAGTACAACAGTAGTTCTTATTATACAAAACTACAGTACTACAATGATTTACCCATTACATATTTTGGTGATAATCTCACTTAAGCATTAATGTACAAACTATATTTTATCAAATGATAGTTATTGTAACAGCTCAAATTTTCAAATAAATTTTTCATTAAAAATTAAACATCATTATTCGACAAAAGGGTTTATTCCAAGTTTATTTCAAAATATAAATAATAATTCTCCAGGATCTCCAACGGTGGCAGTGTGTACGTGTCACGCCGGCGCCTTTCCACGGTCATCACTAGTACCTGAAAAACATAAACACAACTAGTAAGCATAAACGCTTAGTGAGTTCCCCAGTATACGACTTACCCACATACGCCTTCCGGCCCGGACCTTTCGGTCCACATAACATTGCCTTCCGGCCCGGACCTTTCGGTCCACATAACATTGCCTTCCGGCCCATATAAGCATACATCACATATAAGCACACATCACATATAAAGCATCTACCTCTCTAGACATAGCATGAATATAACACATACGACCTTCCGATCTAACAGTCAAACCCTTCCGGGTGAAGTATAGTGAGAAGACTCACCTCGTAGTACGCAGGCTATAACCTCTTCGAGCTACTCGCACACAATCCGCTAATCCGCAGGTTCCCTATAATACCACAGCCTTAGTTAATGATCTTATCAAACAAGACAACTGACCCCTCTAAGATATATACAGGTCAATGGTCAATCTTGACCGGACTCGTCGAGTGAAAAGGGTAACTCGACGAGTACAGACATCCTGACACCACTCGCCGAGTCTGAAGGACGACTCGACGAGTTCCAGTAGATCTTCAAGCTACTCGCCGAGTCTGAAGAACAACTCGACGAGTCCTAGTGAACCTTCAAGCTACTCGCCGAGTCTGAAGAACAACTCGGCGAGTTCTAGTGAATCTTCAAGCTACTCGCCGAGTCTGATCATTGGACTCGGCGAGTCCTCGCCATGCAGTCAATCCGCTGCCTCCTGTATTTCGCATGATTTCGAAGTATATAGATATAGGGCTTCCTGGACTTTCACATATACTATTACAGGGGTTTTTAACACTTATAACAACAATATAATCTAACTAACCCTTAATTGGGTTTCCTAAACCCTAAACTCGCATACAACGTAAAAGTTACAGATTTCGATCCAAAGATTACCTGGAAACGTGTTCCCTGCGTCTCCAAACCTCCAGTACTCGATTCCTTTGATCACCACCTTGCTCCTCCTTGTCTAACAATCTCTTCAAGCCTTCTCAAGTCCTCTCTCTTGCTTCAGATGCTCACACACTCCCAGGGGATCTTCAACCGGCCAAAAGACGCGACATGACGGCCATAAGATCGTTATATACGATCAGAAATGAAACGGCTAGGGTTCAGCTGAACAGCGTCGACTCGCCGAGTCCCTTATTGGACTCGTCGAGTCCAGTCGCGCGTCTGCGACCAGGACCATGGCCCTACTCGGCGAGTCGTGCACCAACTCGCCGAGTCCCCTCCTAAATGTGCCCCAAAAATAATTTAAAGAAATACCTGAAATTCCGGGCTGTTACAACTCTCCCCCACTAGAACTAGACTTCGCCCTCGAAGTCTCTCATTCTGCAAATAACTCCGGATGTTGCTCCCGCATTTCTCTTTCCGGCTCCCAAGTCATCTCCGATCCTTTCCGATGTTGCCACTGAACCAACACCAGAGGTATTTCCTTGTTCCGTAGAACCTTGATCTTCCGATCCCTGATAGCTACTGGTCTCTCGGCGTAATTCAGACTCGCATCTACCTGAATATCTTCTAACGGAACCACTGCTGCCCCATCGGCTATACACTTCCTCAGCTGTGATACGTGGAAGGTATTGTGAATCTGATTCAGCTCCGCTGGCAACTCCAACCGATAAGCTACCCGACCTACCCTTGCAATTACCCGAAATGGACCTATGAACCGGGGCCCCAATTTGCCCCTCTTCCTGAACCGAATCACCCCTTTCCAAGGAGAAACCTTTAAGAGAACGAAGTCGCCGACCTGGAATTCGAGTTCGGACCGGCGTCTGTCCGCATAACTCTTCTGTCGGCTCTGGGCGGTCAATAACCTCTGCCTCACCCGTTGGATCTGCTCAGTCGTTTGAAGTACGATCTCTGTACTGCCCAACACTCTCTGTCCCACTTCTCCCCAGCAAATGGGAGTCCGACACCTCCTACCATACAACAACTCAAAAGGTGGCATACCAATGCTCGAATGATGGCTGTTGTTGTAGGAAAACTCAGCCAGCGGCAGATGCGCATCCCAGCTACCCCCGAAGTCTAACACACACGCTCTAAGCATATCTTCCAATGTCTGGATCGTCCGCTCGCTTTGACCGTCGGTCTGGGGATGGTATGCGGTACTAAAATGCAGTTTAGTACCCAACTCCTCATGGAATTTCTTCCAGAACCTGGAAGTGAAACGTACATCGCGGTCCGAAACAATCGAGGTCGGCACTCCATGCCGAGATACTATCTCTCTCACGTACAACTCCGCCAACTTCTCTGCTGATGAACTTTCACTAATGGCCAGGAAATGTGCACTCTTTGTTAGTCTATCCACAATCACCCAAATCGCATCGACTCCCCTGGCAGTTTTCGGCAATTTGGTGATGAAATCCATCGTGATCTGATCCCACTTCCACTCAGGGATCTCCAAGGGTTGCAACTTACCGTGCGGTCTCTGGTGCTCGGCCTTAACTTTACGGCAGGTCAAACACCTCTCCACGAACCAAGCAACGTCTCTCTTCATGCAAGGCCACCAGTACTCCTTTTTCAAATCCAGATACATTTTCGTAGCACCGGGATGGATCGAGAATTTCGATCTATGTGCCTCCTCCATCAAAATAACACGTGTACCGCCCACGAATGGCACCCAGATCCGACCCTGAAATGTCAGAAGTCCCCGCCCATCCGTAACGAACTCCGAAATTAACCCGACGACCCGCTCCTGTTTCTGCATCCCAGACTTCAAAACCTCGGCCTGTGCCCCACGAATAGTATCTAATACCGGAGTCACCACCGTCAATCTCAAACATACGTCCCGCAATGGAGTACCCTCCGCCCTACGACTCAATGCATCGGCTACCACATTAGCCTTGCCTGGGTGGTATAGGATCTCACAGTCATAGTCCTTAACCACGTCTAACCATCTCCTATGGCGCATGTTTAGGTTGGGTTGATCCATCAAATACTTCAAACTCTTATGGTCCGTGTATATGGTACAACGAACCCCGTACAGGTAGTGACGCCAAATTTTGAGGGCGAACACTACTGCCCCCAACTCTAAGTCATGCGTGGGATATCTCGCTTCGTGAGGCTTCAGCTGCCTCGATGCATAGGCTATCACATGGCCCCTCTGCATCAACACTGCACCCAGTCCTGAAACCGATGCGTCGCAATATACGACGAAGTCCTCCATCCCTTCCGGAAGAGCTAATACTGGTGCTTCGCACAGTCTCTGACGAAGTGTCTCGAAGGAGGTCTGCTGCTCGGGTCCCCATGAGAATGTAACACCCTTTCGGGTCAATTTGGTAAGTGGCACTGCGATCTTGGAGAAGTCCCTAATGAACCTTCGATAGTACCCTGCTAACCCAAGGAAACTCCTGATCTCCGAAGGTGACTTTGGTGCCTCCCATCTCATCACTGCTTCCACCTTGGCCGGATCGACCAATATCCCTGCCTGATTTACAACGTGCCCCAGAAATTGAACCTCCCGCAACCAGAAGTCACATTTGGAGAATTTTGCATATAGTTTCTCCGACCTCAGTACCTCAAGGACCTCCCTCAAATGTCCCTCATGCTGCTCCCTAGACCGCGAATACACCAGAATGTCGTCGATGAATACAATCACAGACCGATCCAGCATCGGCCTGCATACCCTGTTCATGAGATCCATGAACACTGCTGGGGAATTGGTGAGCCCAAAAGGCATCACCACGAACTCGTAATGCCCATACCGCGTCCTAAAGGCTGTCTTCTGGACGTCCTCATCCCGCACCCTTACCTGATGGTACCCTGATCTCAAATCAATCTTGGAAAACCAAGATGCCCCTTGCAACTGATCGAATAGCTCATCGATTCTTGGTAACGGATAGCGGTTCTTAACTGTCACCTTGTTCAGTTCCTGGTAATCGATACACATCCGGTGTGAACCATCCTTTTTCTTGACGAACAGAATCGGTGCTCCCCACGGCGAGCTACTCGGCCGAATAAACCCCTTCCCCAACAACTCTTGAAGTTGCGAGGACAATTCTTGCATCTCTGGAGGTGCAAGACGATAAGGCACCTTCGCAATAGGCGCAGCCCCTGGAACTAGATCGATACCGAACTCCACTTGTCTCGCAGGAGGTATTCCCGGCAAATCCTCGGGAAAAACATCTGGAAACTCACGCACCACTGGAACCTCCTTCAATGTCTTCGGTCTCTCGGAACTCTCCCGCGTATTCATCACATACGCCACAAAGCCGGTACATCCCCGCTGTAGACATTGCCTCGCCCTAGCGGCCGAACAAAAAGCTGATCCCGAACGGGTACCCTCGCCGTATACCGTAAGAACTTCCCCACTAGGGTCTCGTATAGTCACCAACTGACGCTCGCAGTCGATGACAGCGCTGAATCGGCTCAACCAGTCCATGCCTACAATGACACAGACATCACCCATCGCAATAGGAATTAGGTCAATCGGAAATGCGACCCCGAAGATCTCTAGCACACATCCCCGAAAAACCTCCGTAGCACAAATCACCCTCTCAGCCGCAATGGAAACGCTCAAAGGCCGACTTAACGGCTCACGACTAATGCCGATGTGCTGACTAAAAGCTAACGATACAAACGATCTACTCGCACCCGAATCAAATAATACTAGAGCAGGCATAGAGTTCACAAGGAAAGTACCTACACATATATTAACATAAGCATAACATTTCGACCTTTAATTAAATACATGAAAGATAACATACCTGCCACAACATCGGGCGCAGCGCGGACCTCCTCCGCAGTCAGCTGAAAGGCTCTCCCGCGAGCCCTCGGGGCCTCGACCTTCACCGGTCGGGTCTCAGTAGTCCGGGTAGTAGGTGTAGCTCCCTGATGAAGTTGCGGGCACTCGGCCTTCCGATGGCCTGTCTGGTTGCAGTGAAAACAAACCATAAACCCCTTAGGGCAATCCCTGGCAATATGTCCGTCCTTGCCACACTTGTAGCAACCACTAGCTCGACACGCCCCCTCGTGACTCTTGCCGCACTTCGCGCAAGTGCGACCCTTCAAACCTCCCATCCTCGAATCAGCGAACTTAGTCCGCTTGGCTGCCGGCTGAGACTGGGCCGGCCGTCGATCCACCTGCCGAGACTCAGCCTCCTCCCTCGCTTGAGTCTCCAACTCAATCTCGCACTTCCTGGCGTTCGCCTGAAGCTCAGTGAAAGTACGATAGGTGGAGTTTGACACAAACTCCCGAATCTCCCTCTTCAAAACACCCAAATAGCGGCTCATTCGCGACTGCTCCGTAGATACCAGCTCGGGGCAGAACATTGCCCTCTCATGAAACTTCCGTGTGATCACTGCCACGGAATCAGTACCCTGCTTAAGGGTCAAGAACTCCTGAATCAATCGCTCCCTCTCTACCGAGGGAACGTACTCATCCCTGAACATCTCTGTAAACCTCTCCCATGTCACCGCCGAAATCTCTGCCTGAGTGAAGTTCGCTGTCACGAACTTCCACCAATCCTTCGCTCCCAGACGGAGCTGGTTCAAGGCGAACCGTACCCTCAAGTGCTCCGGGCATGAGCAAGTATAGAAACACCCCTCGATGTCGGCGATCCACCTCATAGCTGCAATCGGATCCTGCGTCCCATCAAATTCAGGGGGTTTCGTGTTGCTGAATTCCCTGAATAGTAATGAATCACCCCCTTGCGGCCTGGCAGCAGCCACCGCTGCGGTAGCGGCAGCAACTGCAGCTTCAGTAAGTGCGGCGCACCGCTCCTCAAACTCCTCCATCAACGTGGTCTTAATAGACCCAAACATCTCCGGGATCTCAGCCCGGACCGCTGCAGCTACCTCTTCCTGAATAATCTGACGAATCTCCTCGTCACTCGCACCGCTCGAACTCGCCCCATTGCGTGTGATAACCATGATGTCTCTGAAATACAACATAAAATCATCAGAGACTCCACCAAGTACAATTGTACTCGATACGCGCCCTACCCAGTCTCCGATTTCCAGGGATTCTTATTTGAGTCTTCCACTGATCCGGTGCCTTCGATAGTACGGGCCCAATACTACCGACCACACCGTATCAGTATTCGTCCCAAATCTTCCTCCCCAAATCCCGAATAACGAGTACTCTACTTCTAGTATGCACTATTTACTTGCACGCTACCAAATAGCTCACATAAGCAATCTCCCTAGACTAAGGCATCACAAAACGGGCAATTCTATTCCTATCATGTATACCTAGTCTTCTAGCATGCATAACAATTCATAATTCAGTGCATAACATAACTTCGTAAGGTATTCTGGGGATCTTTACCGTTCGGACGCTGGCTGCTCGTACACACTGTTCCACCCTTGTTTTTACCGCCTTGCCCTTTATGAAATGTTAGGTCCTTATCATTTTTAAGAAAAAGTTTTTCCTCAAATCCCCGGTCTGAGTTCAGTTGCACCCAAAAGTACCCCCGAATCCCTCAAACCAAGGCTCTGATACCAATTGTAACAGCTCAAATTTTCAAATAAATTTTTCATTAAAAATTAAACATCATTATTCGACAAAAGGGTTTATTCCAAGTTTATTTCAAAATATAAATAATAATTCTCCAGGATCTCCAACGGTGGCAGTGTGTACGTGTCACGCCGGCGCCTTTCCACGGTCATCACTAGTACCTGAAAAACATAAACACAACTAGTAAGCATAAACGCTTAGTGAGTTCCCCAGTATACGACTTACCCACATACGCCTTCCGGCCCGGACCTTTCGGTCCACATAACATTGCCTTCCGGCCCGGACCTTTCGGTCCACATAACATTGCCTTCCGGCCCATATAAGCATACATCACATATAAGCACACATCACATATAAAGCATCTACCTCTCTAGACATAGCATGAATATAACACATACGACCTTCCGATCTAACAGTCAAACCCTTCCGGGTGAAGTATAGTGAGAAGACTCACCTCGTAGTACGCAGGCTATAACCTCTTCGAGCTACTCGCACACAATCCGCTAATCCGCAGGTTCCCTATAATACCACAGCCTTAGTTAATGATCTTATCAAACAAGACAACTGACCCCTCTAAGATATATACAGGTCAATGGTCAATCTTGACCGGACTCGTCGAGTGAAAAGGGTAACTCGACGAGTACAGACATCCTGACACCACTCGCCGAGTCTGAAGGACGACTCGACGAGTTCCAGTAGATCTTCAAGCTACTCGCCGAGTCTGAAGAACAACTCGACGAGTCCTAGTGAACCTTCAAGCTACTCGCCGAGTCTGAAGAACAACTCGGCGAGTTCTAGTGAATCTTCAAGCTACTCGCCGCGTCTGATCATTGGACTCGGCGAGTCCTCGCCATGCAGTCAATCCGCTGCCTCCTGTATTTCGCATGATTTCGAAGTATATAGATATAGGGCTTCCTGGACTTTCACATATACTATTACAGGGGTTTTTAACACTTATAACAACAATATAATCTAACTAACCCTTAATTGGGTTTCCTAAACCCTAAACTCGCATACAACGTAAAAGTTACAGATTTCGATCCGAAGATTACCTGGAAACGTGTTCCCTGCGTCTCCAAACCTCCAGTACTCGATTCTTTTGATCACCACCTTGCTCCTCCTTGTCTAACAATTTCTTCAAGCCTTATCAAGTCCTCTCTCTTGCTTCAGATGCTCACACACTCCCAGGGGATCTTCAACCGGCCAAAAGACGCGACATGACGGCCATAAGATCGTTATATACGATCAGAAATGAAACGGCTAGGGTTCAGCTGAACAGCGTCGACTCGCCGAGTCCCTTATTGGACTCGTCGAGTCCAGTCGCGCGTCTGCGACCAGGACCATGGCCCTACTCGGCGAGTCGTGCACCAACTCGCCGAGTCCCCTCCTAAATGTGCCCCAAAAATAATTTAAAGAAATACCTGAAATTCCGGGCTGTTACAGTTATACTTGGGTAATCACACACTTTTACAACAGACGAGTTTACAAAACAGTTAAGCCTTGGTAAAAGGTTACTATTATAGAAAATATAGGATTTTCTGAGAGATTCAAACTTTTGCAAATACTTTTAAACATTTATTTACATTTTTACAAACTTATACATTGGGACAAGTTCAAACGTTTTTGACAATGAACATTGACACTAAAATACTTATGAACTCACCAGCTTAATGCTGATAAACTCTTTCAAAATAACTTGTATTCTCAGGTCATCAGTAGACAGGTACCGATGCCAGCTTTTGAGATGATGGAGCGTACTCAAGACTCATCAATTTGTTATTTTGATTTACGTTATATTTTTGGTGTCTAAAATTTTACAGAACACACATGTATTAAATTTATATATTTAATGCAATGGATGATGTTGTTTGCCTATTTACATTTACTGTGTTGTGATTACCTTACATGACGTCCTCCGCCCCAGAACGTTTCCGCCGTTCTTGGTTTTGGGGTGTGACAATGTATATCTCAAATATGCAAATCCAACTATTATCATTAACACAAATATATCATATATCTAAAAAAATTTATCCTATCCTGTCGAATACCATGTATAGATCATATACAAAGATCTTACAAGATCTATCCTAAAGGTTCAATATGAACAACAATTTGAAGACACTGCTTTGAAAATTCTCTGGCAGCAAAGAAGGATAAATAAGTACATCAAATAAGGGGAATGGACCATGTTTCACAACGAAACTCCATTCATAAAACCAAAAGATAATTAAGTCAGGGGTCGTTATCTGGATAACTGTGCCTAGCATTGTCTGACACCGTGAGGTATTTTACCCCCAAACTCACCTTAACCGGCAATATAATATCAGACATACCTAGTATTGGTCTATTACTAACACACTTTATTAGGCAAATTAGAAGTTCCCTCAATTACTTCGTTAAAGGCAACGCTGACACACAAAGCTCATCAAAAGAAAAATATGGGGAAATACTAATAAAGTACTCTTGTTCGCTCTCGTACCCTAACACATAATAGTATCAAAAAAGGACTTGATACATGATAGTACTTCTGACATATTATAGTACCCTAGTATAAGTAGGATTCGTAACCCAAAACATACTAATACCCCGACACAAGCAACACCTATGACACAGAACTTTGAAAAAGACTTGGTATATAGAAAGTACTTTTGTACGTAGGACATACTCCATTGATCATCAATCTCCTTGAAAAGAGTTTCTACTTTCTATTAGGATCACACATGTACCCGTAATAACATACTACCCAATATCCAAACTTAATTGAACTAAGCATCTATTTTAATTCTTATTAGCCTAGAATGCTTATAATCAACTTTCAATACTAACTTTGTTTCAGCAACACCATCTTAACGTAGTGTAATATTTTATATAGAGTATTCAGTATTAACAAATATTTATCTTGTAATTTATAAAAATGCTATTATTATTATGATGTAAATACATCATAACACATATAGAACCATGTCTGGTTCGCATAGTGTATATCATCAGAATACATATTACACATATTTCCGATAACAAGCATATAATTCACATATAAAATTTCAACATATATTTAATACTTTTATTATTACTTATATTAAAATCATGTTCGTGAAAGGGACTATGCACTCACTTGTGAAACTGACAAATTGAAATTTGGGTAGCTCTTCGCTTCTAGCAACTGTCTTTTCCTTTGATGAAACAAGGGGGTTTAGCAAGGAACTAGGCTTTGCTCGGGCAGAACTTCTTGAGCCAAAAGCTCTTCTTTTTGGGGCCTTCTGGCGTTTTGGGACTCACTACTAACACCTAGGAGGTGCTAGGGAAAATCTTATAGGGTTTAAGTGTATTTAGGAGAGAAGTGTTCAGATAGGTGTGAAGAAATGAAGTCATTTGCGCCTCTACTTATAGGTTGTCTAAAGGATGAATGCTAGGAATTCCCTAGCTATACGCTGGGAGTTAATGGCCTTGTGTCACCATCTAGTGGCAAGCCATGGTGAAGAAGCAGTGGTTCAGATCACGCCACGTGTCACTTGCTGGTTACTCCAAAATCTATTTATCTCCTAAAATTTTTAACTTTTGCATATGAGCTCCATTTTTGACATTCTTTATGTCCATCTGTAGGTAGCCACATGATCTACATCTTTGTTTATACTCCATCAGTTAATTTTGAATTTATTTTTAAAGTTATATTTTAACAAGCGTAGACAGTTGAAGTCCGTTAAAAATTCATAATATTGTCATCCGTCGTCCGTTTTTAACTGTCTTGATATCATTGAGCTCTTGTTAATGAGATGTTTAAATGTCATTTAGGTTGTGTCGTCTAAAAATCGTTCGATCTAAAATTCGATTTTAGAGTTTTGCAGTGTTAGGCTAAATCTTAGAAAAATCATAACTTCCTCAAATGAAGTTAGATTTGGATGTTCTCTATATGCAAGCTCTCGGTTTAAGATATACTATGACTTTCGTTTGTATTGGTAAGGCTAAAAAGTATTTTGTAAAAAAATTCACTATTTACAATACGCGGAGACATGTTGGTTTTGTCAGAAAACTTTGACGGGTCATAACTTCTTCATTATAAGCCTGATTTCAACGTTCTTTAGATGTATGGAATCCTTGGGACATATACTATACTTTTGTAAAATTATTTATTCTAAATAATCTTCTATAAAAAGTCATTTTTAACTCTTATTGTCTCTAAATTGACTAGCCCGCATCTGCGGGCGTTACAATTATCTCCCCTAAGGATGATTACGTGTGACAACCCGAAATTTCCATTTGTACGAACCTCGTCGATTCAATAGAAGCTAGTTCAGTTTCAATGATTTTCATACTTTTCCGAACAAGGTTGTGCACATTAGGGTATATGTTTTAGGAGATATCAGGAGAGTGGATGCTCCTGGTTTTGTGAAATTTGGGCATTTCAAGTTTCATAATGTTACAGTCCAAAATCAGGAATAAAAATATTTTCTGTCAAAATATTCCAGGACTATAAATAGTTTTCTGAATTTAATAAATTCATTATTCACAATTCCAAATAGAGAAAAGCCATATTCTCTCTGACGGATCTTCGGGTTTTCATCCCATATTGTGAGTTTACTTTTCTATATGTGTTTCAATACTTGTTAGGTGCTTATTAACATCAATAACATGCTTAGATTACAAGATCCGGGAGTTTACCGCCCAAGAAAGTTCTTGGGGAGTAAACTCCAAAATGGAACATTATGGCTTCCTAGTCCCGATTCCTTGTTAGACAACTTGTTTAGGGGTCAGTATATAATCATTAGGGACTAAAAGGCAACCAAGAAACACAAGTCATTGGAGTTTACGGCCAAGGAACTTCCTTGGGCCGTAAACCCCTTTTCAAGGGCAATTAGTGCCCTAAACTTCCCCAAATGCTTAAGGACTTTAACCCTCAAATGCTTGTGCTTAATTAGGACATCAAAACCCTTCAAAATCATAATTTTGTAGGAGTTTACGGCCAAGAACCTCTCTTGGGCCGTAAACCCCTTTTTCTAGGGTAAAAAGCATTCCAAGCACACCTAAGGCCTTAAGACAATTTACCTTGAAAGCATGGGACTTGAATGGAGAGAATAACACATCATAATCACTCCTTGAAAGGAGTTTACGGCCAAGGAACATATCATGGGCCGTAAACTCCAAGTGAAGGCACAAAAGTGTGCCTCTTGTCCCCATTAGCCTTAGATAAATTCATGGAAGCCATCCTTGATGTTTTAATGCCTCAAAGCAATTAAAAGCCATCACCCCATAGGAGTTTACGGCCGTAAACTCTAGGGTGAATGGACTTTAGGCCGTAAACTCTCCTATGGAGCATTCTAGGGCCTTAAACTACTTCATGTGTTATTCCAACAAAGCTAGGAGTGTTCTAGGATCAAGATAGCACTTTAAAACACCCAAAACCACCATGTGAGGAGTTCACGGCCATAAACCCATGAGTTTACGGCCGTAAACTCCAAGGTGTGGGGTTTGTTGGGTGGTGAACTCTTATGCAAGGCCACTTGATGTTTCAAACCCTTTTGCCTTGTCCCGTAGCAACTTAGATGCAACCATTTAGACCTTAAACACTCATAAAAGTGTTTACATGTTTCCTAAGTGTCTTAACTTATTTATTTAAGTTATTAATTGTCTAATTAGTTATATATATGCTTATTATATGTTAACTAGGCTCGTGCGTGTAAACCAGTCTCCGTTTGCCACCTAGCACGGTATCCGACACTGCAATTCAAACGACTCACCACAAGTGAGTTCATACCCCTTGAATCAACCTTTGAAATGATTTTAAATTTTTTAAATACTTTATGGGGGGGGGGAATACAAGTCAAATACTTATTGTTATTGTTTCAATCACATGTGATTGCATTTAATCACATGTGATTAATAACTAGGAAAACAACGATTTTTACCATTGTTCAAACTGTTTATCAAACTGCTTTACTTTGAAATGTTTTACAAACTCTTTTACTATCCAAACTTATTTATAGACTGTGATTCAAACAAATGCTTCTTATACTTAAACTGTTTTATCAACTTATGCCTTCAAATCGTTTTATAGATCGACATCAAGTCGATCTTCTCTTGAATTTATATTACTTATATATCATATATACATGTATAGACATAAAAGTACTTCCATATTCATACTTATCAGTACATCATTAGTTAGTTACCATCGAGGTAACACAGGATCATACATATACAGATATACTAGAAACAAGCACATATACAGATATACTAGAAACAAGTACATATACATATATACTAGAAACACGAACATATACAGCTATACTAGAAACAAGTACATATACAGTCATACTAGAACGAGAAACATTACATATACATAAATACGTAATAATTGTGATCCACTGTGTCGGAGCATGCCTTTAATGTCATGGCCCGAGTTGTAGCCAGAATTCTCTTGGAGGGGGAGCGTGAGTTTACGTATAGATCTATACTGGATTCACTATCCTACACCTTGCTGCTAGCTACAGCCGGACCTGCAGGTCTGCGGGTGCCAAACGTCATTTCTTTTATTACGACCATTCATTATGTCGTTGTTACCAGTCGATAGCATGGTGCAATTTATCACAATATACCTTAATAGAAATCCGGTTTAAGGTAGTAGTATTTAGTACAGCAGTAGTCTTATTATACAAAGCTACAGCACTACAATGATTTACCCATTACATATTTTAGTGATAACCTCACTTAAGCATTAATGTACATACTATATTTTATTAAATGATAGTTACACTTGGGAAATCACATACTTTTACAACGAACGAGTATACAAAACATCTAAGCCTTGGTAGAAGGTTACTTTTATAGAAAATATAGGATTTTTTGAGAGATTCAAACTTTTACAAACACTTTCAAACATTTACTTACATTTTTACAATCTTATACATTGAGACAGGTTCAAACGTTTTTGACAAGAAACATTGACACTAAAATACTTATGAACTCACCAGCTTAATGCTGATAAACTCTTTCAAAATAACTTGTATTCTCAGGTCATCAATAGACAGGTACCGAGGCCAGCTTTTGAGAAGATGGAGTGCATTCAAGACCCATCTCATATTATTTTGTGTTACATTATTTTTGGTGTCTATAACTGTACAGAACACACTTGTATTAAAATTATATATTTAATGCAATGGATGATGTTGTTTGCTTATTTACATTTACTGTGTTGTGAAACTATACATGACGTCCTCCAGCCCAGAACGTTTCCGCCGTTCTTGGTTTTGGGGTGTGACATTACGTCCCGGAATCATCAACAAAAAGGGCATGTATAATGACTCCATATGTTGTCTTTTCATCCTAGGTAATAACTGATGGGTTTTGAGCATTCTAACACTTCCTAAGTGTACATGCAACCCTAATAAACCTTGGATCTATGTTTGTCTAAGATACATGCAAATAATTATTTTTCCAAGGCTTATATCCTAACTAGCATGGCATGGGGAACTTGAATCAAATAAAGCTTCTAGAAACACTTACCTTGTAGTTGTATTTGATTCCTTGGAGTTTTAGTGTAACACCGTGATTTCAAAAAACAAAATTTTCATTTAAATAATCAATTTAATATTAAAAACACTTGTTAAGAATCTTATTCACATTCGAATTACAAAATGTAGTTTCATTTTCATCATAATAGAAGACCAGGATCCTCCAAAACACAACTCTTTCTTCGGTGTGTACAATCGAACCGTTGCCATCCCGCGTTACTGTAAGAACCTGAAACAACATAACATAAACAACGTAAGCACGAAGCTTAGTGAGTTCCCCAATATACCTTACGCACATACGCCTTCCGGCCCGGACCTTTCGGTCCACATAACATTGCCTTCCGGCCCGGATCTTTCGATCCACATAACATTGCCTTCCGGCCCGGATCTTTCGATCCACATAACATTGCCTTCCGGCCCGGATCTTTCGATCCACATAACATTGCCTTCCGGCCCGGATCTTTCGATCCACATAACATTGCCTTCCGGCCCGGATCTTTCGATCCACATAACTTTGCCTTCCGGCCCGGACCTTTCGGTCCACAATATATATCGCCTTCCGGCCCATAAGATAATTGCCTTCCGACCCATACACATATATAACACATAATACAAATACTCTAACACATAAAGCACATATATCATATATCATACCTGACCTTTCTGTCACATAATACCTTGCCTTCCGGCCCATACATAAGCATGTAAATCACGCGTAGCAGCTAACTTTCCATTTATAGCATATAAACATAACACATAACATACTTGACCTTCCGGTCACACAATCAAACCCTTCCGGGTGAGGTATAGTGAGAAGACTCACCTCGCGGTCCCTGGAAGATAGCAACTCCTGAAATCCCTCACACTTGATCCTCCGAGCTACAAGCTCCCTGTCACAACATATGTCTCTTTTTAATACTTCTATCTTCCACGTTAACTGAACCTAAGAAATCACACCAGTCAACTCTGGTCATCAGTCCATTGTCAGCTCGACTGGACTCGGCGAGTTCCCTGGCGACTCGGCGAGTCTGGTCGTCCTTCAGTCCTCTAAGATTCCCCTTCTACTCGTCGAGTATCCTCTTTGACTCGACGAGTCACTCCTGGAAGAATCGCGGGGCCACCCCGACTCCACTCGCCGAGTCTGAAGAACAACTCGGCGAGTCCCAGTGAATCTTCAAGCTACTCGCCGAGTCTGATCATCCGACTCGGCGTGTCCACGCCATGCAGTCGATCGAACTGCTTCCTGTGATACATATTTTCCCGAATATACAAACATAGGACCCTCCGGACCTCTAAAGGTCCTAATACAAGGTTATAAACATTGGATAACAACACAACAATCCATCTAATCTCCAAATGGGTTTCATAAACCCTAATTTCGTGCACACTTCAATATAGCAGAAATGATCCGAAATATTACCTGAATAACACCCTCTCTGTGTCTCCAAACCTCAGAACTCGATCCCCTTGATATTCCTTTGGCCAAAACTCCTCTTCTTCTTGCCTAACAAATTCTTCAAGGTTCCAAAAGCTTCCTCTCCTGCTCTAGACGTCCACAACGATTAGGGTTCTTCTCAAACGGCCAAAAGACGGACAATGACGGCCTAAGAGGCATTATATACGATCCAAAACCAAACGGCTAGGGTTTCTGCTGAACAGCGTCGACTCGCCGAGTCCATACCTGGACTCGTCGAGTCCAGTCGCGAACCCGCGACCAGATCTGCGACCCTACTCGGCGAGTCTGGCTCCAACTCGCCGAGTCCCCCCTTTAGAACACCCTAAAATGCAATTTAACAATACTTAGGATTTTGGGCTGTTACATTTAGAGCCTAGCACCAATAATGTGGATGCCTCAAATGAAAGTCACAAATCACCACAAACTTGGAACTTTGAGAGAATAGTCACACTTCTCTTGAAATCGGCCCTCACCTCAACATGTGTCAACTAGTGTGATTTCAAGAGCCAAAGCCTCCTTTATATAGTGTGGTGGATTAGGGTTACATCCATGTAAACCCTAATACCCATGTCTCTTCATTTCCATGAGATCCATGGGTTAAAGCTCCATGGAGTATCCATGGACTTCTCCATCCAAGCCTAGCCCATTCCAAATAAGCATAAGCCCACACTATATAAATATAGAAGCCCATATTTAATTAGTAATATCTTTGATCACTAAATTAATCCTAGATTAATTATAGATCACTACTAATTAAATAATATGATCTTATATTAATATATTAGAACTTATAATATATTAATAAATCATAACTTGTACTATTCTCAAATATTATCCATAAATTGTTCGGGTGAAGTGCAACCCAAATGGACCATGTCGGGTCGGGTCAAGTATATACCAAATATAGTTATGGACTTAGACACTATATCCAACAGTCTCCCACTTGGATAAGTCTAGTAACTATATTTGCAAGTATAACTTCAGGAACCGATCAGCAATCGTAGCTCTTTAAACTCTGTTGAACTAGAACGCGCCATTTAGATAAGTGATCATATAATCCTCTGTTCTAGATATCAGCTGGACAAATACATGGAACATTGTCTTGCTTATTGTCCAGCATTTGTTTCCCGATTTCCGATTTGTTTGACATAGAACTCAACTGAACACATCAATTTAGTTCTGACCGGGCCCAGTACATAGGTCAAAACAAAATCATCGAGGGGCCCAGATATCAGCTTCTAATCCAAGAAGGAACAGATAAACTTCGACTCATATGTTTGTTCTACCTCTCATTGAATTACACACAAAAGCACATTTTATAACATCGAGTTACCAATGCGTTTACGTACAATCAATGCATAACCAACTCATAAGTAACAAATCATATCTCTAGGTTTGAAGACTTATATGATATTACCGTCTCACGATCACTCGAGATAAAATTCCATGAAGTGATTCCAGTGAGCGTGGGTTGAGTCCAATGCTCAGAACTTATGAGCACTCATGATTGTTGTAGCCATGTCCAACACCTTGGACCTCTGCAACCAATCATGACAGTCTTGATTCATACCTACTTCCAACATATGACCGACTGTGGATGTTTGAATAATATGATATACCAAACATAATTATTCTGGAAGTCAAAACATGCAAAAGAAATATAGTAAACGATCGACAAGAGATAGCAACACTTTACTCATAAATAAAACACCTTTTATTCATCATCAAATGTCAATTACACTTTACAAATTTCTGGGTTATCTAACTACTAAAACTTATATCATCCTTCAGCCCTATGCTCCGAGCATGCTGGAGATGCTTAACCCTATTCAGTCCCTTCGTGAGGGGATCTGCCGGGTTCTCATCCGATGATACCCTCTTCGCCATGAGGAGTCCTTCTTCAATTCGATGTCTGATAAAATGGTATTTTCTGTCGATGTGTCTGGATCTCCCGTGATCCCTTGGTTCCTTGGCTAAGGCAACCGCACTATTGCTGTCACAGAAAATCTCCATTGGCTCTTTTATAGCTGGTACAACTCCAAGGTCTCCGATAAAGTTCTTTAGCCATATCGCCTCCTTTGCTGCCTCGCTTGCTGCTATATACTCTGATTCACAAGTGGAATCAGCCAGTGTCTCCTGCTTGGAACTCTTCCAAGACATTGCTCCTCCATTTAGGGTAAAGACCCAGCTTGACTGAGAGCGGAAATTATCCCTATCAGTCTGGAAGCTAGCATCACTATACCCTACAACTCTCAAGTCATCACTCCCACCGAAGGTAAGGACCCAGTCCTTAGTCCTTCGCAGGTACTTGAGGATATTCTTTACCGCAGTCCAGTGTTCCTTGCCAGGGTTCGCCTGATACCTGCTAACCATGCTCAAAGCAAAAGCTACATTAGGTCGAGTACACGTCATGGCATACATGATCGATCCTACAGCCGAAGCATAAGGAAAACGACTCATTTCTGCTATCTCAGCCTCACTACTAGGGATTTGTGTCTTACTCAATCTGGCGTTACACTGAATGGGTAACTCACCTTTCTTGGAGTTATGCATGTTGAATCTTTTCAACACTTTGTCCAAGTAGGTACTTTGGCTAAGTCCAATTAGCCTTTTACTCCTGTTTCTCAAAATCTTTATCCTTAGGATATAGGCAGCTTCACCAAGGTCCTTCATAGCGAAACACTTCCCAAGCCAGGACTTTACTTCCTGCAGGGTTGGCATGTCATTTCCTATGAGTAGTATGTCATCCACATACAGTACCAAAAAACTGACTATGCTCCCACTAGCCTTGATATAGACGCAAGATTCATCTTCACTCCTTGAAAAACCAAATTCCTTGACCTTCTCATCAAAGCAAAGATTCCACCTGCGAGGTGCCTGTTTCAATCCATAAATGGATTTCTCGAGCTTACACACTCTATTAGGGTACTCGTTGCTGACAAAACCATCTGGCTGACTCATGTAAACATCTTCAGCCAACTTTCCATTAAGGAAAGCGGTTTTGACATCCATTTGCCATATTTCATAGTCATGAAATGTAGCTATGGCCAACAGAACCCGAATAGACTTAATCTTGGCTACTGGAGAAAAGGTCTCATCATAGTCCACTCTAGGAATTTGAGAGAAGCCCTTTGCAACTAGTCTCGCCTTATAAGTGTGTACTTTACCATCCATGTCGGTCTTCTTCTTGAAGACCCATTTGCACCCTACAGTCTTACGACCAGGTACATTCTCAACCAAGTTCCAAACTTGATTGTCATACATGGATTGTATCTCGCTATGCATGGCCTCTTTCCATTTAGCAGCCTCAGGGCCTGCCATGGCTTCCATGTAGCTGTTAGGTTCATCCAGACCTGCTAGTGTCTCATCACTAATAAGTGTCTAACCTTCCGCAGTAATATGAAAGCCATAATAATGCTCAGGTGCATTCCTAACTCTCGTGGAACGCCTCAGAGGTACGGGCACATCAACTGGCTCAACAGGAGTTTCCTCCTCAAGTTGAGGGCTAGTGTTCGAAGTTCCTTCACCGCTTGATTCTTGAATTTCTTTAAGATCAATTTGACTCCCACTGTCTCCTTGGCTTATAAATTCTCTCTCTCGAAAGACTCCTCTTCTTGCTACAAAGACCACATTATCACTAGTTCTGTAGAAGAGGTAATCAAAGGATTGTTGTGGGTAGCCGATGAAAATACACCTCTCGCTTCGAGGTTCGAGCTTATCATGAGTGTCGCGTCTCACGAAAGCCTCACAACCCCAAATCTTGATGTGGTCTAGCTTAGGTACTTTGCCAGTCCACATCTCGTGAGGAGTTTTGGCAACTTTCTTTGTAGGGACAAGATTAAGAATATGGGCGGCAGTCTCTAAGGCATACCCCCAGAATGAGATTGGTAGCGTAGCTCGACTCATCATGGAACGAACCATATCCAACAAGGTTCGATTACACCTCTCAACCACACCATTCAACTGTGGTGTCCTAGGAGGTGTCAATTGTGAGACAATCCCACATTCCCTAAGATAGTCGAGGAACTCTGAACTAAGATACTCACCTCCTCCATCGGGTCGAAGCATCTTAATGTTCCTGCCCAATTGATTCTCGACTTCCTGTTTAAATTCCTTAAACCTCTCGAAAATCTCTAACTTATGCTTGATTAAGTAGACATCTCCATATCTACTATAATCATCAGTAAAAGTCAAATAATAACGATTAGCATCCCTTGTGGCATGTTTGAATGGTCCACACACATCCGTGTGTACAAGGTCCAACAAACCTTCACCCCTCTCACACGAGCCTGTGAAGGGTGAATTTGTCATTTTTCCAAGTAAGCATGATTCGCAACTATCATCTGACTTTAGGTCAAGCGACTCCAAGACTCCATCCTTTTGGAGTTGGCCTATGAGTTTCTTGCTTATATGTCCAAGATGACAATGCCATAATGATGCTTTATCCAAGTTATTATGATTAGTAGAATCAATACACAAAACATTATTTCCTAAGTTATCTACAACAGATACAGCTTCATACACACCATCACAAGGTAATGCTTTAAAATAAAAAAACATTATTATAGAAAACATCTATAGAACCAATTTCATTATTAAATGAAAAGGTAAACCCTTGTTTGTACAAATCATGAAAGGAAATAATATTTCTTGCCATTCCTGGTGAATAACAACATTTATTCAAATCTAAATTAAACCCACTACTTAGCGATAAAGTATAAACACCAATCTTGGTGACAGGTGAAGCTTTCCTTTTCCCCATGATCAAGTTTATTCTTCCTTGCTCCACATTCTCACTTCTTCTTAGTCCCTGCAAGTCACAACAAATATGAATACCACAACCGGTATCAAGGACCCAAGATTTAGAATGGGGTGAGTTATTAGAAATGATAGTGTAAGTACCTGCATGGTTGGGTTTGACTTTCCCATCCTTCACATCCTGCTGGTACTTTGGGCAGTTCCGCTTCCAATGAGATTTTTCATGGCAATAGAAGCATTCAGCCTCTTTTGGGTCAGAAGAAGGAGTGACGAAACCTTTCTTGGTTCCACTTGAAGAAGAGCCATCAAGGGTCCGAACCTTGGTACCCTTCGAGGATCTCTTTCTCTTCCTCCATTGACTTTTCCCAATTGCCAAAACTGGAGTTGAGTTTGGAGTAGGAGTGATAGCAACCGACTTCCCCTTAAGACCTGATTCTGCGGTCTTGAGAAGTCCCTAAAGTTTGCTGAGTGTGACCTCTTCCTTATTCATGTGATATGTCATGCGGAATTGATTATAGCACGATGGTAAGGAGTGCAAAATGATATCTATTGCAAGATCCTCAGGGAAGTTCACATTATGCTTCAGCAAACGATCCACATACCTTTGCATTTTCTGCATGTGGCTCGTGACGGATTCCCCGTCCTTCATCATGGTTGTTATCATGGAGCAGATGATTTCATACCTCTCTTGTCTTGCACTTTGATGGTATCTTTCCATCAAATCTTGGTGCATTTCATAAGGGTAGAAATCCTCATAAGACTTTTGGAGTTCCGCTGTCATCGTGGCCATCATGATGCAAGCCACTTTCGTAGCATCCCTTTCATGTGCCCGAAATTCAGCGATCTCCTGAGGAGTTGCAGTGGTCTCATCGATCTCCTTAAGCTCCTTGTCAAGGACATATTCTTTGTCCTCGTAGCGGGTAATCATCCTGATGTTTCTGATCCACTCATTGAAGTTGGATCCGTCAAAGGTGACTTTCCCACACAAGTTCATAAGGGTAAAGGAGCCATTAGGATTAGAGCCAGAAGCAGCATTGTTTGAAGACATCTGAAAAGAAGAGAACAAGATTAGTTTAGATATAAGAGAGTCCTTAATAAAACACCCAAATGTAATATTAAGGCTAGGACCCAATCACAATATAATATAACTTGGAAGAGATATGCCGTAATCTAAGCTATACCATATTTGAAAGGTAGGTGAATGACGATTCACCAATTTCCACCACAAAAACCGAGATATTTAAGTATTAGGTTTTTGATTGGTTCTTAGAAATTCCTAGATTCTTTGAGATTCAATGAACTTTTCAAAGGCATGTTTCAATCTCGAGTGTGCCCTCCAAGTTTTGTGACTGGGATGCCGAGGATCACAAAACGAGGTGTGAAGTAACCATGCAAATCACTTGGTACCCTTAAAGTTTATCACTCAATCGATGTGCCGGTAAACCACACACGCTCCATCGATACTATAATTAACCCTAAGTCACCCTTTACCTACCTTGTTAAGTCCAAGTTAGTGTGCCGGTTAACCACACGCGCTCCACCAACGACTTAATCAAAGTGTAAAGTGTGATTTCATGGATTAGCACCTTATTCACATTTTTCCTAAAGTAACTAAGATTGGGAATTTAATAAAACATTTAGTTACTTTATAATATTCATCATACTTTAAATGAGAATTTATAAGTCCTTGTCTTACCCGTTCGGCTAACGACCCTCCACCAGTCAAGCAAGCGGTGGGTGAGAGTGGACACCCATTAAGTCACCATTTTATAGGTAACAACCTTATACCCACCTTATAGACCGGCTTCGTGAATGAGGTGTAGTAGCGGTAAGACGACTTTGTTCTTATACATATATATATATATATATATATATATATATATATATATATATATATATATATATATAATTATTAAATCATAATAATATAAGTATAAGGGTTGAGTTTTAACTTTTAAAATTCTAAGGGTTGGAACTAAAGTTTTAACTTGACTTTACTTGTTCCAAAACTTGAGGGCAAGTTTTGTAAACTTTCAAAACTTTTCATATTTTGTAACTTATGAGTTTAATAGAGTAAAAAATGAAGACTCTTCACTTTTCTAACTCTTGTGTTCTTTTAATGGTTTTCAATCCAGGAGACTTTTGGTTTTCCATAACTTGAGGACAAGTTATGGACTCCATTAAATAACATTATGATCAAGAATTAATCTACCACATAGGTTACAAATAATTCCTATGATCATCTAAACATCATAAGAACAAGATCATGAACATGAACACTTTCATATATCAAAATCACACTTAATCTTTGTAATTTTGATAACTAGTTGTTGTAAATGAGTTAGAAAAGACATTACACCTTCAAAACAAGTTTTCAAGTACCAAAACAGTTTAGGGTAATGTTTCTAATCTATTTCCAACAACTAAAGTCGAAAAACTGCACTCTGTCGACCCTACTCGCCGAGTGCATGAACCTACTCGGCGAGTAGGTTGAAGATACAAGTGGACTCGGCGAGTCCCCCCATGGACTCGGCGAGTCCATCAGTCAGACAGCAAGATTTCGACTTTTTCAAGCATATTGCAACAAGTATCAAACAAACAAGCCTAGGCTTTGATACCACTGATGGGTTTTGAGCATTCTAACACTTCCTAAGTGTACATGCAACCCTAATAAACCTTGGATCTATGTTTTTCTAAGATACATGCAAATAATTATTTTTCCAAGGCTTATATCTTAACTAGCATGGCATGGGGAACTTGAATCAAATAAAGCTAGTAGAAACACTTACCTTGTAGTTGTAGTTGATTCCTTGGAGTTTTAGAGCCTAGCACCAATAATGTGGACGCCTCAAATGAAAGTCACAAATCACCACAAACTTGGAACTTTGAGAGAATAGTCACACTTCTCTTGAAATCGGCCCTCACCTCAACATGTGTCAACTAGTGTGATTTCAAGAGCCAAAGCCTCCTTTATATAGTGTGGTGAATTAGGGTTACATCCATGTAAACCTTAATACCCATGTCTCTTCATTTCCATGAGATGCATGGGTTAAAGCTCCATGGAGTATCCATGGACTTCTCCATCCAAGCCTAGTCCATTCCAAATAAGCATAAGCCCACACTATATAAATATAGAAGCCCATATTTAATTAGTAATATCTTTGATCACTAAATTAATCCTAGATTAATTATAGATCACTACTAAATAAATAATATGATCTTATATTAATATATTAGAACTTATAATATATTAATAAATCATAACTTGTACTATTCTCAAATATTATCCAAAAATTGATCGGGTGAAGTGCAACCCAAATGGACCATGCCGGGTCGGGTCAAGTATATACCTAATATAGTTATGGACTTAGACACTATATCCAACAATAACCATAACTCTTATGTCATTTCAAATGAGTATCTAACTCTTGGATTTCTTGACTGTTGGCGGTACTCAGTCTTGTGCCCACTCTTCATACTATGTTGGAGTTTCAATAATAACCTTTGAGTTGACAATGTCGATCTTTATTGGCGACTCCTTCTCTTCATAAACATACTTAACTTAATATAATTTCTTTACTCTGATTATCATAACAGGCCGATAGGTCATGTTCTAATGACCTCTCATCGTATCATGCCACTCTTAGACTTAGATCTTTTTGAGTTAGATTCCAGATTGGAGTATACCTTCCATCGTGTTCTAATGTGATATAATTACATTCTAGCAGGTAGCACTTCTAGCTAGAAGAATCTTACTTCAATGGTGATCGCGATACTTCTGTTGATCACTTCGATTATCTTTCACTTAAATTTTCTGGCTTAAGTCAGATTCTACATCGAACTTGATTCTCTGAACAACATAACATAGTTATCTTATTCGTACTCAATTTGATATTACCGCTAGATTCGAAATAAAAATCATCTTCTTAGTCATTACCGAAATGATGGTAATGACAAACATGAACAAAACAAAATCAATTACTAGCGCCTTGGTAACATTGTGACTTTCCCTGATCCAAGAGCCAATCATGTGCTTCAGGTAGTATAGGCCTCTACTATGTTTCACACCTACTTATACTCGTCCCAAGTATTGCCTCTCAGTTCACCATGTCACCATACAAGAGTTTCATATAGTCATTTAACACATCGGATAATATAACTAAGGTTTATATTATTTCTTGAAACAATTACATAGATATTCAAGTTCAACCTATACTACACGTCTTACATTATACTTCACCACATGATACCATCTATATGGCTACTTCATATCTCGCTCTTCAGATGTATAGATCCTAACTCCCGATCCCTTGTGTCCATGCCTACTTCATTAAGGATCATTTGGAATGCTCTTGCCTTTGGCTTTAGTGGTGCATTTGGCTTTTTAGCTCCTTCCCTATTTGGACAGTCTTGCTTGAAGTGTGCTTCTTCACCACACTTAAAGTAGAATACTTTCTTGATCGTGCATTAGTTAGCATAGAGAACAGTCTTTCCGTATTTGAAGCAGATCACCTCTTAAGAGCATCTCTCAATATGCTTCCATATGCACTTATCACACCACTTTTCTTCATTGTTATCCCCATACCTCTGGTTGTTCGGGTTAAACCTCGAGAACGTATTTTTCTTCTCAGATATTGTAGATCCATCAAACTTCCTTTTCTCTTCTACCTTAGCTCTCTCCAAACCCTTCATTGTTAACTAGGTCTCAACATTTTTAGCGGCCCAGATGACGACTTTCAAGGTGGTTGCTTGTTTGACCATTGGACCTGTGATAACCCGAAATTTCTTTTTGTGTGAACCATTTAAAATCAATCAAGTTCGATTTATTTTTGTAATCGTTTAGCATCGTTTTAGGTCTAATTGAATATTCTAAGCTCAGTGCAATCATGGTTTGGGTCCAAGAACGAATTTTTCTAAATCATAATATAGCATCTAGGCCAAACACCCCTTCGACAGGACTGTACGGCTGCAAACAGGAGTTTACGGTTGTACACCCCCAACCACCCCCAAGGTTGAAAACTCATCCCTATATAAGGGATACTTGGCCTTCATTCATCACTTTACACTTTTTAAATCTAGAACTTCCTCTCTCTCTCTCTCTCTCTCTCTCTCTCTCTCTCTACTCGCTCTCTACCTTCATCGAAATTCCTCCAAGATCTTCAAGATGTAAGTGGTTCTCCACCTTGTATTGTGTTTCATTCCTCTATCTAATGGTGAATCCATGTTCCTATCTCATTAATCTCATATTTGTTTAGATCTTCATCTCTCACCAAGAACACCAAGAACACACACTAGTTCTTGGTGGTTGAAAATCCCTTTCAAAGTATCTTAATAGTAAGTAACTACTTCCTATGCTTTTTATCTACTAGAAATGCTTATTTTTCTCCTTAAAATCGACCCAAAAGACATGAACATGGAGGGTTTACAGCCGTAAACCCATGTGTATGGCCGTACACCCCTCATTGGCTGCAAACCCTGGTTTTTGGTAAAAAAAATTGTCCTTAGACTCTTGCTTAAACTATGCATGGCGCTTAGAACACTTCCAAGGGGCTAGAAATGACCTTAAAACACCTCAAAAGGGCACCCTTCTTGAAGAGTGTACAACTGCCAACTCCTTGGCCATACACCCATGGGCTGCAAGCCCAAGGGTTGTACACTCTTGGGCCGAAAACTCAGTTGGGCCGCAAACCGATAGCTATACACATTCTTGTGTGGCCACAAACTCCCCTCCTTCAATCACATGTGATTGTAATAGTTAGTTTCAGTTGTTTCCTAGTCCCTAAGATGGTTTCCTTCCAGAACTAATGGTTTTATACCCTCATTTAATACATATATGTACTACTATATGATAAATAGGATCTGTTTGTGTCCGAGGCTTCATTTAACACTCAGCATTCCTATCGACTAACATTTGAATCCCACATCAAACAGTGAGTTCATACCCCTACACTTTTTAGGTTTTTTAAATGTTTTTAGGGTGGGGGGAGGGGGAATACAAGCCAAACACAAAAGATTTTTGTGAAATAAAATATTTTCAACAAGTAAAACTTATGCAATTGATACAAATCAACGGTTTCCATAAAACATTTAGATAATTTGTCCCTTTTGTAATATGCGGAGCATAAGGGTCGTTTTCTAATCATAATTGCATAATTTTCAGAACATATCACGAGCATAACAATTTCAGCCAAACCATAATAGGTATACTTTGGGGAATTCATTACCAGTTTTACCGTTACAAACCACTTACATGGTCAAACCTTATAAAATATGACATATTTAGTTTATGATATACATTACTACAAGAGTGCAACAGTTAATAATTATTTTAGTATGATTATTTTTACTCTAGCAGACATACATTGAATTCCAATACAAAAGAACATTTCATTACTTTTATTATTACTTATAAAGTCGTTAATCTAGTTAGGAGACACGTCCTTGGGCTCTTACAAACATAACTAAGTGGAGGACTACCCTTATGAACCAGAGTGTCCTCGAGGGAGAACGTGACTTTTGTGTATAGATCTATACGGGATTGACTACCCCGCACCTTGCTACTAGCTATAGTAGGACCGATAGGTCTACAGGTGACAAATTCATAAAGGATATTAGCGTCCGATTCACGTCGTATCAAGTTTAGTATGGTCATTAAACTCGCCAGTAGTAACGACATATTTATGTAATAATATACTTCTCATGAATAATTGCTTTAATAACATAAGTGTGGAAATACTTATGCCTTACAGTTTCAGAACCATTAAAGCAACAACACACATTCAGGGAAAATATAGGATTTTCATGGTTAAACTTCAGTTCTTTTCAAGCAAATAGAGTAATGTTCTCTACATTGTTTACATTACCAACGATAGCTAAGGATTTCATACAAAAGTTTTCATAAAGATTAGAACATACATTGCATACTAGCGGTAGCCATGGTTTTCAAACAAAGCATACAATATCTACATTAACGATCAAGCATAATAGAAAATATTGGATTTTCTTGTAAAACGTACATACATTTTTTTTCCAGACTAATTCATAGGTTTTCAGAACAAAAACATGTTTATGAACTCACCAGCTTTATGGCGATACGTTTTCAAAATCGTTTGTATTCTCAGGACAACAGTAGACAAGTACTCATTCCAGCTTTTGGAGAAGACGGAGCAGTCGAATCACATCTTTTAACTTATTATAATTTTGATGTATACAAACATTGTACCAAACAAAATGTAAGCATTCATATTATATTATAATGGTTGTGTTCACTTTGATTACTATGATGCAATTGTGATGGTACTACGCATGACGTCCTCCACCCCCAGACGTTTCCGCTCTTTGTTTTACGGCTTGCAGGTGTGACAGATTTGTATCAGAGCTATTGTTTATAGTGAACTTAGTATACCGAACCTTACAAGGTATACAACTATAAAGAGTAAGGTGCAGAAGTGCTCTGACCTAAAAGTATACTTTTAAAAATATATGTATTTTATAAGAAGTATACAAGTATACCTACATACCAGAAACAATATCATAAGTAGAATAAAACAAAAGTATTTAGATATTGGACACCGCGGTTAAACCTGGGCAGTTATGTAATCATGTCTAGGGTTAGTATAGCCTGATCAACTATATTTATTTGAGACATGACCAACATGTGCTTGGGAGTGACTGTGGTGTTGCAGCATGCCTAAAACTTACCAAGATATATCAAACTAGAGACCAACATAACAGAACATACAACGTTAAAATACTATAAAGTATTTTAGTTACTATAAGATAACAACAAAGTATCGAGCATACAATTTCAATACTATAGAAGTAGTGTTAGACTAGATGTCTATTAACTATCTCTTTACCCCTATTCTCGTGTAGATGTCATGCTTGGATTCCATGTCCCTGGCGACCCGTACATTCCCAACCAAGGAAATAATGGATGGCTAGAGGCAGAGACAAAAGAAAATCATGAAATTCCCTTGGTTGATGACTTCGCAGAACAGTTCCTTGAAGAGGCTGATTCAGAGCCTGAGGTCCAGGACTTACCTCAAGTGGACCCGATAACAAATCCTAACCCCCAGCTTGTATTCGAAGGCCCAATAGCTATGTGGGTTGGAAGCCTAGATAGGTGGAGCCAAGAGCAAGGCCAACCCCGCCCTTACAATGGGGATCGCCGCTTCTACAATGTGAACGAGGGAGGCTCTGCAGACAGAGCTCTTCAAATCATAGTCCGCCTAGTGGCCTGCAATGTTGAGCTAAGTGTGGCAGCCATTCAGCGAACTGTAGAGTTTGAGGCAGACTCGGATGCCAACACAAACCACATTCACAATCTTGAAGTTCCTTATGCGAGGGATATGGGAGACAACAAGGCCCTGCAGCAAGAGCTAGCTGCAACTCGAGATGATGTTATTGAGAACTGAGCCTATCTGTCGGTGTATGAAAGGCACCTACTCGACATGGAGCGCCAGCTGGCTAGCTTAAGGATCCGTCTGAGGAGTGCCCATCACCAATAGGAAATACTCCACTCATCCTTTCTTTTTGGTTTAAGTAATAACCTTCATATCTATGGTTTAAGTAGCACTTTTCCCTGTAAAACATTCATGTCTTGCAAGTACTATTTTACTAGTTCTTTATGCTGTCAAAGCTTTTCCTCTGTTGGTACGTTGCAGACCTACTCTTAGGTTAAATTTTCCAAACTCTGTGTAATATCCATATCAACTATAGTGATAGCAATCTTATTTCAGTTAAAGATAATCATTATCAAAATTATATTCTAGATCAGTGACATGCAAGATAAGTAACTCTATCAAATTCATATCACTTCATCTTTGAAGTCTATAACTGAGAAAAGCCACCTCACAAACATCTCATCAGAAATTCGTTCAAGAATAGCCACTTCGAATCCAAAAGTTTATTTTATATAGACTTCCTTTATGGATGGTTAGTAGGACCTTGTAGAAGTTGGATTATAATACTCTCGGTAGACAACATAACTTAGCCTATTTAACGCTTGTGTGATACCCACTTCCATAGAATACACCTCAGGAATGTTATCAGAACCATTCAGGATAGTCCTCCAAGGCATAACAATTTATAAGTATATAAATTCGTGAAATACAACTACCGATGTCCATCGTTACTCACAAGATTGTTTCTCTTCATGCCACAGAACCATGTCTTCACAAGTAGGTAACCAACTAACTGGTGAGACACCAATTCTACAGATAGACTTCGCTACATTTCAGGCCACAGTCACAGCCGCCGTGAAAGCTGTCATGGAGCAACTCAATGCCAACAACCTGAATGATAATGGAAACAGTTTCAACACTTCAAACTGTAGTAACACACAAGGATACCGACAAGGGCCAAGCCATGATGATACTACAGCTCCTAAACTTAAGAACAAAAAACGAAAAATCTGGAACAAAAAAGAGCGTAGGTTATCTCAAAAACTTGCCAAGAGACAAAAACATGTGACAACTACTACACCCATGACCTCTGCCACTTCAGTATCAATACCAGTACGACAATATGTTGGGAATCTACCAAATTGCAAGAAATGCAACTTTCACCACTTAGGAAAATGTCGCCAATTGCGATGTAAGAACTACAATAGACAAAGACACAACACTCGTTCCTATAGGGTACCGACACGATCCATCTCCCAAATCCTTAGGATGGAAAAGGGTTAGGTTTGTTATAGTTGTGGTGAATCTGGTCATTTCAAAAGAGATTGTCCAAGGACTAAAAATGGCAAAGAAGCATATTTTTGTAGGACCCCGACTCAACACATCACTTTAACTACCGATACTAGTATAACTTAAGTATGCCATACATGTGGTGAAATGGGGCATTTCAAGAAAGGCTGTCCGATGGAGAGAAATGACGGAGGAGGAGGAGGAGTGCAACAACATGACATATAAGAGCAATGAGGAAAAACCCACTTCCCTTTTTGAGATTTCGTACGTCTTTCAAATAAAAAATTCTTTAAAAGATTTAATCTACATTAATATTAATATTTAGGGCAGAGTCACCCAGTCAACCATCTTATTCATTCTAATTATACATAACTTGTATATGCCAAGCAATCATAGAGGTACCGAGAAGAATCATAATATAAAGTATTGTCACTAGTCATCAAGCACCTACTACTAGTACTCGTTTCTCGCAAGTACAATTTGTGGCAGTGGTATTATCGAGAAGACACTAAAAAGCCTACAGATAAGACACTATCGAGCACACTCTAGATACACCATCATTATAATACATGTTTCTTTCAAATCAACCTAACACTTGTTTCTATAAAGAATCTGGCGTCGTCATTCGATAGGGATTAGTGTGGTCCTCACCATACCATGTCCGTGTGTTACGAAAACTCACCACCTTAACCGACCAATTATCGAGACCATTGTCACTCGTAACGACAACCCGACATAGATTCCTGAATCACCTCTCACATGTTCTAGACCTCGAAGTACTCATACGAGGAGTACCATATCCTTCGAAACCTCTCCGAAGTATACCTAACAAACCATCCGATATTACCAACTAATCCAATGAGTCTAATACTGACATGGAAACTAACATAAATTCATATTCAAGAGGTAGTTTGTCTGCATGTTGTGCCCGTGTCCATTATCTTCAGCCAGGATAGCAGATTCACCTTGAGACTTCGACAGCCACTTCAGAAGGCTCTTGGAACTAAGTTGGGTATGAGCATCGCTTACCATCCATAGATTATCGAGTAGAATGAGAGAACCATACAAACATTGGAAGACATGTTGAGAGCATGTGCAATTGAATTTGGTAGGTAGTGGGACGTCCATTTGCCCTTGGTCGAATTCTCCTACAACAACAGTTAACATACCAGTATCATGGATGCACCTGTCGAAGCCCTTTATGGCCGTAAGTGCAGACCCCCTCGGAGTCGGGCTGAGGTGTGCGACATGCAGCTAACCAAGGAACAAGTCCCCAACAGCACTCTCAGGCCCATAAATCATCCGTGAAACCACACAAAAGATCATACAAATCCGGGAACGACTAAAGACTTCGAAAGATAGACAAAGAGCTACGACGATAAGAAATGAAGACCCTTAGAGTCCCAGGTGGCGACCGTGTTCTATTGAAGGTCTCACCTTAGAAGGGCATGATATGCTTCAGGAAGTGTGGAATGCTAAATCTAAGATTCATAGGACCATTCGAGATCATTGCAAGGATCGGTCCCATAGCATATAAACTTCGTTCACCCCAAGAGCTTAGCAACATCCATCCCGTCTTCCACGCCTCGAATCTTAAATAGTGTTTATCCAACAAAACCCTTATGATCCCTCTCGATGAGATTCAAATCAATGAGAACCTAAACTTTGTGGAAGAACCAGTCGAAATCGTGGATCGGGAGTCAAAAAAACAAAGCAAAGTCGCATACTAATAGTGAAGGTTCGCTTGAATGCCAAGCAGGGGCCTGAATTCACGTGGGAGTGCGAAGAATCAATGAAACAAAAATATCCACATCTCTTTCCGAGTCTGTGATTTGTATACTATGTTTGAATTTTGGGACGAAATTCCCTCTATTGGGGGGATGATGTGACAACCCGAAATTTCTTTCTGTGCGAACCGTTTAAAATCAATCAAGTTTGATTTACTTCTGCCATTGTTTAGAATTGTTTGGGGTCTAATTGAATATTCTAAGCTCAGTGCAATCAAGGTTTGGGTCCAAGAACGAATTTTTCTAAATCATAATATAACATCCAGGCCAAACACCCCTTCGAGAGGAGTGTACGACCGCAAACAGGAGTTTATGGCCGTACACCCGCACCCACCCCCTTGGCCGAAAAATCATCCCTATATAAGGGATACTTCGCCTTCATTCATCACTTCGCAGTCTTCAAATCTAGAACTTCTTCTCTCTCTCTACACTCTCTTTACCTTCATCAAAATTCCTCCAAGATCTTCAAGATGTAAGTGGTTCTCCACCTTATATTGTGTTTCATTCCTCTTTCTAATGGTGAATCCATATTCCTATCTCATTAATCTCATCTATGTTTAGATCTTCATCTCTCACCAAGAACACCATGAACACAAACTAGTTCCTGGTGGCTAAAAACCACTTTTAAAGCTTCCTAATAGTAAGTAACTGCTTCCTATACTTATTAACTACTAGAAATGCTTATTTTTCGCCATAAAATCGACCCAAAAGACATGAACATGGAGGGCTTACGACCGTAAACCCATGTGTACGACGGTACACCCCTCATTGGCCGCAAACCCTGGTTTTTGGTCAAAAATTGGCCTTAAACTCTTCCTTAAACTATGTATGGGACTTAGAACACTTCCAAGCGGCTAGAAAGGACCTTAAAACACCTCGAAAGGGTACCCTTCTTCAAGAGTGTATGGCCGCAAACTCCTAGGCCATACACCCAAGGGCCGTACACTCTTGGGCCGAAAACTCAGTAGGGCCGCAAACGGTGACAACACGATGAGTAATAATGGGTCTGGAAGTGCAGTAAATAGCTCTACGAATGGCCAACACCAGGGTCGTTCAGGGGATTTCACTTTCAAGGACTTCACCAGTAGCAAGCCCATAACTTTTAACGGATCTGAAGGGATAATGGCTCTATCACAATGGATAGAGAAAATAGAAGCGGTGTTCGAGATCTATGCATGTTTGCAAGTGCGCAAGGTAAAATTTGCCATCTGTACATTCTCCGAGAGAGCTCTGACCTGGTGGAATGGCCATGTCAAATCACTAACTCTGGTAATGGCGAATTCTATGGCCTGGGAGAATCGAAAGCAAATGTTAATGCAAGAGTATTGTCCAAGGGGCGAAGTACAAAGCTAGAGGAAGAACTTTGGGGCCTTACTATGGTAGGCTCGGACATCACAACCTATACCAATAGGTTTAGTGATTTGGCAAACCTTTGCCAAGGAATGGTTACTCTAGAGAGCAAGAAGATCGAAAGATACATCTGGGGACTCTCACCCCAGATTCGAGGAAGTGTACTAGCTTCCAAACCAGTCACTTTCGATAGCGACAAACAATTGGCACAAGCTCTAGTTGACCATGGAATCTACCAAGGCCTCGCAACTGCTGTCCCGGAGCAAACAATAGGAAACAACAACAACATCAGTACCAACAACAACAGCAAGAGGAAGTTTTGGAACAAGAGGAAGAGTGAATTTTCACAGGAACCTTCCAAGAAGAAAAAAATAGTGGTAGTCCATGCCGCTACTACCCCTGCTGTTGCTCCTGTTATCTCTACGCCAGCAAGGCAATATGTTGGGTGCCTACCAAAATGCAGCAAATGCAATCTCCATCACAATGGAAATTATCGAGAGATGCACTACAACAACTGCAACAGCAAACCCCGTTTCTATAGGGCACCGGCGCGAACAATCACCCATGTCCCTGGAGTCGGTATGGGCTAGGGGTATTATGGGTGTGGTGAGGCTGGACACTACAAAAGGGACTTCCCTAAAGCAAGGAATGCTGGCGGCATAGGAAGAGTGCTGGCAATAGGTCAGAACGAAGCAATAGCTGATCCCACGGTGGTTACAGGTACGTTTCTCCTCAATAACGCTTATGCATGCATACTCTTTGATTGTCATGCAGAGAGGAGTTTTGTGATTCATAAATTCAAACACATACTAAAACAGAATCCGCAATCACTCAATAAGATATTTACTGTAGAAATGGAGAATGGTAGAACAGAAAGCACAAATGATATGTACGTAGGTTGCACGCTAACTCTAAACGAACATTCATTTCAAATCGATCTAATGCCAATCACTATAAAGAGCTTTGATGTCATCATCGGTATGGACTGGGTAAGCCTACACCATGCCTATATACTCTGTCAAGAAAGGGTCGTATGCCTAAATCTACCAAACAGCGAAACTCTTGTCATTTATGTTGACAAACTCGGTACCAATTTACAAATCATCTCTTGCATTGAAGCTCAAAAATACCTGCGTAAGGAGTACCATGCCTTCTTATCCCACGTAGTAGATAAGGAAAAAGAAGGGAAAGACCTCATAGAAATTCCAGAGGTCTACGATTTTCCTGATGTCTTCCCTGAAGACCTTCCAGGAGTCCCACCAGAACGACAAGTCGAGTTCAGAATCGACTTAATTCCCGGAGCTACCCCAGCAGCGATGTCGCCGTATCGTCTAGCGCCAGCTGAAATGCAAGAATTATCCAGCCAATTAAACAAACTACTCAACAAAGGATTCATCAGACCGAGGTTCTCACTTTGGGGAGCACTAGTCTTGTTCGTAAAGAAGAAGGATGGATCTTTCCGCATGTGTATCGATTACCGGGAACTCGACAAGCTCACTATCAAGAAACCATATCCCTTACCACGCATTGACGACTTGTTCGACCAACTCCAAGGAGCGAGTTATTTCTCAAAGATCGATTTGAGATCTTGGTATCATCAGCTATGAGTCTTGGAAGGGGATGTTCCCAAAACAGCCTTTCGAACTCGTTATGGTCACTACGAGTTTATAGTGATGCCCTTTGGATTAACAAATGCATCGGCGATGTTCATGGACTTAATGAACCGAGTGTGCCGTTCATTCCTGGACAAATTTGTGATCGTATTCATAGACGATATACTCATTTATTCAAAGAGTAAAGAGGAACATGGTCAACACCTCAGATGAATCTTGGAAACTTTAAGAAAAGAGAAGCTATATGCAAAATTCTCAAAGTGCGAATTTTGAATTCAGAAAGTAGATTTCCTAGGTCACGTGGTTAGCAAAGACGGGATACACGTGGATCATTCCATAATCAAGGCAATCGAGAACTGGTCAGCTTCAAGAACCCCAACAGAAATCCGACAATTCTTGGGCCTTGTTGGCTATTACATAAGATTTATACAAAACTTCTCAAAGATTGCTAAACCACTTACCACCTAGACCTAGAAGGGTGTAACTTTCGATTGGGGGGAAAACAAGACGCTGCATTCAAAACACTGAAGCAAGAACTATGCAGCGCGCCTATATTGTCCTTGCCAAAATGAATAGAAGACTTCGTGGTCTACTGTGATGTATCTAATCAAGGTCTTGGATATGTTCTAATGCAACGAGGAAAGGTCATCACCTACGCCTTGAGATAACTCAAGACGCACGAGGTCAACTACACTACACACGAACTCGAACTGGGAGCAGTTGTATTCGCGCTAAAGATCTGGAGACACTATCTCTATAGCACGAAATGCACGATCTTTACCGATCATAAGAGCCTTTAACACATCCTCAATCAAAAGGAACTCAACATGAGACAAAGACGATGGGTCGAACTGTTGAATACTATCAATGTGAAATTCATTATCATCCAGGAAAAGCGAATGTGGTGGCTGATGCTCTTAGTCGAAAAGAATACTCGGGTCATCGAGTGAAATCCTTAACCATGATGATCTATTCACACCTGTCCGCCGAAATCAAGGAAGCTCAAATAGAAGCCTTGAAATTAGAGAATGTGACAGGTGAAGCCTTAAGGGGAAAGGATAAGAATCTTGAAGTCAAGGGCGACGGAGTTCGTTACTTCGTGGATCGGATCTGGACACCGAAGTTTGGTGGATTCAGAGACGTTGTCATGAACGAAGCTCATAAAACTCGATACTCAGTGCATATAGGTTCGGACAAGACGTATCTGGACCTCAAGAAACTATATTGGTGGCCAAACATGACAGTAGAGATTGCTACCTATGTGGGCAAGTGTCTAACTTGCGCCAAAGTTAAGGTAGAGTACCAAAAGCCATCAGGATTACTACAACCCGAAATACCCGAGTGGAAGTGGGAGTGAATAACCAAGGATTTCATAACCAAATTAATTAAAACAACAGGTTGACTAGACACCATCTAGGTAATTGTCGATAGATTAACAAAATCCGCACACTGCCTACCCATAAAGGAAACCGACAAGATGGAGAAGCTAGCTCGAACATACATCCGAGAGATTGTACGACTACATGGTGTACCAATATCCATCATCTCCGACAGAGATAATAGGTTCACCTCGTGATTCGGGCAGTCAACGAAAATGTCTCTAGGGACGAGGTTAGATATGAGTACTGCTTACCATCCACAAACCGACGGTCAAAGTGAGAGGACCATACATACCTTGGAAGATATGCTAAGAGCTTGTGTAATCGATTTTGGTAAAGCATGGGATACCCATTTACCACTAGTCGAATTCTCATACAACAATAACTATCACTCCAGCATTAAAGTTACTCCATTGGAAGCCCTATATGGCCGCAAGTCTAGATCACCACTCTGCTGGGCTGAAGTGGGTGACACACAACTAGCCAAGGAACAAGTACCCGATAACGCTCTTCACAGGCCCAGAAATCCTAAGAGAAACAACTGAGAAGATCGTTCAGATTTGGGAACGACTAAAGGCTTCAAGAGACAGACAAAAGAGTTATGTGGACAAAAGACGGAAGCCCTTGGAATTTCAGGTTAGGGACCGAGTGTTATTAAAGGTCTTTCCCTGGAAAGGGTTAATATGTTTCGGAAAATGAGGGATTAAAGGATCGGTCCGGTAGCGTACAAACTTCCAGTACTGCAGGAACTCAATAACGTACATCCTACCTTTCACGTGTCAAACTTGAAGAAATGTTTGTCCGATGAGACCCTCGTCGTCCCTCTAGACAAAATTGAAATCAACGCGAGTCTCCACTTTATAGAGGAACCAATTGAGGTCATGGATAGGTAAATTAAAAGAACAAAGAAAAGTCGCATACCCAGTGTGAAGGCCCGCTGAAACGCAAAACGAGGACCTGAATACACTTGGGAGTGCGAAGATCAAATAAAACAAAAGTATCTTTATATTTTTCCTTAATCCTAAAATATTTATCTTACATTAAATTTCGGGACAAAATTCCTTCTAACGGGGGGATGATGTGACAACCCTGTATTTCGAATCAATGCAACGACCTAAAAAGTCAAGAATTGTAACCCCTTTTAATATAATGAAATTATTGTCAAAAATAAAATGTTCAAAAGTCGTCTACTGGATTTCATAAATGATAGTTATCATGTCAAGGTTCTCAGAAATATAAAGAACACTAAAATTCGGGTTATAACAAAGAAGTTATGACCAACCTAAGGTTCACAACAAAACCATCAATACGATTAAACTTAAAACACAAAGTTTTAATAAAAGACTTTTTAACCTTAAGTATCTAAATGAAAATCGTACATATCATTAAACCGTGAACACACATAAAAAGAACGCCCAAATCTGACTTTGTATTGGGAAGGTATGATTTTTCGAAGTTTCGGATGTAGCAGTAGACAGCTAAAAACTCGAAATAGAGATTGAGAGATTTTTTCCCGAAAGAATCTAAATGAGAATCGAAGACCTCAAAAACGGTGGTACAACGGTAAAAAGTCTGTCGAAAACAGACATCGGATAAAGAAGTTACAGAATTTTAACGGACCTTTCATGTCCCGGCCTGTGAAAAACAATATAATTAAAATAAATTCAAAATTAGACGATTGATTCTAAATGAAAGTTTTAGAGTACATTCTCACCTATACGTGAATATAAAGAACGTCAAAAACAGAGCTCGTATGCGAAAGTTAAGGATTTTACAAGTTCGAGGTGCACAAACCGAGACGAGTTATGCCCAATGTACCCTCGTACGTGCAGCGTACGCGGGTGCTAGGCTTCGGATCGTCCACGTCGCCCCTCTACGCCTCTATTCCCCGTCCTATCTGAAGTCCGGCAGACAAGGATGTGGTCATGCATGACGTCCGGTTTGCCCCACATAACCCCGTACGCCCCGTGTACCGAGGGTTTCCAGCCCCTATAAAAGGGATGCGAGGGTTCCAGGCAAAATTGCTCATTTCCTCTCTTTCTGTGACAACCCGAAATTTCCCATTTAAATCAAACCATATCAATCCAATAGAAGTAGAGCAGTTTCAGTAAAAATTCAAACTTATGGAATAAGTTTGGCAGTTTTTAGAGTTTTACACCTAAAGGGATATTAGGAGAGTGGTTGCACTAGGATTAGGTGCAACACTGTAAGTCCATTACCCTAGATCATTAGAATCCATTCCGATAATAGAAATATTTTCTGCCAAAAATCTCAGGACTATAAATAGAATTCTGAACCAAATTGGTTCATTAGTTGAATTCCAATTAGAGAAAAGCCAAATACTCTCTCACGGATCTTCGGGTTTTCATCCCAGATTGTGAGTCTACTTTCATAGATGTGTTTTAATACTTGTTATATGCTAAATAACATTGTTTACATGTCCAAAATACAAGATCCGGGAGTTTACTGCCCAAGAACTTTCTTGGGGAGTAAACTCCAAAATCAAGCCTAAAGGCTACCTAGTCTCATTTCCGTGTTAGGCATCTAACTAAGGACTTTATGTATGAGCATTAGAGGCTAGAAACAAATTAAAACCATGTAGTTTGTGGAGTTTACGGCCAAGGAACACCTCTTGGGCCGTAAACTCCAAGTAAAGGGCACAAATGAGTGCCTAATGTTCCTTTAGCCTTAGAAAAAGAACCTAGAAGCCTTAAACTCATGATTTAGGCCAACAAAACAATTAGAAATCAATTCTAAAAGGGAGTTTACGGCCAAGTAGCCCCTTGGGCCGTAAACTCCAAGATTAAGTGCCAAAACCCCTTCAAACTCTTCCTAAGGCTTAGTCTTCATTTTAGCCAAATACCTTAAAGTGTTTATGACCTAGAAAACTCATGAAGAGCTCAAGTGTTGAAGAGTTTACGGCCAAGAGTATTTCTTGGGTTGTAAACTCCTATTAAGGGGTCAAAGGACACCCTAAACACTTCCTTAGGCCAAGAGACTTTTAGGGCAAGTACCTAGATGAGTTTTAGACTAGTTAAAATTCTTAGAACCTCATGTGTGAGGGAGTTTACGGCCCAAAGAGTTCTATGGCCATAAACTCCATAAAATGGTACATATTTGTGCTATGAACCCTCCTAAAGCCAAGTACTAAAGCCTAGACTTGTTCCTTGAAATGTTGGAGACTTGAAAGAACAATAAGAACCCTCCCAAGGGAGTTTATGGCCGTAAACTCCAAGGGAAAAGGGTCTTTGGGACGTAAACTCCCCATAGGAGTCAATATGGTACCTTAAACTCTTGCTAAGCCTAGAAACAATTCCCCTCTGAGGTTGTAGTACTTCTAAGCTCCATTTCATGACTTGGTTGAGAGTTTAGGGCCAGGAGCTTACTCCCCTGGGCCGTAAACTCTAATGAATATGGTCTTTTGACCTTAAACTCCCATTAGGGGCATTGCACTCCTTTGTTGCAACCCATTAGCCTCCTAGCACTTGACCAAAAGTGTTGTCCTCACGCTTAAATGTTTATACTTGTATGGTTAGTGATTAAATCTCTAATTATTTATATACATATGTCTTAATATGTAATTAGGATCATTGTGTGTGTCTAAGTCTCCACTTGACACCAAGCACTTGTCCGATCCTTCCGTACGATAACAGCCCGTTCAATTCCAGTCACTTACTGCAGGTGAGTTCATACCCCTTAACTAATGTTTTAAACTATTTTAAATGTTTTATGGGGGGGGGGGATACAAGTAGAATCATGCTACTTATTATGTCAATCACATGTGATTAGTAAGTAGGATTATATTACTTATTACATCAATCGCATGTGATTAATATACAACATTCAAAAGATTTGGCTACTCATTAGCCGTTTTACCAAACATTTTCCATCAAATGATTTTTTATAAACATTTTATATGTTTCAAACTACTTATTACACTGTACTTCTTACTCTGTTTATCATACTTCAAACTTATTTACAACTGTGTTTTCAAACAAATGTTCCTTGTACTTATATTATTTTATCAAAATTATGCCTTCAAATTGATTTATAGATTGACATCAAGTCGACCTTTCCTTAAACTAATATTCATGTTTCAAATGTTTTACCAAACTTATTTATGCTTTTTGTATTATAAATTGCATGCCTCTATATGTATAGTTATATAAGAAATGTTTAAAAGACTTAGGAAGGCCATCCGCCCTATTTCCTTTTTCTCGATTTGGATGTGGTCTGGTGGGATTTCGGATGACCATCCGAAGGTCGTTTAAATATTAGTTATATATCATGTGTACATATATAGTCATAAAAGGTCTTTCTAGTTCATCCTATGCCCTTGGGTAGCAAGGGTATACATCCACGTCCATACGTACCACTTAGATTACTAGTAAGCTACCATATGGGTAGTTCAGGAAGATACTAGAACCATTACTAGAACGCGATATCATACAATGGGTCAGTTCATTCATGAGTCAATACTTTCTAGAACATTACTGTACATTACATATACAATTATACTGGAATGTTTACATTACTATACTTGCTAGATAGAGAGAACACACATTACAGCTAGCACACATAGAACATTACAATTCATTACATTACTATACTTGTTAGGTAGAGAGCACGTACCTTACAGTTAGAATAGTTTATTACATTACATATACGAGAAGACGTTATTTACTGTGATTTAAATCGGAACATGACTTAAAACCTCATGACTTGAGTTGCGGCCAGAGTCTCTTGGAGGGGGAGCGTGAGTTTGCGTATAGATCTATGCTGGATTGACAATCCTACACCTTGCTGCTAGCTACAGCCGGACCTGCAGGTCTGCGGGTGCCAAACGTCATTCCGTTATTACGACCATTCGTATGTCGTTGTTACAGTCGATAGTATGGTGCAATTTATCACAGAATGCCTTAGCCTAAAATCCGGTTCAAGGTAGTTAGTACGGTAGTAGTCCTTATAGAGCTACGTTGTAGTACTACGTTAATTTTTCCATTACATATTTTTAGTGATAACCTCACTTAAACATAAATGTACAAACTATATTTTTGGATAATGATAGTTATACTTTGGAAAATACATACTCTTACAAGAGCCACACACACAGAACAGATAGGTCTTGGTAGAAGACACCTTCTTATACTAGAAGGAATCATAGGGATTCTAGAGTTTTTAAAACATTTACAAATACTTACAGTTCATATACACTTACAAATTCTTACAATACATAGACTTACAAATACTTATAATTCTTATACACTTACAAATTCTTGAATTACAAAGACTTACAAATTCTTACATACAAATTAAGACACTAAATACTTATGATCTCACCAGCTTTAAAGTTGATACTCGCTTTCAAAATTACTTGTATCCTCAGGTCATCATAGAAAGGTACCGATGCAAGGAGAAAGGAAGATGGAGCTTATTCAAGACTTATCTTTCATTTTGATTTATGCTTTAGTGTTTATCAAAATTTGATAGAAGACAATTGTATAATAATTATTTTATTAATGCAATGGATGATGTTGTTACTTGTTTAATACTTTACATTGTTGTTGATATTATACATGACGTCCTCCGCCCCAGAACGTTTCCGCCGTTCTTGGTTTTGGGGTGTGACACTTTCTCTTGCGTTTTTATCCCGTTTTGCGTGCAAGAAATATCCCGAAGCCTCGGTCTTCGCATCCAAGTCCATAACCCGTTTTCTCGTGTCGAAGTTCTACTCGGTTTTCATTTCACCATCTTCACTCTATCAAATGAGTTCATAACCCTATAACTACATTTTCAAATGCTTTGTAAATGCTTTTATACACTGTAAGGGGGGGGGGGTATACAAGTAAACACACGATTATCCTTGTGTGAATAACATATATCTTTTGCTATACTTGTTGTTATAATCAATCATATGTGATTGATAACTATCATACGGTAACATTCTCAAGCAACATATCACGATAACACTTGTCCATTTTGAAATGAAACATGTTGTTATATAAATATCAAACATTTTATTTATATTTTGGTTATAAATGTTCAATGATGTTATTAAAAACATTATACTTTACGTACAAACTCGACGCTACACTAGGGTTTATTATACAAATGAAATACACTTTTGGAAAAACTATAATAGGTATAGTTTATTGGGAAATCATGAGATTTTACATACTATAGGTACTAAATCAAGAAAATACTTTCATATACAAGAACAAATGGACTTTTCGTACGTAAATCTATTTGGTACTAACTTTTGTGAGACATTCCACTTCACGTACTTTCAAGTATGTCGTTAAAGTCCTATATTATATATTATACTCTCTTGTAGGGAGAGCGTGATACTTGTGTATAGATCTATACGGGATTGACAATCCCATACCTAAACTGTTAGCTACAGTTAGACTGATAGGTCTGGGGTGACAAACATCATAACATTCCAACGCCTGAAGAACGTTGTTACTGGCAGCTTAAGTCAATAGCATGGGTATAAAACTGATATGGAGTATTGAAAACACAACGATTTACGGGGTTATCAAATGTCTTAGTGATTTTACACATACATAAATCTATTATTATAGGCATGACGACTACTAATGCATTACAGTTTTGGAACTTTTAAACTACCACACACTTATGGAAAACTATTGGATTTTTCGGAAATAAACTCAGTGATTTTATACCAGACTTACAAATTTTATACATAAACACTTACGAACTCACCAACTTAATTGTTGACTCGCTTTCAAAACTACTTATATTTCTCAGGGATTCAGTAATACAAGTAAACCCCAGCTTTTGGAAAAGGGACGCTAAGGCGTTAGTTTAAAACTCATTTTTGTCATCATATTGTAATTTATTTTGAACAAGCATCATTCAACAATGTAACTTTTAAATTACATATACGATGGTTGTTTTACTTTCTTTACTATGTATTCAATTGTTACGATACTAGATGAAGTCATCCGCCCTCGAACGATTTCACCGTTCTGGTTTGGGGGTGTGACAAAGTGGTATTAGAGCGTTGTTTATAGTGAACTAAGTATATCGAACCACATAAGATATACAAACTATAAATGAAAAGGGACTAAAACTCTCTGACAAAATGTTTTTACACCTAAACCGCATTTCAATTAGCTTAAGTTATTTGGGTCGTAAAAGCACAAATACATGCATACAACGAGTCATTTTCATAGTTAGGACTATACAAGAAGTATTAAGTCAAGTTGGACACTACGACTAGGTCTCAGAATATGCAATCGGATTTGGGACGAATATAGCCTGATCAACTATATTTATCTGAAATCAGACTAATGTATGTCGAGGGATGGTCGTAATGGGCAACAAGTCAAAACTTACCAAAATAAAACTATTATCAAACATACAAACTTAAATACTATAGGAGTATTTGGTAAATATAATAGTTTAACTTACATATTTAGATGTACATGTTTTAAAATTCCTGACAATTCTCACATCTCTATTCTCGCACAGACACAATGGCTAGATTCCACCCACCAGGGGACCTCTACTACCCGAATCAGGGCAATAGAGGATGGGTAGAGGAGGACCACGAAGAGGATGAAGAGCCCATAGAGTTAGAAGAAGGGGATGACTTTGGAACTCACTCAGAACCAAAAGTAATCGACGCACCAGTCGCCCAACCTCCCGCACATAAGAGGAACTTTCAGGGACCAACTCCCATTTGGGGAAGTCACCTTCACCATTGGAACCAACAACAAGGAGTACGACCTCCCTACAATATGTGTCGGGACTTCTACGACATCAGGGATGGAGGTTCAGCCGACCAAGCTCTCCCAGTCATGATAGGCAAACTAGCCAACCAGTCCTATCGATCCGGGGTCCAAGCAAACCAGATTTGGGAAGTCAACGTGCAAGTACAAGTTCACACTTCCGACATCCGTCGACTGGATAAGTTGTAGGATGATGCCCAGCTCCGCGTCGACATATTCCAAGCTCAACTGATTGCAGTCCTCTCTGAGATAAGGGAATAGCAAGCCGCCTTCGATAGGCGTCTTATGGAAGCAAAGCAATCAGACGCGGTGTCAAGCTCCAAGCACAAATTACGTCGCAAGTAGTACTTTCTGAATCCCAAAATTTTGTTATAGAATAGGAAATCGGCTAAAAGTCTTACTTTTCTTTAACTTCTGTATCGGAGATCCTTAGAAGGGTTGAAATTTTCCTAACTTCAAATGTAACTTGGCATGTGTTTAATATATATGAACAAATTCCTTTGTATGGAAATTCTTTCACTACCACTCAGATTCATAAGTTTATCAATCACTATACAAACTTTTTATTATGAGTCAAACTCCAAACCTTGGGTAGGTCAGTTGAATTGATAAATTGATAAAAATAACAAATTTATTAACACACAACTTCAAATCATTAAAAACTTATGTTCTTCATTCTATTTCCTTAGCAGCATGATGCCGCCCCATAGATCTACACGCCATGTCAACAACGCAACACCTCCACCACCACCACCACCTCCATCAATGGATAATGCCGCCTTGATAGCTGTTGTAACAGCTGCAGTGACAGCAACAATGGTACAGATGAGTAATAATGGGTCCGAAAGTGGAGTAAATAGCTCTACGAATGGCCAACACCAGGGTCGTTCAGGGGATTTCACTTTCAAGGACTTCACCAATAGCAAGCCCATAACTTTTAACGGATCTAGAGGGATAATGGCTCTATCACAATGGATAGAGAAAACAAAAGCGGTTTTTGAGATCTTTGCATGCTTGGAAGTGCGCAAGATAAAATTTGTCGCTTGTACATTCTCTGAGAGAGCTCTGACATGGTGGAATGAACATGTCAAGTCACCAACTCTGGTAGTGGAAAATTCTATGGGCTGGGAGAATCTAAAGCAAATGTTAATGCAAGAGTATTCTCCAAGGGGCGAAGTACAAAAGCTAGAGCAGGAACTTTGGGGCCATACTATGGTAGGCTCTGACATCACAACCTATACCAATAGGTTTAGTGATTTGGCAATCATTTTCCTAGGCATGGTTGCTCTAGAGAGCAAGAAGATCGAAAGATACATCTGGGGACTCTCACCCCAGATTCGAGGAAGTGTACTAGTTTCCAAACCAGTCACTTTTGATAGCGCCAAACAGTTGGCACAAGCTCTAATTGACCATGGAATCTGTCAAGGCCTCGCAACTGCTATCCCTGAGCAAACCATAGGAAACAACAACAACATCAGTACCAACAACAATAGCAAGAAGAAGTTTTGGAACAAGAGGAAGAGTCAATTTTCACAGGAACCTTCCAAGAAGCAAAAAATAGTGGCAGTCCCTGCCGCTACTGCCCCTGCTGTTGCTCCTGTTACCTCTACGCCAGCAAGGCAGTATGCTGGGATCCTACCAAAATGCAGCAAATACAATCTTCATCACAACGGAAATTGTCGAGAGATGCACTGCAACAACTGCAACAGGAAAGGGCACACTGCCCGTTTCTGTAGGGCACCGACACGACCAATCACCCGAGTCCCAGGAGTCGGCATGGGCCAGGCGTGTTATGCGTGTGGTGAGGCTGGACACTACAAGAGGGACTGCCCTAAGGCAAGGAATGCTGGCGGCACAGGAAGAGTGCTGTCAATAGGGTAGAACGAAGCAATAGCTGATCCCACGATGGTTATGGGTAAGTTTGTCCTCAATAACGCTTATGCATGCATACTCTTTGATTGTGGTGCATAGAGGAGTTTCGTGAGTCATAAATTCAAACAGATACTAACACAGAATCCACAATCACTCATTAAGATATTTACGGTAGAAATGGAAAACGGTAGAATAGAAAACACAAACGATATATACATAGGCTGCACGCTAACTCTAAACGAACATTCATTTCAAATCAATCTAATGATTATCACTATAAAGAGCTTTGATGTCATCATCGGTATGGATTGGTTAAGCCTACACCATGCCGATATACTTTGTCAAGAAAGGGTCGTACGCCTAAATTTTCCAAATAGTGAAACTCTTGTCATTTATGGTGAGAAATCCGGCACCAATTTACAAATCATCTCTTGCATCAAAGCCCAAAAATACCTGCGTAAGGAGTACCATGCCTTCTTAGCCCACGTAGTAGATAAGGAAAAAGAAGGGAAAGACCTTAAAGACATTCCAGAGGTCTGCAATTTTCCCGATGTCTTCCCTGAAGACCTTCCAGGAGTCCCACCAGAACGACAAGTCGAGTTCAGAATCGACTTAATTCAAAGAGCTACCCCAGTAGCTAAGTCGTCGTATCGCCTAGCGCTAGCTGAGGTGCAAGAATTATCCATCCAATTAAACGAACTACTCAATAAAGGATTCATCAGACCGAGCTTCTCACCTTTGGGAGCACTAGTCCTGTTCGTAAAGAAGAAGGATGGATCTTTCTGCTTGTGTATCGATTACCAGGAACTCAACAAGCTCACTATCAAGAACCGATATCCCCTACCATGCATTGACGACTTGTTCGACCAACTCCAAGGAGCGAGTTATTTCTCATAGATCGATTTGAGATCCGAGTATCATTAGCTACGAGTCTTGGAAGGAGATATTCCCAAAACATCCTTTCAAACTCGTTATGGTCACTAAGAGTTTGTAATGATGCCCTTTGGATTAACAAATGCACCGGCGGTGTTCATGGACTTAATGAACCGAGTGTGCCATTCATTTCTGGACAAATTTGTGATCGTATTTGTAGACGATATACTCATTTATTCAAAGAGTAAAGAGGAACATGGTCAACACCTCCGATGAATCTTGGAAACTTTAAAAAAAGAGAAGCTATACGAAAAATTCTCAAAATGCGAATTTTGGATTCGGAAAGTAGATTTCCTAGGTGAAGTTGTTAGCAAAGACCGGATACAGATGGACCCTTCCACAATCAAGGCTATCAAGAACTGGTCAGCTCCAAGAACCCCAACGGAAATCCGACAATTCTTGGGCCTTGTTGGCTATTACCGAAGATTTATACAAAACTTCTCATATATTGCTAAACCAGTTACCACCTGGACCCAGAAGGGTGTAACTTTCAATTGGGGGGGGGGGGTGGGATAAGACGCTGCATTCCAAACACTGAAGTAGGCACTATGCAGCGCGCCTATATTGTCCTTGCCAGAAGGAACATAAGACTTCATAGTCTACTGTGATGCATCTAATTAAGGTCTGGGATGTGTTCTAATGCAACGAGGAAATATCATCACCTACGCCTCAAGACAACTCAAGACGCACGAGGTCAACTACACTACACACGACCTCGAACAAGGAGCAGTTGTATTCGCGCAAAAGATCTAAAGACACTATCTCTATGGCACAAAATGCACGATCTTTACTGATCATAAGAGCCTTCAACACATCCTCAATCATAAGGAACTCAACATGAGACAAAGACGATGGGTCGAACTGTTGAATGACTAAGAATGTGAAATTCATTATCATTCATGAAAGGAGAATGTGGTGGCTGATGCTCTTAGTCGAAATGCATACTCGGGCCGCTGAGTGAAATCCTTAACCATGACGATCCATTCACACCTGTCTACACAAATCAAGGAAGCTCAGATAGAATCTTTGAAATTAGAGAATGTGACGGGTGAAGCCCTAAGGGGAATGGATAAGAATCTTGAAGTCAAGGGCGACGGAGTTCGTTAATTCGTGGATCGGATCTGGACACCGAAGTTTGGTGGATTCAGAGACGTTGTCATGAACAAAGCTCATAAAACTCGATACTCAGTGCATCCAGGTTCGGAAAAGATGTATCTGGACCTCAAGAAACTATATTGGTGGCCAAACATGAAAGTAGAGATCGCTACCTATGTGGGCAAGTGTCTGACTTGTGCTAAAGTTAAGGTAGAGTCCCAAAAGCCATCAAGATTACTACAACAACCCGAAATACCCGAGTGGAAGTAGGAGGGAATAAACATGGATTTCATAACCAAATTACTTAAAACAGTAGGTGGATTAGACACCATCTGGGTAATCGTCGATAGATTAATAAAATCCGCACACTTCCTACCCATAAAGGAGACCGACAAGATGGAGAAGCTAGCTCGAACATACATCCGTGAGATTGTACGACTACATGGTGTACCAATATCCATCATTTCCGACAGAGATAGTAGGTTCACCTTGCGATTCTGGCAGTCGCTGCAAAAGTCTCTAGGGATGAGGTTAGACATGAGTACCGCTTACCATCCACAAACCGACGGTAAAAGTGAAAGGACCATACAAACCTTGGAAGATATTCTAAGAGCTTGTGTAATCGATTTTGGTAAAGCATGGGATACTCATTTATCACTAGTCGAATTCTCATACAACAATAACTATCACTCCCGCATTAAAGTTGCTCCATTTGAAGCCCTATATGGCCACAAGTGCAGATCACCACTGTGCTGGGCTGAAGTGCATGACACACAACTAGCCAAGAGACAAGTACCCGACAGTGCTCTCACAGGCCCATAAATCATAAGAGAAACAACTGAGAAGATCGTTCAGACTCGGGAACGAATAAAGGCTTCAAGAGACAGACAAAAGAGTTATGTGGACAAAAGACAAAAGCCCTTGGAATTTCAGGTCGGGGACCAAGTGCTATTACAGGTCTCACCCTGGAACAAGTTAATGCGTTTCGTAAAACGAGGGATTGCATGGATCGGTCCGGTAGCGTACAAACTTCGACTACCGTAGGAACTCAATAACGTACATCCTACCTTTCACGTGTCAAACTTGAAGAAATGTTCGTCCGATGAGACCCTCGTCGTCCCTCTAGACGAAATTGAATTCAAAGAGAGTCTCCACTTTATAGAGGAACCAACTGAGGTCATGGATAGGGAAATTAAAAGAACAAAGCAAAGTCGCATACCCAGTGTGAAGGTCTGTTGGAATGCAAAGCGAGGACCTGAATACACTTGGGAGCGCGAAGATCAAATAAAACAAATGTATCCACATCTTTTTCCCTAATCCATAAATATGTATCTTACATTAAATTTCGGGACGAAATTCCCTCTAACGGGGGGGATGATGTAACAACCCGATATTTCGAATCAATGTAATGATCTAAAAAGTCAAGAATTGTAACCCCTTTTAATATAATGAAATTATTGTCAAAAATAAAATGTTCAAAAGTCATCTACTGGATTTCATAAATGATAGATATCATGTCAAGGTTTACAGAAATATGAAGAACACTAAAATTCGGTTTATAACGAAAAAGTTATGACCAACCTAAGGTTCACAACAAAACCGTCAATACGATTAAACGTAAAAGCGAAGTTTTAATAAAATACTTTTTAACCTTAATTATCTTAATGAAAATCGTAGATATCATTAAACCGTGAACATACATAAAAAGAACGCCCAAATCTGACTTCGTAGTGGGAAGTTATGATTTTTCGAAGTTTCGGATGTAGCAGTAGACAGCTAAAACCTTGAAATAGAGATCGAGGAATTTTTGACCGAAACAATCTAAATGAGAATCGAAGACCTCAACAATGGTGGTACAACGGTAAAAAGATTGTCGAAAACAGACATCGGATAAAGAAGTTACGAAATTTTAACGGACCTTTCGTGTCCCGGCCTGTCAAAAACAATATAATTAAAATAAATTCAAAATTAGACGACGGAGTCTAAATGAAAGTTGTATAGTACATTCTCACCTATGCGTGCATATAAAGAACGTCAAAAACGGAGCTCGTATGCGAAAGTTACGGATTTTACAAGTTCGAGGTGCACAAACCGACACGAGTTACGCCCAGTGTACCCTCGTACATGCAACGTATGCGGGTGCTAGGCTTCGGATCGTCCACGTCACCCCTCTACGCCTCTATGCTCTGTCCCATACGAAGTCTGGTAGACGAGGATGCGGTCACGCATGACGTCCGGTAGGCCCCGCGTAACCTTATACACCCTGCATACCGAGGGTTTCCAGCCCCTATAAAAGGGATGCGAGGGTTCCACGAAAAATTGCTCATTTCCTCTCTTTCTCTTGCGTTTTTACCCCGTTTTTTGTGCAAGAAATATCCTGAAGCCCCGGTCTTCCCATCCAAGTCCCAAATGTAGTTTTACGCTCCTGAGATTCCCGAGAATCCCGAGAACCCCGTTTTCTCCTGTCGAAGTTCTGCTCGGTTTTCATCTCACCATATTCACTCTATCAAGTGAGTTCATACCCCTATAACTACGTTTTTTTTCGAATGCTTTGTAAATGCTTTTATACACTTTAGGGGGGGCATACAAGTAAACACACGATTATCCTCGTGTAAAGGACATAAATCTTTTGCTATACTTGTTGTTATAATCAGTCATATGTGATTTATAAATATGATTCAGAAACCTTCTCATGCAACATATCACGATAATACTTGTCCATTTTGAAATGAAACATGTTGTTATATAAATATCAAACACTTTATTTATATTTTGGGTATTAATGTTCAATGATGTTATTACAAACGTTATACTTTACGTACAAAGTCGACGCTACCCTAGGGTTTACCATACAAATGAAATACACTTTTAGAAAAACTATAATAGGTATAGTTTACGGGGAAATCATGAGATTTTACATACTATAGGTACTAAATCTGGAAAATACTTTCATCTACAAGAAGAAATGGACTTTTTATACGTAAATCTATTAAATACTAAGTTTTGTGAGACATTCCACTTCACGTACTTTCAAGTACACCGTTAAAGTCTTGTATTATATACCATAATCTCTTGTAGGGATTGACTAACCCGCACCTAAACTATTAGCTACAGTTAGACCTGCATGTTTGGGGTGACAAACGTCATAACATTCCAACGCCTGAAGAATGTTGTTACAGGCAGCCTAAGTCAATAGCATGGGTATAAAACTCACATGGAGTATTAAAAACACGACGATTTATGGGGTTATCAAATGTCTTAGTGATTTTATACATACATAAATCTGTTATTATATGCATGACGTCTACTACTGCATTACAGTTTTGGAACTTTGAAACTACCACACACTCATGGAAAAATATGGATTTTTCAGAAATAAACTCAGTGATTCTATACTACACTTACAAATTTTATACATAAACACTTATGAACTCACCAACTTAATTGTTGACACTCTTTCGAAACTACTTGGATTTCTCTGGGATTCTGTAATACAGGTAAACCCTAGCTTTTGGAGAAGGGACGCTAAGGCATTAGTTTAAAACTTATTTTTGTCATCATATTGTAATTTATTTTGAACAAGTATCACTCAACAATGTAACTTTTAAATTATATATATGATGGTTGTTTTACTTTCTTTACTATGTATTAAATTGTTACGATACTACATGAAGTCATCCGCCCTCGAACCATTCCGCCATTCTGGTTTGGGGGTGTGACACACACCCATGGTCGTACACACTCTTGTGTGGCCGCAAACTCCCCTCCTTCATTCACATTTGATTCTAACACTTAGTTTCAAGTGTTTCCTATTCCCTAATGTGGTTTCCTTCCATAACTAATGGTTTTATACCCTCATGTAATACATATATGTGCTACTATATGTTAAATAGGATCTGTTTGTGTCCGAGGCTTCATTTGACACTCAACATTCCTATCGACTTACATTCGAATCCCATGTCAAACAGTGAGTTCATACCCCTACGCTTTTTAAGTTTTTAAATGTTTTCAGGGAGGAATACAATTCAAACACAAAAGATTTTTGTGAAATAAAATGTTTTCAACAAGTAAAACTTATGCAATTGATACAAATCAACGGTTTCCATAAAACATTTAGATACTTTGTCAGTTTTGTAATATGCGGAGCATAAGGGTCGTTTTCTAATCGTAATTGCATAATTCTTAGAACATATCACGAGCATAAAAATTTCTGCCAATCTATAATAGGTATCGTTTGGGGAATTCATTACCAGTTTTACCGTTACAAACTACTTACATGGTCAAACCTTATAAACTATGACATATTTAGTTTATGACATACATTACTACAAGTGCACAACAGGTAATAATTATTTAACTATGATTATTTTTACTCTACCAGACATACATCGAATTCCAATACAAAAGAACATTTCGTTACATATATTATTACTTATAAAGGCATTAATCTAGTCGGGAGACACGTCCTTGGGCACTTACAAACATAACTAAGTGGAGGACTACCCTTATGAACCAGAGTATCCTCGAGGGAGAATGTGACTTTTGTGTATAGATCTATACAGGATTGACTTTCCCGCACCTTGTTTCTAGCTACAGTAGGACCGATAGGTCCACAGGTGACAAAGTCATAAAGGATATTGGCGTCCGATTCACGTCGTATCAAGTTTAGTATGGTCATTAAATTCGCTAGTAGTAATGACATATTTATGTAATAATATACTTCTCATCAACAATTTCTTTAATTACATAAGTGTGGAAATACTTATGCCTTACAGTTTCAGAACCATTAAAGCAACAACACACATTCATGGAAAATATAGGATTTTCCTAGTTAAACTTCAGTACTTTTCAAGCAAACAGAGTAACGTTCTATACATTGTTTACATTACCAGTGATAGCAGAGGATTTCATACAAAAGTTTTCATACAGATTAGAACATACATTCCATAATGGTGGTAGCTAGGGTTTTCAAACGAAGCATACGATATCTACATTAACGATCAAGCATAATAGAAAATATTGGATTTTCTTGTAAAACGTACATACATTTTTTTCCCAGATTTAGTCATAGTTTTTTAGTACAAAAACATGCTTATGAACTCACCAGCTTTATGCAGATATGTTTTCAAAATTACTTGTATTCTCAGGACAACAGTAGACGGGTACTCTTGCCAGCTTTTAGAGAAGACGGAGCAATCAGAATCACATCTTTTAACTTATTCTAATTTTGATGTATACCAATATTGTACCAAACAAAAGGTAAATACTCATATTATATTGTAATGGTTGTGTTCACTTTGATTACTATGATGCAGTTGTGATGGTACTACGCATGACGTCCTCCACCCCCCAGACGTTTTCGCTATTTTTTATGGTTTGGGGGTGTGACCGTACCAAAGTCTGATGGTAATCCATTGGCAAACTTGTTGACCTTGGAGAGTTCATTTGGAACCAAAAAAGGAAAAAGCTTCATTTTCTCTGTAAACTTGCAACATACTCGGTGACACTCATCCTTCCCCTTATCAGATTCTGAAACTAGTTGTTGATCTCCAGAAAATCCTGCTCAGAGCAAAACTGCATTTTCAGTTGCACCAAAAAGTTTTCCCAAGACATCTTTCTAGCTTCTCCTTTTGTAATGGTATCAGCTAGTAACTTCCACCATCTTAATACCCGAGTCTTCAACAGTGTAACCGTGAGAGTGGTCTTATGTTTGTTGCTGGAGTCGTTACTTTCAAACATTATCTCCATCTCATAGATCCAATCCACGACTTCCACCGTTGTTGGGATTCTAGAAAGACTTGGTGCTTTGGAGCCCATGAAATACTTGTACTTACATTCACATCCATCATTTCCTCTACTGGTTTTGGTTTCTTCTAACCACTCATGGCACAGCTTGACTGACGGTCTAACTAAAGTTTCCTTCCTTTGACGGTTCAATGTTTAGTTCAGGTTGTACAATGGGCACAATAGGTTCATAGTAGACGCCTTGTTTCTTCTATCTGATGATCCAACATCATTTGTATCATTTTTTGTACTCCTGCCATCGTGATTAGATCTGGTGCAGGTTCTACCTCTGGTGCATGCTCAATCATTCGTGGTTCAAGATGTTGTTTTCCATTAGCATTTCCTAATCCACTTCAAGTTCTCACCATTTCGATCTTTAAACTCTAGTAGATGTCTAGTTTATAGCGATGAGAATTAAGATAGGAAAGCTTTGATAGGTATGTAAATCTTCTTATCACTCCGAAAAGTTACATGCCAGTTCTAAAACCGTAATTAAACATTTAGAAATCTCAACACAAAATTTCTAGACCCAGTTAGCAATTGACAATAGATCCAATAGTCTCATAAAGCATATAAAGCATACTATATCATAAATCATTTAGCACACAAAATCATCTCGACATCTTCCCTTCCAAAATATAGCAGAGAATCATCTCACAATCATTGCTCAGCAATCTAAGTTTAAGTCTAGAAATTTCCTAAACTTCTTAGTTCTCTTAAACTAATGTTCTTATAACAACTGTGACATCCCCAATTTCACGACCAGAAAAAAACTATTTGTTTATGCTTATCTGAAAATCAGAGTATACTTTTTGAAGAATAATATTGCGGAATTTGTTCATAGAAAACATGATAATGATTATCAATTCATTTCCGAAGAAATGTATTTTAGTTATATTAAAACAATGGGATGTCCTCGTCAATAGAAAAACATAAGCATAACAAAATATTACAAGCCTTACAATAATTAAACAAGTGGCCTAATACTGCTTGAATCAGAAGAATGAATATGTCATATAGCCACATCTGATACAATAAACAGAGTGGGCCAGGTTGGGAACCGGAGTGAGTACATAGGGTTTTCAATCATTAACACAGATATATTATATCTCTAAAAAGAATTATCCTATCCCGTCGATTCCCATGTATATATCATATACAAAGATCTTACAAGATCTAGCCTAAAGGGTCAATATGAACAAAAAACTGAAGATGCTGCTTCCGAAATTCCCTGGAAGCAAACGAGGAACAATAAATGCATAAAATGAAGGGAATGGAACAAGTTTTACCATGAAACTGCATTCATAAAAACAAGTCAACATTTAAGTCTTGGGTGGTTATCTAGATAACTGGGCCTAGCAGTAGTCTGACATTGCGAGGTACTTTAACCTTAGACTCACCCTATCAGACAATATAACATCATACATACCTAGTAGTTGTCTATTTGTTACACACTTTATTAGGAAAACTACGAAGTTCCCTTAATTACTTCGTGAACGGAAACGCTAACACACGAAAGTCATCAAAAGAAAAAGTATGGGGAGATACTAATAAAATATCCTCGTACCCCTATACCTTGACACAAAATAATTTCAAAAAAATGACTTTGTACATGATAGTAGTTTTGGCATATTATAGTACCCTGGTATGACTAAGACACAAAGCTTTGAAAAAGACTGTACATAGAAAGTACTTTTGTATGTAGGACATACTCCATCGATCATCAATCTCCTCGAACAGAGTTTTTCCTCTCTATTACGAGCACACATTTACCATTAATAAGATACTACCCAATATTCACACTTCATTGAACTAAGAATCTCTTTTAAGTCTTATTTCATCACTAAGCTAGCCTAGAGTTCTTATAATCAACTTTTAATACAAAATATGTTTCCTGTGAATACATCTTAACACATATTTAAAAATAATAAGCATGTAAATAACATATAAGCTATAAACATATATTTAATACTTTTATTAAAATCCTGCTCATGAAAGGGACTATTCACTCACTTATGAAAGTGACGACTTGAAATTTGGACAGCGCTTCGCTTCTAGAAACTTTCTTTTCCTTTTAGGAAAGAAGGGTGCTTAGAGGAACCAGAATATGCGCATGCATAACTTCTTGAACCATAATCTCTTCTTCTCGGGGCCTACTACCACTCCGAGACTCGCTACGAACACCAAGGAGGTTCTAGGGAAAGTCTTAGAGGGTTTAGGGGTGTTTGGGAGATAAGTGTTGAGAAAGGTGTGAAGAAATGAAGTGATATGCGCCTCTATTTATACGTTATCTAAAAGACGAATGCTATGCCTTCCCTTGCTGTACGTTGGGCATTCATGGCCACGCGTCACCATCTGGTGGCAAGCTGCGACGAGGAAGCAGTGGTGTGATCTACAACTTTCGTTTAGACTCCATCGGCAAATTTTGAATTTATTTTTAAAGTTTTATATTTTAACAGGCTTAGATAGTAAAAGTACGTTAAATATTTATAACTTTGTCATCCTACCTCCGTTTTTGACTGTCTTTCTATCGTTGAGCTCCTATTAATGAGATATTCAATTCTCATTTAGGTTGTGTTGACTAAAAATCGATTGATCTAAAATTCGATTTCTGGGTTGTTGACTACTATAATAAATCTTAGAAAAATCATAACTTCCTCAAATGAAGTCATATTTAGACGTTCTCTATATGCACGCTCTCGGTTTGACATATACTATGACATGCATTTCGATTGCCAAGGTTAAAAACTATTTCATCTAAAATTAACTTTTTATGATACGCGAAGCCATGTTAGTTTTGTCACAAAACTTCGACGGGTCGTAACTTCTTTGTTATAAGTCAGATTTCAGTGTTCTTAATATCTACGGAATCCTTGTGACATATAGTATACTTTGGCTAATATTATGTTTTCTAGATAATATTTTATCAAAAAGTCATTTTAACGCTTATTGTCTCTAAATTAAGCATCCCGAATTTGCGGGCGTTAAAAATACGTATCACATAACATACTTGCAAGAGTCACACAAACAACTAGCATTCTAATCATAATAAACCATGGGTTGACATTGGTGCCTTCGACTTTCCAATCACATTGAGGAAACTCACCTCAAATTGTTGAATATCTTAGATAAAAACTCGGTTTGTTGATCCAGGAAATCTCCGAAGTAATCATCATAAATAATACCCAATTAATAATTGGTCTACAACCCATAACTGGAATCCAAGTGCAATTGTACAACACCTAGGGTAAAAAACCATTTTACCCTTTTCCTTACTTGGTCCAAAATTCGAGGCCCAATCTAATAGCAGAAAAAAGCCTAATATGGCCCAAAGCTCTAATAAATTCCTAAAACCCAATATGGGCCCAAACACAAGAAGGGCCAAAGCCGAACAATGGCCTAAAGTGAGAAGTGCTAATGGCACAGCAAGGCCCAAGCTCAACTAGTTCGAAATTTCCACAAAGTCAAAAATTCCCAATCCATGCCTGGTACGTTGCACATACAAAACTTACACCTGGCGTACTAGTGCATGAATGGTTTTGGACACGGGCACCTACCGCCAGCATACGCGCCTATTAATCACTTTTTCTTAAACTGCCAAATGTTGGATCCAAGTATAAATGAACTTCTTCATCCCAAAAGTCGAAGACATTAAACCTTTGCATGGCTAAAAGCAATCCAAAGTCCAAATCTAACATTTTACTCCATTAAGAAGAATATCACCCTAGAATGCTGAGCTAAATCCATCATTATTTTTTGAACAAAGGACCTCAAAACAAAAGCCAAGATCTATCATCCCAAGCTTCTAGACTAGACCATACTCCCAAACATGGCTTGAAAGACCCAAAAATGCACCAGTAAATCCCTAAACTAAATCTATCTTAAGGAACCATCAAGTTAAGAGCTTTATACCTCAAATGGCATGTAAAGTAGATGAAGATTTAGGATCTTCAAGCTCCAAGTCCACCAAAGCTTCACTACTAAGATTCCACTCCTTCAAGGGATCCAAAAACACCACAAGATCACAACAATGGCTCCCCAACACTCAACTGAAGGGTAGGGTTTCGTTCTTTGGGTTTGGAGAGGCGGAGGCTGAAAATAAGAAGATCCCAAAGCAATATAAGTTTTTTAAATGGGGAACAAACCCTAAAATTAGGTTTTACCCCAAATGTGTTTACGCCCAACACACTACCACATGCGCACATCATATGTGGGTGCTTCGCGTCCAATCCCTCAAGCCAGTATGCTCGGCGTAGTCATATAGTATGCCCAATGTACTCGGCTAGGGACCAAAATGAAAGGAATTTACAAGGAAGCACTTAAAGGGAAAAACTTGAAATGTAGTGTTACAACATAAAATTCATAGCTTAATATTTAAAATTTACAATCTGATACACTAAAATGTCATATTCTTAACTTAGAACATGGATTTATATTTTCAGATATGGAGGCTAATGTTTCTTTTAAAGTTTAATTTACAAAATATTCAAAATTTAAATTTTATATAATTTATTTAACATTAGAAAAAATCATATATGTGTATACTAATTCTTTATTCTTATATTTCATATGCAAAGACAAAATTCATAAAAAAGACACAACTTAATATAGGCAATTAACATTTTAATACAAAACATTTATAGTTTAATAAACAAATTTATATTCTCAACTTAAAACTTACATTTATATGTTCATGTCTGGAGGCATTTCAATGTGTTAAATTTTGAATTTATTATATTAAGTTGTGAATAAAATTTACAACTTAATACATAAAATTGACAGTTTAATAAAATAAATTCACAAACCACTTCACTACAACAAAAATACTTACGATGCCACTTTTTAAGGCCTAAAAAATGTAACCGAATCCTACGGCCACACTTATTTTATTGATCAAAAGTATGATCGTGTGTTGTGACACCATAGCTGTCTTACAACCACATTGAAATTTATCATTTAAGTGTGGCTATAATCTTTGTTTTAGTCACATATAACTTGAGATAAGTTGGTGTTAACCACGGTTACTTTATATTTGATGTGGCTATTGTTTAACCTTCAGGAATATTTAGTTATGTTAAATCGTGATGTATGATATCATTTAGGGACATAAACAAAGTTTTTAAACAAAAAATGTGACTATTGGTTGGGTATTAGTGATGCATAATTGTGAACATAATTGTTGAATATTACTTATATCAACACTTCTTTTCTAAATGATGTGCCCATTTGGTAACATTTAGTAACATTTATTTACGGTAAAGTGTGACATATGAAGTCAATTTATCACATGAACAAATAACATAATGAAAACAAATGTGACCATTGTTCACTTTTCGTCATACATATTTGTTAAAACTATTGTTGAATGGTACATATAGGCACACCTTTTTCTAACTCATGTGGCTATTAGTTACCCTTTAGTGACATTTACTTACATTATGCTATAACATATGATATGAAATAAACACATAAAGAAAACTCATAAAGAAATGAATATGACCATTGGTTCCTTTTTGTGACACTTAATTGTTAAAACTATCGTTGAATAGTGTGTGTCGCACCCCAAAACCAAGAACGGCAGAAACGTTCTGTGGGGGAGGACGTCATATACAGTATCACAACAACGCATAATAGTAAACAAGTAAACAACATCTTCCATTGCATTATATATATATATATATATATATATATATATATATATATATATATATATATATATATATATATATATAATTTTAATACAAGTGTTTTCTGTAGTTTATAAGACACCAAAATATGAATCAAAATAAAAAATGAGTCTTGTATGCGCTCCATCTTCTCAAAAGCTGGCATCGGTATCTGTCTACTGATGACCTGAGAATACATGTTATTTTGAAAGAGTTTATCAGCATTAAAGCGGGTGATTTCATAAGCATTTAGTGTCTATGATTGTATCAAAATGTTTGAAACAGTGTTTGAATTACGAGTTTGTAAACGTTTGTAGTAAGAGTATGTGAACGTTTGTAAGTGTTTGTAAAAGTTTGTAACTCCTAGAAAATCCTATATTTTCTACTAAAAGTAGCCTTCTACCAAGGCACAACTGTTTTGTATGTTTGTTTCTGGTAAAAGTGTGTAGTTTTCCCAAGTGTAACTGTCATTATCAAAATATAGATTATACATTAACGTTTAAGTGAAGTGATCACCAAATAAATGTAAAGGGTAAACTAATGTAGTACTGTAGTGTTGTATTATAATAACTACTGTTGTACTAACTACCTTAAACCAGATTTATATCAAGGTATTATGTGATTAATTGTACCATACTATCCATTATGAACACGATGATGTAAGTTGTCAAAAGAAATGACATTTTGCACCTGAAGACCTGCAGGTCCCATTATAGTTAGCAGGAAGGTGTAGGATAGTCAATCCAATATAGATCTATAAACAACTCATGCTCTCCCTCCAGGAGATTCTGGTTACAACTCGGGCCACGACAATGAAGCATGCTCTGATACATTGGACCACATTTATGTTATAGTATACTTGTATATGTAGTGTATGTACTTGTGTAATGAATGTATTGTTTCTCATCATAGTATCATTGTATGGTTTCTTATAATAGTATCGTTGTGTAGTTTCTCATCATAGTATAGCTGTATAGTTTCTCATAATAGTAAGAAGTGACTCATGAAAGAACTGACTCTTTGTATGCTTCATTAGACTAGAAGTAGTATGTAGTATAACCCTAAACTATACCTATTATACTTTACTAGTAGACTTGTTTGTATGACTGAATGTATTGAACTGTGATAAAAGTCTTTATATCTATACATATATACATAATATATAACTAAGGATTCAACGACACTCGGACAAACAACCGGGAACACTAAGTCGACAACCAAACAAGGAATAGAAAGTAAAGTGAGTTATCAGTCCTAAGTCCTTCAAACCTTATTTATATAACTATATATATAGTAGACATGGTTGTAACAATATATAAGTTTGAAAACTGTAAAAGAAAGGTTTTGTATACAAAAGTGAATTTGATAAAGAGTTTGACATGTAAAATAGTTTGATAAGCAGTTTGAAGTCATATGTTTGGTAAAACAATTTGAAAGTATATTGAATCCATCGATTGATAGTTATTAATCACATGTGATTGATATAATAACTATGATACCCAACTTGTATTCCCCACCCCCCATAAAAGCGTATAAAATCATTTAAAAGGTTGATTAAGGGGTATAAACTCACATGTAGTGAGTGGATTGTGTGGAAGTGTTGGACAAGGTGCTAGGTGTCAAGTGAAGACTTGAACACACACAATGATCCTAGTTAACATATAATAAAACATATATGTATCCAATTAGTCATTTAACAACTAATTAACCAAGTTAAGACACCCTAGGACATGGAAACACGTTGATTCAAGTGTTATAGGTACCAAAGGGTTGCATCTCAAGGTTGTATGGCATGGCATTGGAGTTTATTGCCCAAGGACCCCTCCCAACGGAGTTTACGGCCTAAGGTCATTTTCCCCATGAGTTTATGGTTGTAAACTCATGGTACTAATTGCCATTTGGTGTTTTGAGGTCTTATAAGTCAAGATTGAGCATCCATTGATCAAGTCCAAGCCTAACGAAGCATTAGGGGCACAATATCACCACATATAGACTTTATGGCCTAAGGGTCATTTCCTTATGAGTTTACGACCGTAAACATTATGAGGACTAGGTTTCTTTGTTGTTTAAGGTCCTAAACACTTCAAGGAAGGGATAAAGACTAGCATACAAGGTTTACGAAGGGAGTAAGGTGTAATTTGCCCATCTAATAAGGGTTTACGACCCAAGAACATGTCTTGGCCGTAAACTCCTTTGATCAAGTGTTTCTTGGTGTTTTCTAAGTGTAAAAAAGTTCATTCCAAGCATACAACAAGCTAGGACAAGTATACTTACAAGAAATAAGCTCGATTGGGTGTTTAACGTCCAAGAACACTAGTGTGTGTTCTTGGTGTTCTTAGTGTTTTGAAGAACACTTGAAGATCTAAGTGAAAATCGAGAATGAATGGATGAAATGATTTATAATAACTAGATGTTAGGTTCTAACAACAAATCAAGTTAAGAAACACATACATTTTTGGAAGATCGGGTGAAGAGTGGGATGATACTTGAGAGAGAATGGTAAGTGTTCTTGAGTTTGGAAGTTGAGAAATGAAAGAATGGAGAGTAAACTCATGTCTAAGGCATGAGTTTGCGGTCTTAAGGGAGTTCTCGGCCCAAACCCTCCTTTTTTGGCCGCGAACACCTAACTAAGGTGTTGATTGTTCCATTGTTACCCCGATTTCCTAGTAATTACTTCCTTTTATCCGTTCGTTTCAAGAATAATTATTAAAGTAATCAAACGGACTTTAAACCAGCTAAAAATTAGCAAAAAAGTATATAGCTTTTAATTGAAGTGCTTTACTGGAGGGTTTGTACGAATGAAAATTTCGGGTTGTCACATCATCCCCCCGTTAGAGGGAATTTCGTCCCAAAATTAGAGTTTAAGCAAATAAAGTAGTTACAAATAACTAAGTGAATCGATGAGGATATTTCCATTTCATTTGATCCTCATGCTCCCATGTGAATTCCGGTCCTCGCTTGGCGTTCCAGCGAACCTTCACTATTGGGATGCGGCTTTGCCTCGTCTGCTTGACCTCACTATCCATGATCTCTACAGGTTCTTCCACGAAGTTGAGGTTCTTGTTGATCTCGATCATCAAATGGGATTACAAGAGTCTCGTCGGACAGACACTTTTTCAAGTTCGAGACGTGGAATGTAGAGTGTACGTTACTGAGTTCGCGGGGTAGATTGATTTTGTAAGCTACAGGGCCGATTCTAGCGAGGATCTCGAAATGCCCTATGTATCTTGGATTGAGCTTCCCACGCTTTCCAAAGCGTATCAATCCCTTCCAGGGTGAGACTTTCAAAAGAACGTGGTCTCCCACCTGAAATACCAAAGGTTTCCTTCGTTTGTCGGCGTAGCTTTTCTGTCGATCTCTAGAGGCTTTCAATCATTCATGAATCTAAACGATCTTCTCTGTCATTTCCCGAATGATTTCCGAACCTGTGAGAGTGCTGTCAGGAACTTGTCCTTTAGCTAACTGGGTGTCACCCACCTCAACCCAGCACAGAGGGGATCTGCACTTCCGGCCATAGCGGGCATCAAAGGGAGCAGCCGTAATGCTCGTATGATAATTGTTGTTGTAGGAAAATTTGACAAGCGGTAAATGAATATTCCATGCCTTCCCAAATTCGATCACACAGGCTTGCAACATATCATCTAGTGTTTGGATGGTTCTCTCACTTTGTCCGTCGGTCTGAGGATGGTAGGCTGTGCTCATGTCTAGCCTTTTTTTTAGGGAAATTTGTAGTGACTGCCAGAACCTCGAAGTGAATCTACTATATCTATCGGAAATAATGGATATAGGAACACCATGCACTCGTACGATTTCCCTAATGTATGTTCTCGTAAGCTTCTCCATCTTGTCAACTTCTTTGATAGGCAGGAAGTGTGTAGACTTGGTCAATCTATCGACGATGACCCATATGGTATCAAGTCCACCTGTTGTCTTGGGCAACATGGTTATGAAGTCCATAGTGATCCAGTCCCACTTCCATTCTGGTATGTCTGGTTGCTGTAGTAAACCGGAGGGTTTCTGGTATTCGACCTTAACCTTTGCGCAAGTAAGGCATTTACTCACGAAGGTAGCAATCTCTGCTTTCATGTTAGGCCACCAGTATAACTTTTTAAGATCCAGATACATCTTATCTGAACCTGGGTGAACGGAATATCGAGTGTTGTGTGACTCGGTCATGACCAACTCTCTGAAGCCACCTTGTTTCGGTGTCCATATCTGGTCCATCAAATATAAGGCTCCGCACCCTTGGCTTCTAAGTTCTTATCCATTCCTCTAAGGGATTCACTCGCCACATTTTCAGGTTTCAAGGCTTCAATTTGAGCCTCCTTTATTTGTGTAGACAAGTGTCAATGCATAGTCATAGTCAGAGATTTGACCCTTCGACCATAATATTCTTTCCGACTTAGGGCGTCTGCTACTACGTTAGCTTTACCCGGGTGATAACGAATTTCGCATTCGTAGTCATTGAGTAGCTCGACCCACCATCGTTGTCTCATGTTGAGATCTTTCTGATCAAATATGTGTTGTAAAATCTTGTGGTCTGTAAACATAGTGCTTTTCGTACCATATAGGTAGTGTCTCCAGATCTTCAGGGCAAACACAACTGCTCCCAGATCAAGATCGTGTGTGTTGTAGTTGACTTCGTGTGTCTTCAGCTGTCTCGAGGAATAGGCGATGACCTTACCTCGTTGCATCAAAACACAACCGAGCCCTTGGTTGGATGCATCGTAGTATACAAAGAAGTCTTATATCCCATCGGGGGGGATAGTATCGGTGCGGTGCATAAGGCTCGTTTTAGCGTTTGAAACGCTTTTTCTTCTTTCTCTTCCCAGTCAAAGGCCGTGCCCTTCTAGTTCAGGGTAGTAAGAGGTTTCGCAATCTGAGAGAAGTTCTGTATGAATCTGATGTAGTAGCCAGTGAGACCTATAAATTGAGGAATTTTTGTGGGCGTCTTTGGTGCTGACCAGTTCTCAATGACCTTAATTTTGGATGGGTCCATGTGGATTCCCTCTTCACTAACCACGTGTCCTAAGAATTCGAATCTTCGGATCCAAAATTCACATTTAGAGAACTTCGCATAGAGCTTCTCTGATCCTAAAGTTCCTAGAACTTGTCGCAGGTGATCGCCATGCTCCTCCTTACTTCGAGAGTAGATCAGTATGTCATCAATGAAGATGATAAAGAACTGATCCAATTAAGGACGAGATACTCTATTCATTAAGTCCATGAATATTGCAGGCGCATTGGTCAATCCAAATGGCATGATCACGAACTCGTAGTGTCCGTAACGAGTTCGGAAGGCTGTCTTTGGAACATCCTCCTCTTGCACTCGTAACTGGTGATATCCTGCTCTTAGATCAATCTTGGAAAAGTTACTCGCCCCTTGCAGTTGGTCAAATAAATCATCTATGCGAGGCAAAGGGTAACGATTTTTGACCGTCATTTTGTTGAGTTCTATGTAGTCGATACACATACGGAATGATCCGTTTTTCTTCTTAACGAACAAGATCGGTGCTCCCCAGGGTGAGAAGTTTGGTCTAATAAAGCCGTTGCTGAGTAATTCATTAAGTGGACCAGATAGTTCCTACATCTCAGCTGGTGCTAATCGGTAGGGAGATTTGGCTACTGGGGTAGCTCTTGGGACTCAGTTTATTCTGAACTCGACTTGTCGTTGCGGAGGTAATCCGGGTAGTTCTTCTGGAAAGATGTCGGGAAAGTCACTCACTACCAGAATGTTCTTTAGTTCTTTCGTTTCTAGGATCCTATCGACAACGTGAGCAAGGAATGCACGATATTCCTTACATAGATACTTATGTGCTTGAATACTTGAGATGATACGAAGACTCGTGCTGGGTTTGTCGTCGTAGATGATGAGAGTTTCGTTATCTGTGAGGTTTAGGCAGACTGATTTCTCGTAGCACATGATGTCGGCGCGATGAAGACTCAACCAATCCATGCTGATGATGACGTCGAAGCTTTTAATCGAGACCGGCATGAGGTCGATTGGAAATGAATGGCTATCTAGAGTTAGGGTACATGCTATGTATATGCTATTAGTGCTCTCAGTTTTCCGATTAGCCATTTCTACGGTGAATAGTTCCTTAAGTGTGTGTGGTTTTTGTTTAAGTAGGCGATCAAATTTATGATTCACGAAGCTTATCTCCGCTCCACTATCAAACAGTATGCATGCATAAGAGTTATTGAGGAGAAACATACCAGTCACCACCGTAGGTTCAACAACTGCTTCCCCGTGGTCAGGGTTGGAGGGTTCTGAGATGGTCAGGGTTGTTGTTGATGACGGGGATTGGACTCCGTGATCGATGAGTCGTTGTGCCAATCGTTTGGCACTGTCGAAGGTAGCAGGATGTGAAGATATGACATTTTCCTTATACGGAGGCACTAGCCCCCAGATGTACCTTTCGAGCTTTTTCCCTTGGTGGGAACCATGTTGGGACAGAGGGCCACCAGTTCGCTGAATCTGGCGGTATAAGCGACTATGTTGGAGCCCTTCATGGTTAGGCTCCACAGCTCCTGTTCCAACTTCTGGATCTCGCCCCTCGGGCAGTACTCCTTAATCATGAGGTCTTTCAAAGTTTTCCAGCCCATGTCGTTTGCCACTATAAGAGTTAGTGACTTGACATGGCCATTCCACCATGTCAGGGTTGTCTCTTCGAAGGTGCACACAACAAATTTAACTTTGCTCGCGGCAGGGTAGGAGCAAATCTCGAAGATTGACTTCGTCTTTTAGAACCATTGCGAGAGGGCAATGACTCCGCCAGTCCCTTTGAAGGACTTTGGCTTGCAGTTAGTGAAGTCCTTGTAGGAGCACTCTCTCGAGCGCACAAGCATTTCGCCTTGAGTAGAATGAATCAGCGTTGCACCCCCGCTGGCACCGGTGGAGTGATACTGAGTCATGGCAGTTGCCACTGCCGCGGCTACTGCAGCATTCAGAGCTGCCGTATCAATTGCTGAAGGAGGCGGTGGTGGAGGAGGTGGAGTATTACGCCTTGTTGATTTGCGAGGAGGCATCCTTCAACTGCAAGTTTATAAAGATGAATGGAATAGTTAGAGTCAATTGTAAGCATAGTGAGAGTGTTCCATAGGCTAAATAGCCATAGTCCAACAGTTGAATGAGTGTATGTTTTGAAATAGCAGTATAGTAGGAGAGTAGGGAAACACAAGAGTACAAATTTTTCCAACAGATTTGATAACTGCCAATATTACTGGTATTACTGATGTAAATGTGTTCGGGAAAAACGACCTAGCCGTAGGTCTTACCTCAAACCACATGAGGGAAAATGTTTAACAGCTTAGTAGACTAGATAGTGTACTGAAAGATAGGAATATTTTACAAACAAGTGCTTCATAGAGCGTAGATAAGAAAGGCAATTCCTTAATCAAAAGAAAAGATGTGCTAGACATCTTCTAACGGTGATGGGAATTCCTCGGGCGAACCCTAAGGTCTTCCATTTGACGATCCACTTTTTGGAGGTGTCGTTCATGAGCCCTCTGGCGAACTCGAAGTTCTATGACTTTGGCTTGGGAGGCAGCTAGCTGTTGCTATAGAGTCTCATTGGTCGTCCTATTTCTTTCCATCGCCTCTTTGAGATGGCGAATGCAAACCGTGTTAACACCAGAGTTGGCATCAACCTCCACGACTCGGTCCATGGCTGCCCGACCTTGCTCGACATTCCGAGCAATCCTACGGACCATGATGGGTAGGACTCGGTCAACCGAGCCACCCTCGCTTATGTTGTAGAAGCTTCGGTCCCTGTTGTAGGGTAAGGGTTGACCCTGTTCATCACTCCAGTGATTCAAGTTTGTTTCCCACAAGGGTGTGGGACCCTGAAACGCTGGTCGGGGGTTGTTAATTGGTGCTTGACCTACTTGGGGTTGGTTGTTTACTTCAGGCTCGAAGTCAAATCCATACAAGAAGCCTTCTACGTGATGATCATCCAAAAGGATTTGATGCTCATCTTTGGGCTCTTCTTCAAGCCAACCAACATTGTCGTGGGGCGGAAAGTACGGTTCGCCATGATGATGGAATCTAGCCATGATATCTATGCAAGAAAAGGGGTATAAGAATCTTATATATATAGGCGGACTACTTAAGATAATTATAGGATGATCTTTATCAGTTATGTCAATACTTGTATAGTGTATACCAGTTATATGAAATTAAAGCAGGATAGACCTTCGAATAAGTGACCCTAACTCCAAATCCACAACCAAACAAGGAACAGGAAGTAAAGAAAAGATCACAAATTCTAAGTCTGTAACACCTAAATTTTATATAACCTTAGCGTATCCACTTAACGACTATTGACCTACTTGATAGAGACCTTTTTAGTTCTTAGATAAGTAATTATAGTAATACCAAATACTCCTATAGTATTTTAGACTTATGTTCTGTTCTAGTGTTTTCACGACAGTAGTGTTGGTAAGTTTTTAGATTTGTTGCCATATCACAACCATTCTTGGGCATATGCTAATCACTCCTCAGACCAGCATAGTTGATCAGCCTATGCCACTCCCAGGACTAACCATATCCCCGAGCTTACTTACGATATTCAAGAATCGTAAAACTTTTGTATTTGTCATTGTGACACTGATTTAAAAGTATAAACTCTTGGTCAGAGTGTTTTAATCCGATTGTGTTTATAGTTAGTATATCTTTTATGGGTTGTGTTGATTTTATTTGTGTTGCGTCATGGGCTTTATATTTTGTATCCGGATTGGGCCTGTCCATTCGTATTTTTCTAGTAGGGTTTTACTATAAGTAAGAATGCATGTATGCATTACACGAAGTCGATTATTATGTTTATTATTTTGTAACCCTAAACACCTCTAAAGTCGAAGTTCTTAATCGATATCTTCTGAGGTGTTGAAGTATTAATCATACGACATATTCAAAGCCATACTCGTGGTTATATTTACATTCATAATTGTTTGCTCGCATAGAATTTAATGATCCTGATTGAACTTAGTTCTATCAATTGGTATCAAAGCAGGAGACTGTGTAATCAATATACATTCCTTCTTCCAAATTATTTAGGGTTTCTGCTTTTACCAAATAAATAGAAGCCATCTTCTTTCTATCAACGGCAACTCTGTTTAAGATAAAACCCTAATCTCAAGTTTACAGGTTTGATTCTAGCAGCTCACCATGCCTCATGAAGATTCACAAACAAATCCCATCAACATCTCAAACAACATTGGATCTACAGCTAGGATACCCATTCTTTACACTCAAGACTATGAAGTGTGGGCACATCACTTTGACGACTACGTGGTTGGATCGGAATATAATGGCTATCTCATTTGGGAAGCTATCACTCTTGGGCCGTTTGTTCACTCAGGAACGAACACAACTGTTAAGTCTCAAAAGGAATATAACAAGCTGGTGGCGAATGTAGATAAGATGCCACAGGACGAGAAAGACAAGTTGCTGTGTAATGTGAAGGCTATGAGAATGATCAGATTCGCCTTATAATCTGACAATTTTCGGTTGGTAGGTTCATGCACGACTGCCAAAGAAATCTGGGATAGGTTGAAAGAACTTTATTCAAATGATGAAGATCTAGAACACTACATTGAAACCTTGTTGCTGTTAGAATTTGGAGTTTTCAAACAGAAACCGGAGGAGAAACACATACAAACTTTCGATCGGTTCAATCATCTCCTAAGTAAGATGATCAAGCATGGAATAGAAAGAAAGTTGATCGAGCAGAAGGTGACCTTCATTAACGGACTGAGACCTGAATAGATGGTTGTGGTTTCAACCGTGAAAGCACAGGAACGGTTCAAGTCTTACTCACTGGCGAAACTTGTGGGAATACTTAAGTCCCATGAGAGTATAATAACCAAAGAAGTAAAGGTAGTTTCTGGTGTGGGATCGCTGGCCCTTGTCTGAAAAGCATTGCAGAAGAAGAAGAAGAGTTTGATATGTCTGAGTGTGATCTTACAAGTGAAGAGTATGCTTTGATGGTCACCAATCAAAAGAAGTTTGCGCGAAGAAAATTTCATGTCAACAAGAACCGAAACTGGCAAGGAAGTTATAGTTCTAAGAAGGTGAAGGATGAAGCAAAATCCTCTTCTCAAAAGGATGAAGACAAGAAGGAGAGCAAGCTTGCAGGAGACTCCTGGTTTGATTGCAATTACTGTCACGGTAGGAACCACTTTGCCAAAGATTGCATGCTACAGAAAATGGTTGAGAAAAGAGATGGTGAAGATGATGAGGCGTACTCTATGTGCAAGTTGGAAGAGATCAAGAAAAAGAAAGAAACTAACAGTTCTATGAATGCCTTGATTGTACAGGAGTATGCAGATGAAGATGAGTTCGGTGGCGTTGAACTTTGGTCAACCGACTCTGAAGAGGAAGAGGTAAGAAAGCCCACTCATGGGGCTTATGTAGCAAAGGAAGTACGTTCGGCTGGAAAGTGTTTAATTGTCACAGCTGGTTCATCAACCCAAAGTGCAAATGAGGAACCGAACCAGACTGAGGACAACTGTTTTGCCGCCAAGGATGTTAGTGAGAAGATCAACGACTGCGATCAGTTGATCAAAAAGGTACAATCCATCCTTGAATAACTTAAAGTTCCAATAATAGATTATGAAGAAGAGTTAAATGAATTAAAATTCAAATTTTCTAACTTAGGTGGTAGTCTCATGCAAACTCGATTAGCGAACTCTAACCTAACTGACCAACTCAGCAGTGTGTCTTCAAAGAGTGAGGAGAGAAGGATGTCGATTGAGCTGAAGGAGGCGGAGTTAAATAAGGCTAGGGATGAAAGTATTTATTCGCAAAGAGACAATTTAAAGTTTTTAAAACAAAGGAATGTTTTTTGTTTAATTGATAAGCATTTATACACTAATATTGCTCAATTACATTTAAGTTGTTAGATTGGAAAGAAGATTCATAAGATGATTTTACCCTTCCTTGAATTTAAGGAGGATACGGTCATAGCAGAATGTAAATCAGTAGTGTCATCAGAAGAGACATCCATGTCTTACAAAATTGGACTGGACAAGATAGAAACCTTCATTGATTCTAAGGAACACAAATGTATGCTAAAAGATATTTTAGATGAAAACGATAGGTTGAAAATAAAGTCAGACAATATTCAATCATTTGACCTATCTAATGCAAAATTAACTCCATAAAATAAAATGAACTTAGAAAATGCGTCTGAATTTGATGAAGAAAGTGAGATGAGTGAAATCTTAGTAGAAGACGTAGTTGATTGCTCTAAGTTTATGAAGAGCGAAACCGAGAATGAGAAACCCCTCATTTCTGAAATTTCGGTTGAATTCGCTCGCATGTCAAAAGACAAGCAACAAAAACTCAAAGAAAAAGCTATGGTTTATCAAAAGGTTCAAACTGTGCCAAATCAGGTCTATGTAGTTACAGGGGTCACTACAAAACAAACGGCATAATTAAGACTCTTGGTTGACAAAGACAACGCTGAAGGATGCGACGATTACTTCTGGTCTGCTCCTATTGACAACGCAGACGAAACCGTAGGCTTATCTGAGCGAACTTCATGGAGGGTTAAAGGAAGATATGTTGCTGAACCCATCAACAAACCCTCAAGTTTCGACAAACCAAGCACATGTGGAACTAAAGAAATCCATGAACAACCAATGAAAGAATCAAATGTTCAAACAAATACAACCAAAAGTCAAAAGCAGACACCAAAGGCTAGCTTGAATATCCAGAAATCACAGAACGAGTTAGCGGAACAGAAACGCTTAAGAACGCAAAGAAACTGAATGAGCGAAAACGTCACTAGGAATCTCAAAATCCCAACTACGTACCTCCTAAGAAAGAATCAACAGATAAAGGGAAGGAAAAACTAAAAGAAAAAGAAAATTTCAGCCGAAATTCCTACTATTCCAAATGTCAGAACCGAACATCTACTCTCGGTTCCCAAACAAGCGTATCAAACCGAAAATCAAGTTTCGGTCACCACATCAGCTCTCAGGGCCGAAAGTCAAGTTTCAGTCCCAAGTCTAGTTCCGGTCCTTCTAACTCACAATGCATAATAAATTCTGTGAAGTACATCAAAGGAATGGGAAAGCTAGCATCAGATTCTGAGTTCCATAATAAGAAAAAGTCAGCTAACCATAGGATTCAAAAGAAAAATCCTAAACCATCTATCTAACAACACACCAACTAATGCTCCAAAAATTAAACAAGATAAAACTAAAATCAAGGTGTATACCATTAAAAGAAAAGATCAAACCACTCTAGTAAAAAGATCATATTTGGTTGATATTTCTTCTGTAATTCCTTTTTCTGTGAAAGACTTACCAGGACCCAAGAAACTTTAGGTTCCTAAATCTGCTTGAATTTGCAGGTAATTAGTGACGAGCAGTTCGATGACGAATGATTTATAGATAGTGGATGCTTGCATCACATGACAGGAAGGAAGGAAGAGGTGAGGGAGTTTTGGTCCCTAAAAGATGGTGGGTGTGTAAAGTATGGAAATAACTCCTATGGAACAATCAAGGGATACCGTATGATAACCAATGGAGATTTCTTGATTCAAAAAGTGGCGTATGTGGAAGGATTGAAACATAACCTCATCAGCGTGTTACAATTAGTTGTGGGAACAGGTCTGAAAGTATCATTTGATGATGAGTGCTTTGAAATAATTGACAAGCAATCGAAAAAGGTTCTGCTAAAATCTGAACGCAAGGGAGAGATATATCCTTTGAATCTCAACCCAATACGAGGAAAACCAGCAATATGTCTGTTGTCAAAGGCAAACACAGATCAAAGCTGGTTGTGGCATTAACCACTATCGCATCTGAACTTTAAAGATATTAATAAGTTGGTGCTTGGTGATCATGTTCGATGCCTCCCTCTTCTCAAGTTTGACAAGGAACATCTATGTGCAACGTGTGAGATGGGAAAACAGAGCAGAAAGAGACACCCTACACGAGTCAATACAAAGATTATTGAACCTCTTGAACTATTGCACATTGACTTATGTGGACCTTCGGCTATCAAGAGCATCTGTGGTAGTAAGTACATTCTTGTCGTTGTAGATGATTTTTCACGCTTCACCTGAGTTTTCTTTCTTAAACAGAAATTTGACGTAACTCCTAAGTTGAATACATTCATTAAGCAAGTGGAAGTTCAGTTGAGAAAGACGATAAGGAATATTAGGAGTGACAATGGGCTGGAGTTCAAGAATAAAGATTTTGAGGACTTTCTGGTTGATAAGGGGATAACTCACAAATTTTCGGCCCCTTATACACCACAGCAGAATGGGATTGTTGAAAGACGAAACCGTTCTTTATGTGAGGCAGCTAGAACCATGCTCATTTTCGCTTCTCTTCCGTTATACTTCTGGGCTGATGCAGTTGCAACCGCATGCTACACTCAGAACCGTTCCTTCCTTAACAAAAGATTCTCAATCACTCCATATGAGATCTTAAATAATCGAAAGCCCAATGTTAAATTTTTCCACGTGTTTAGTTCAAGATGTTTCATCTTTAACTTAAAGGAGAACCAAAACAACTTTGATGTCAAAGCCAATGAGGGAATCTTTCTTGGTTATTCACTCTCTTCAAAAGCTTACAATGTTTTGAATAAACGATCCAAACAGAATGAAGAAACATATTACATAACCTTTAAAGATAATTACATGAAGAAAGTTCAAATGAGCGAAAGTGACTTAGGGGAAATTTTTCCTACATCAGGACAAGTCTCGGTTCCCATATACAACATGTTCGAAGAGTATATTCAGTTATTTGATGAACCAGAGAAAGCGGAACACTCAGAGGCAAGAGCAGCCGATAACAAAATTGATAATCTCAAAAAGATCATCGATGAAGCTGCAAAAGAAACGGAAAGTGAACCTCCTAAAACTACAGGCGCTCAACCCTCAACTGACTTTCCAATCAACGGCTCAATGTTCAAGGGGGAGAGTTCATCAGCACCAAAGACAAGTAAAGTATCTTTCGAGGGGGAGACTTCAATACCGTCCCCAACTCATAAAGGTCCAGTCGAGGGGGAGAATCCAACTCCCTCAAAGGATTCAAACTATAATGCTGCCACATGATACACTTCGCCAATCGAGGGGGAGAAAGAGAATGCAATTGACGAAGGCGAGGGTGATTAATCAGAATTTGAAGAGGAAGTGAATGCAGACTGGATCCAACTTATGACCCAAATTATCCTCCGTTAGTGAAATGGAACAAGGACCATCCCAAAGAACAAATTATTGGTTAATCTTATGAGAAAGTTCTTACTCGTTCTCAATTGAAAGCGAAACAAACTGCATTATTCTCTAAATTTGAATTATTTATGTTTAACTCGTTCATCTGCAAAATCGAACCGAAAACAGTTGATGTTGCACTTGATCATTCTGACTGGGTTCAAGCAATGTGAGATGAGCTCCATGAGTTCGAACGTAACTGAGTTTGGAGGCTGATTCCCACACCAAAGGATGCTTCTGTGGTCGACTTGAAATGGGTCTTCAGAAATAAATTGGACAAAGAGGGGAATGTCATTCGCAACAAGGCTCGGTTGGTGGTGAAAGGACATTGCCAAGAGGAAGAGATAGATTATGTGGAAACCTTCGCTCCATTAGCTAGGTTAAAATCAGTTAGAATCTTCCTGGCATATGCTGCTCATAAAAACTTTGAAGTTTTCCAAATGGGTGTCAAATGTGCTTTCTTGAATGGAGAACTAGATAAAATAGTCTATGTTGAGCAACCTCCCGGGTTTGTGAACGAAAAATTTCCTGATCATTGCTATTTGTTGGATAAAGCAGTTTATGGTCTGATGCAAGCACCGAGAGCGTGGTATGAAACTTTAACTCGTTTTCTGAAAATGTCGAAATTTAAGCAAGGTTCGGTTGACCCAACCTTCTTCCGAAAGAAAGAAGGCAAACATCTAATGATAGTTTAGATTTATGTTGATGATATCATCTTCGTCTCTACGAATCCTGGCTTAATAGTTGAATTCAGAAAGTTGATGGAGACTAAATTTGAAATGAGCGCAATGGGTCCAATTAATTTTTTTCCTTGGTTTAAATATTAGATAGGGACCAGAAGGTATCTTTATCAACTAGGAGGTGTACACAAAGAACCTGTTAACAAAATTTGGCATGATAGGAGATTCAAAAGTAAAGGTTCCTATGGCATTTGGCACTAAGTTAACACCATCTCTGGAAAAACTTGTTGTTGACATAACACTATATCGTCAAATGATAGGATCCCTTATGTATTTAACAACTAGTAGACCGAATATTATGTTTTCTTTTTGTTATTATGCTAGGTTTCAAGCTAATCCAAGAGAACCTCACATGGTGGCAGTGAAGAATATCTTTTGTTAGCTAAAGCGAACCTCATATCTCGGTCTCTGGTATCCGGCTAAATCTGGATTCTTTATTCAAGCTTTTTCTGATGCTGATCTTGGAGGATGTGGTCTGGACCGAAAGAGCACTACAGGTGGGTGCCAATTTCTTGACGGAAAACTTGTTAGCTGGCAGCCCACGAAGCAAACCTGTGTGTGACTTTCAACGGCAAAAGCTAAGTACATAGCTACAACATCTTGTACTTCTCAAGTAATATGGATTCAAAGTCAACTGAGAGATTACGGGCTAAGTATGAAGAAGATTCCTCTCTATTGTGACTTAAAAAGTGCAATAAGGATTTGTCACAATCCAGTGCAACACTCAAAAACTAAGCACATTGCAATTAGATATCATTTCATTAAGGATCATGTAGAAGATGGGAATGTGGAAGTGCATTTTGTTCGATCCTCTGATCAACTGGCTGACATATTCACTAAAGCCTTACATGAAGCATGTTTCAATAAAATTTTACAAGGTCTGGGATTGATTGAAGTAGAGTCGTTACCGAATCCTCAAATCTTGCACTAAAAATTTAGACAGGCGAAATGGAGTGAACGCTCGGTGTCTTTCGGCTCCATAATATTCGGGAACTAAAATGAACCGAGCGCTCGGTCTACTTCGGCTCTGGAATTTTAAGGAACCGAAATGAACCGAACGCTCGGTCTATTTCGGCTCACTCAATAAATATAACGTTTCGGTGGTATATTCTGTATATTATATTATCTCCATTCTTTTAATTTTTATTTATTTTTTTTCTTTTCCAGAAAACTTCAAAAATTCAAAGATATATTTTTTTTTCTTTTCTGTTTTTTATTATTTTTCAGAAAACTTCACAAATCCAAAAATATTTTTTCTTTCTGTGTTTATTAGAAAATATCAAAACCTCAAAAAAAAAGTTCGGTTTATTCGTTTTGTTTGTGTGGTGTGTTTGTTTGCTCATTCTTTTAAATAGGTTCCAAGTATACTAGCACAACAGAATTTGGAGTTGAAGCAGGTATGATAATTCTTTTATGAACTAGTTAAGAGTCCCTAGAAGCATGCTGCTGCATGTTGACCAACGCCTCTACGACGTAGAGCAAGGCCTTAATGATTTGATTTATACCTATCGTTTCTTCCAAATCAGGTTGTTAAAATCAACTCGGTCTAGAGCTACCTTACTCTTCTCATATGAGTGAAGAGGTTTTCTGCTTAGTCACATCTTTATTGCTGAAGGTACTTTCGGATCTTTAGTCATTCTCCTTACATTCCCCATTAACTTTCGGTTCACCACTGTAACCCTTGAGACTCTCGGTTATTACCACTGAGGTTTATGGTTGCATAAAATATGTGTTTGTGATCTTAGATACGTATACCACGTGCTGAGTGAAACCAAAAATTCAACACCTATAATGAATTGACGGTGAATTATTATATTCAAGATCTTATTGGTTACGTACTGAAATCTCTTTTTTTTATTTTTGAGTGATCTTTCATGAATTTGTCTAACACCAAGGCTTTTATTCCCATAAAGATCCAGTTTATTTTTGTATTTGAGATTTCTATAACTTCTTTAGTCATTATAAAATATATCCTACCTACTTGTTCAACAGACCACATCGGTCTCATAAGTACTTCTTCCAATGTTCGGTCTTACATTAAGAATTGGTGTTCGGTTGAAGATAAGCCACCTTAAGCCTATGACTTAAAAGGTAGCCTTTTAATGTTTCTTTACAAACACTTGATCGTATTTTTTGGGAAACCACACAAGCACTTCAAGTCTCTCTTGACTTTGAAGGAAGCGATTCTTGCCCGGAATCACATGCTTTCTGTCTTATAATAAGACATCACTCACATCCAATACACATTTGCTTTATTTCTTTAACTTTTGTCACTCTATTGCACGAAAATTTTAATTTTCCAATATTTTGGTGGCTGTAAGTTCAAATTTTGTTAAACAAGGGTAATCCTATTTCAAGTAGCAAAACGGAATTTCAAAACGATGATTGAGGATAAGCATTTGGGCACGTGAATTTGAACGGTCTCTATACTCACGTGTGCTGACGTATACATAGGAGTAACCAACATGTCACCTCTCGCTTTTTTAGGTGACTTTTTAGTGCTCACGTCATTATCATAATGATTTTTCTCTCTCCTGGCAACAATATATAAAGGGTTTCTACTTTTATTGGTCTTTTACCAGCAACAATGTCTCTCGAATTACAAGGCAAGTTCAAACTGTTTATCCTCCTTCTTCATCAGTTCATGATCAGGCAACTTTGTCCACATTGCTTTCGATCAAGCCAAATCAGAATATGATCCTCGAACTCAACCCATTTCTTTATGATTCATATATGTTGCACGTAGTTGAATGTTTGAAGTATTCACCGCTGGTTCTAGCCCTAACACAGGTGGAAGCCGTCCCGATATCACTCTTATCCCAGGTTTACTCTACTGCCACATATGACAAGAACAAAGAATGAATCTACTTTCAAATCCATTCTAAAAAGGCATCTATTTCAAAAGGGAGATTTTGTTCGTTGTTGCATTTTGCTGTGGATTCCTCTGATTTCTCCCCAAACTTCATCACCACTACTCAATTGTTTTCGATGCTTTACGAGATTGGTTATACGGATGTGCTCACCACAGTTACAAAGGTTAAGAAGTCTTGTTTACCATCTCAGTGGAATGGCTTGCTTACTCTTGTCATCAAGAGTTTAGCAGAGAGGAGTGTTGGATCTGAAGGCACTAGCAAGGGTTTCCTGCCCCTTCTCTATGGCCTTTACAATGGTCTTAATCTTGATTATGGGACAATTATCTGGTCTCAAGTGGTGTAGAGCCTCAGCACTTTTACGAGGCATTCGGAAATTTCATGTGGTCGGTTTTGGACTCTTATTACATGAAGGGAGATTGATACTCATGATATTCTTGTAATGAAGGATGCCCTAGTCGCGTCAATTGCTACGTTTCACACTAAGAATATCATCCTTTCTGATCCAACAAAGTTCCCTCATAATGGCTCTATTCCTGAGTGTATGTATCGATGTGTCTCAGACAAGAGTCATGTTATGGCTGATTACCCCAAACTTACTCCTAAGGAACCAAGAGTCCTATCTCCGGGACAGCAGGCTGCCCTGGAGGCTATAGACAAGACTGGAAACCATGGGAAACGGGCTACAACCAAGATGGAGACTACCGAGGAGGCTAAGTCTAAGTCTTCTAAGTCAAAGAATCGCAAGTCAGAAAAAGGGGATTCTTCTAAACCTAAAAGGATTAAAAAGATAGCGAAAAAGTCCAAGAGTCCTACTCCTCCTAGCTCAGAAAATCATGAGGAAGATGAAGAAGAGGAAACTCATCATGAATCACTGAGAGGTAATACTCCTCCCAGATCTCCTACTCCAACCGAATCTCCTCAAAACAAACTTCCAACCCCAGCTCCATCTCCGAAACAGACAGTTCCAATTTTAGTTCCTCCACCTACCACATCCCAAACAACAACTTCTTTTCCACCACCATCACCAGTTTCTTCCATTCCTATTTCTACAACTCCATTACCACCTCCTATAATTACCCAATCCACCACCACTACTATTACTGAACCGATAGTAGGTGTCAAGGTATCTGATATGGGGGCACCTACTGAAACCAACCTTCCTGTCATCACTAAACCTCTTTCACCCTCACACTTAACCGATTCTGGTGCCACTCTCGGTGGTGCTAATGATGATTATGACTGTACATACTTCAGTCCCTATTGATTTCCTACTGATGAGGATGATGATGCTCTAATACCAATCTATCGCACCCCAAAACCAAGAACGGCGGAAACATTATGGGGCGGAGGATGTCATGTACAATATCACAACAAAGCATAATAGTAAACAAGTAAACAACATTATCCATTGCATTAAATATATAATTTTAATACAAGTGTGTTATGTAGTTTATAAGACACCAAAATATGAATCAAAATAAAAGATGAGTCTCGTATGTGCTCTATCTTCTCAAAAGCTGGCATCGGTACCTGTCTACTGATGACCTGAGAATACAAGTTATTTTGAAAGAGTTTATCAGCATTAAAGTTGGTGAGTTCATAAGTATTTAGTGTCTATGATTGTATCAAAATGTTTGGAATAGTGTTTGAATTACGAGTTTGTAAACGTTTGTAGTAAAAGTATGTGAATGTTTGTAAGTGTTTGTAAAAGTTTGTAACTCCTAGAAAATCCTATATTTTCTACTAAAAGTAGCCTTCTACCAAGACACAACTGTTTTGTATGTTTGTTTCTTGTAAAAGTGTGTAATTTTCCCAAGTGTAACTATCATTATCAAAATATAGATTGTACATTAACGTTTAAGTGAAGTGATCACCAAATAAATGTAAAGGGTAAACTAATGTAGTACTTAGTGTTGTATTATAATAACTACTGCTATACTAACTACCTTAAACCAGATTTATATTAACGTATTATGTGATTATTTGTATCATACTATCAACTATGAACACTACAATGTAAGTCGTCAAAAGATATGATATTTGGCACCCAAAGACCTATAGGTCCCACTATAACTAGCAGGAAGGTGTAGGATAGTCAATCCAGTATAGATCTATACACAACCTCACGCTCTCCCTCCAGGAGATTCTGGTTACAACTCAGGCCACGATAATGAAGCATGCTCTGATACATTGGACCACATTTATGTTATAGTATACTTGTATATGTAGTGTATGTACTTGTGTAATGAATGTATTGTTTCTCATCATAGTATCATTGTATGGTTTCTCATAATAGTATTGTTGTGTAGTTTCTCATCATAGTATAGCTGTATAGTTTCTCATAATAGTAAGAAGTGACTCATGAATGAACTGACTCTTTGTATGCTTCATTGGACTAGAAGTAGTAAGTAGTATAACCCGAAACTATACCTATTATAGTTTACTAGTAGACTTGTTTGTATGACTGAATGTATTGAACTGTGATAAAAGTCTTTATATCTATACATATATACATAATATATAACTAAGGATTCAACGACACTCGAACAAACAACCGGGTACTCTAAGTCCACAACCAAACAAGGAATAGAAAGTAAAGTGAGTTATCAGACCTAAGTCCTTCAAACCTGATTTATATAACTATATATGTAGTAGACATGGTTTTAACAATATATAAGTTTGAAAACTATAAAAGAAAGGTTTGGTATACAAAAGTGAATTTGTTAAAGAGTTTGACATGTAAAATAGTTTGATAAGCAGTTTGAAATCATATGTATGGTAAAAATAGTTTGAAAGTATACTAAATCCATTGATTCATAGTTATCAATCACATGTGATTGATATAATTGTTGGGTTTTAAGCATTCTAACACTCCTAAGTGTACATGCAACCCTAAATAACTTGGATCTATGTTTTCTTTATTATACTTGCAAATAAGAACTTCCAAGGTATTATCCTAATCTAGCATACAAAACAATGAGTGTAACAAGATAGAATACATACCTCTTTGATGTAGAAAGTCTTCATGAATATAACACATGTAATCAATCCTATATCCGAAGCATATGGGAATCGATTCATGATATCTCACATAAAGACTAAACCAGTCTTTTGCTATAACATTTCCATTTCAATTTGCCAAGTTCTCATAATTCAGATTATGAAAAGGCATGCCGTAATCATAATAGAATTTTAGAACGCAAATAATGGACCCATATATAGAATTTCCTTATGTTGAGCCATTCCAACATGAAATTCATATATATATATATATATATATATATATATATATATATATATATATATATATATATATATATATATCCTTGACTAAATGATTAAAACCTCACGATCTAAGCTTATAGATTTGAGATGAAGTATAATTTCCTCTCCCTTAATTATAGCAAAAGAACTTTTCCCAATTGAAACCTTTTGTTTTCTATAATTAACATTGCTAACTTGCAATACTTATCATAATTATCATGCTACCACTAACATGATGATTATTAGCATAACACTTATGCTCCCACTAGCTTTGACATGTACTCAGAAATCAGCTGGACTTCTAGAAATCAATACTTCATTGACTTTCTTACGAAAGTTCAGATTTCTGATGCTAGATTGTTTTGATAAAACTTTATCAAAATCATACACCTTCCCTTAGATAGCACACATGTGTATCTAAACAATTATGAAGAGGGACACTTCTCACAAGTCCAGGTTAGTGTGCCGGTAAACCACACACGCTCCACTAACGACTTTGAGAATGCAAATATCACAATTGCTATCTAGCTAAAATCTACTTAGTGAAAGTGTTTCCTCACCATCATTTTCATGAATCGGAGAGAAACCTTATGACACTTAGATTTAATGGTATATGTGTTCTTATCCATGTGAATTGTCAAAACCATAGTTATAGGACAAGGATAATGACAAATCCAAACTCATATGAATTGAACTCAATCTTAACTTCTTGCCACCTGGCAGCTCAAGGGCCTGCCATTGCTTCCAAGTTGATGTGCAACACATTGAGAACTCTAAGAACTCATATGCAAAGCCAACTTTAACTCGAAATAGGCACAGAATATGTCAACACGATAGGTTATAAACCTCAAGTTGTGTGCTAGTGAAGAACTTCAGGTTTTATTCTTGATTAGTTCTTGAGACTTTCAAGACCTTTAAGACTCCCACTATCCTCTTGACATATAAGACTTTCTTGTCAGATATTCAAGAGATAGTGTGGGTTCTAATCAAGATCAACAATTCACACAATTGGCCTTAGTTGATCTTTGTTTCATCCAAAACATTATAACTTACCAATTTCAAATGTACAAGAGTAGAAAACTTTTACTCCTACATTTGACAAGTGTTTTAAACCTTCTTTAAGACATGTCACTCAAGTTACAATCTTGGAGTATGACTCTAAGACTTGTATTGGAACGAAGTATGAATCATCTTCTTGATTTAACCACTTCAACAATTCATAGTTCCTCTTCTTAGCTATAAGAAAGCACTAAGAGGATGAATTGTGATAAGGTCTCTAAATCATTAAGATGATCATAAAAACTGATACTAAAGTACTCTCCCATCTTTTCAGATTTGAGAAACTTTTATCTTTCTGCCTAATTTGATTCTTCTTATTTGCTTTGTCATGCACTGGAACCTTTTTCCAATGCCTCAGAGTTACACTTAAGCTTGTAAGTATAATCATATTTACTGAGCTTTTGTAAACTATGACGAATAGTTTTATCAATCTTTTGTGGTGCACTTGACCAGTGCACAAGAATGTGTACTCGATCCCTTAGTCCTTCACTTGACCCACACATCCATGTGAACAAGTAATTCGTCTTAATTTTCCAATACTTGAAAGTTCTCATTCATCATGCTATACAACTTGCATGATTCCAACTTCCGGTCCAACTGAAACTTGGGTAATGAGAATCTTTCTGTATTTGGTAAATTTAGACATTACCACAAATGAAAGAATCAATTTCGTATTTCCACTCTTGCAATTAATGGAATCGTATAAGCAACAATTTTTCTTCAAATGCCATTGTAAGGATATTTTAAAATAAATAAAATCAAAAACTTTCTTTTATTTTAAAACTTTTTGGAAAAACTAATCCTTACAATCCATATGAAAACTTGTTGTTATCTATTCCTAAGCAAAAATATCATAACTCCTAAAAAGTAGCTCAAGAATCCAATCTTCCAACTATGCGATAGAAATCCATCTACGCGATCAGATTCAACATATTCTTTCTTTAAGTTTCTTTACTTTTCTTTGATTTTTAAAACATCACCATGTGACCCAGTCACATCATGTATCAAGAATCTCAGAATAGAAACTTAGCAGAGTTAGATAGTGGACTTTACCGAAAGTAGAGTCAAACTTATTGACTTTACCACCCTTAGGTAAATTGGCAGATTCGCAACCAATGCCCCTACCTTTGGCAATATAAACATATGGACCCTTTGGTAATGGTACACGGGACTATCACAGACTTAGCTTTTCTCTTTACCATTTGGTCAACCGAGTTGACTATGGTCGATCCCTTTCCATTGGGAAGAGAGAGCTTTACTGGATATCCAATGTCATTATTGTCAATGTCCATAAAGTTTTGGGAGGTTGTCCTTAGCAAAACGATAAGATCATTAAGGGTCTTGTCATAGTCTATTTCATAGGTGTCCCAAAGGAACTCACTATGTAACTTAGAAAGTGATTGAGCTACCAACTTTCTCAAGACTTTGACACCCAACTCTCCCGGCTTGTCAATATGTGTACATCTCTAAGATGTGATCACACCTAGACCTTGCCTTGCCAATAGGGCCTGAGTGACCTTAAACTTTTCAAGAACTTGTGGGTTAGGGAGAATAATTAGAGGAGGTGAAAGAAGTATGATTTCCATGGGATATCATGTTCATTTAGGAAAGCTTGTTTCAAGAGATTTGGGAAGATCATAGATGTCTAAACCAGACATCTTTTTGGGAGATATTGATCTTAAGTCCTTAATATGACACCCAATATGAAATATTAAGGCTAGACCCAACAAACTATTTTATAACTTAGAAGAGGTATGCCGTAATCCAAGCTATAAAATATTTGAAGGTAGGTGAATGACGATTCACCAATTTCCACCAAGATAAACCAAGTATTATTAAGTTTTAATTGGTTTTGAAACTCCTAGATCTTTTGAGATTCATTGAACTGTTCAATGGCATGTTTCAATCTCGAGTGTGCCCTTCAGGTTTTGTGACTGGGATGCCGAGGATCACAAAACAAGGTGTGAAGTAACCACGCAAATTACTTGGTACCCTTGAGTGTTTACCCCTATATCGATGTGCCGGTTAACCACACACGCTCCATCGATACTATGATAAACATTAAGTTACCCTTTGCCTACCTTGTTGAATACGAGTTAGTGTGCCGGTTAACCACACACGCTCCACTAACCGACTTAAACAAAGTGCAAAGTGTAATTTCAAGGATTAGCACCTTATTCACATTTTCCTAAGTAACTAAGATTGGATATTATTAAGAGTTTAGTTACTTAGTATTTATCATTAATACTTTTAATGAAGGGAGAATTCTAGTCCTATCAAACCCGTTCGGCTAACGACCCTCCACTAGTCAAGCAAGCGGTGGTTGAGAGTGGACACCCATTAAGTTGCCATTTTATAGGCAACAACCCTATACCCACCTTATAGACCGGCTTCGTGAATGAGACGTACTAGCGGTAAGACTGACTTTACTCTTATACATATATATATTATTAACTTATAATATTATAAAGTATAAGGGTTGAATTTTAACTTTTAAAATTCTAAGGGCTAACTTGGAATTAAAGTATTCGTAAGACAAAACTTTACAAATTCCAAAACATGAAGGCAAGTTTTGAAACTATTCAAAACTAATTAATTCCATAACTTATGTGTTTAAAGTAGTTTTAATCCAAAAACTCTTCAAGTTCCATAACTCGAGGACAAGTTATGGAAGAGTTTAAACTAATAAAAGAATTAACTTTTCTTTATTTTATAACATATGGAATTAATTAAGGTTACACTTCTTTTTAATTTATTATTTAATGAAGAGACTCTTGGTCCTCCATAACTTGAGGACAAGTTATGGAGTCATAAAACCATTTAATTAGAACTAGACTCTTCATTTTTTGTAACCTTTGCCAACTATTATAAGTTTTATGAAACTTAAATGTGAGCTTTCATATAACTTGAGGACAAGTTACAAAACCACATTTTAGAATCAACTCTTAGATTAATTTGGATTGAAAACAATTATTTCACTCAACTTTCTATTAATCTAAGCAACTCATAAGAACAAGATAATTCAAATCAAACTTTTTCATGTAATTAGTCTAAACCTTAAACTAATACAAAACATGAATCTATTGAGAATTATCTTTAGAATTGGATTAGCATGAACATTACCACATCAAAAACAAGTTTATAAATTCAAAAACAACTTTGGGTAATGTTCCTAGTCCAATTCCAGCCAAAAAAATCGAATTTATGCTGTCTGGGGGTCCAACTCGTCGAGTGCATGAACCAACTCAGCGAGTTGGATGATTTTTGCCTTGGACTCGGCGAGTCCATTCATGGACTCGGCGAGTCTGCTGGGCAGACCGCATCAAAACTCGATTTTCCAGCTTCTTTTGCAAGTATAACAAGAAAACAAGCCTAGGCTCTAATACCACTGTTGGGTTTTGAGCATTCTAACACTCCTAAGTGTACATGCAACCCTAAATACCTTGGATCTATGTTTTCTCTATTATACATGAAAATAAGAACTTCCAAGGTATTATCCTAATCTAGCATACAAAACAATGAGTGTAACAAGATAGAATACATACCTCTTTGATGTAGAAAGTCTTCATGAAGCTTGAGTGCCTAGTGCCCCAAGTGTGACACCTCAAATGGTTCACACAACACCAAATACACTTGGAATAACTTGAGAGAAATCTACACTTCATGAAATCGGCTAGCCCTTCTATTACTCACACTAGTGGCCGATTTTGGTCAAGAATAAGATCTTTATATAGTGTTACAATTAGGGTAAACCCTAACTGTCATGAATTTCCATTTACTTGGATCCATGGGTTCAAATACACCATGGAGCATCCATGGACCATCCTATGGGTTTTAGCCCAACTTGATTATCCATGGAGCATTAGCCCACTATTAAGTATGGATGATTTACACAATCAACCCATATATTTAATTAGTCTTATTTTGATCACTTAATTAATCCTAGATTAATTCTTGATCAATACTAATTAAATAATCTTATTATTCTTATAATTAATATACTAGAACATATAATATATTAATAACCATAAGTGTCTTATTTCTCTCATTATAGTCTATCCAAGTGCATGATGCCATGCAACCCAAATGGACCATGTCGGGTCGGGTCAAGTCTTACCAATTATAGTTATGGACTTAGACATTAATCCAACAATAATAACTATGATATTCAACTTGTATTCCCCCTTCCCATCAAAGCATTTAAAATCATTAAAAAGGTTGATTAAGGGGTATGAACTAAGGTGTTGATTGTTTCATTGTTACCCTGATATCCTATTAATTACTTCCATTTATCCATTCGTTTCAAGAATAATTGTAAAAAATACTCAAACGGACTTTAAACCAGCTAAAAATTAGCAGAAAAGTATTTAGCTTTTAATTGAAGTGCTTGACTGTAGGGTTTGTACGAATGAAAATTCCGGGTTGTCACAGTATGTATAGAAATACCTTTTTTTTAACTCATGTGCCTAATAGTTACCCTTTAATGGCATTTATTTATGCTATATTTTGATCTATATTTAGACATATAAAGAAAACACATAAAGATATGAATGCGACAATTGCTTGCTTTTAGCCACACTTTATTATTAAAACCATTGATGTATATTAGTTATAACAACACCTGTTTTAAAATCATGTGGCTATTAGATACCCTTTAGTGAAATTTATTTACTTTCTATTGTAACATATGATATCATCAGCCAAATAGAGAAAAGTCATAGAGAAATGAATGTGGCCATTGGTTGCTTTTAGCGACACTTTATTGTTAAAACCATCGTTGTATTTTAGTTATAGGAACACATTATTTCTAACTGATGTGGCTATTTGTTACCTTTAGTCACATAAAGAAAATCATAATGAGGAAAAGGTAACCATCGGTTACTTTTGGCCACAGTTTATTGTTAAAACCATCACATTTTATCTAATTCAGGTGACTATTTATTGCCCTTTAGCCATATTTAATGTTTTGATCATTGTTCTAATTAACATTTGGTAACATTGATGAATAGACGACGATAATATTAAAATGTTGCACATATATATTAAAGAAGTAATAAGAATAGAATAAAATAATGTTAATCATATAGCCAACATAAATAATATACCTAAATGTTTTAATCAAAACATACATAGCATCTATAAAAAAAAGGAAATGTATGTCATAAAATGAAAGATACAACAATTGTTACTCTTATTAAACACATTTCTTGTCTTCATCAATTTAGGGGATATGTATTCTACTTTTTCTTTTTGGGGTTGACAATTTTACCCTCCTTACTTGAAGTTGCAGTTGGTACTTATAGCAACACAATTTATGTGTATCGTCTAACATTAAAACACAAATGATTAAAAGAAAGAAATATTTAAAAATATATAACATAATAAAAAATTTGTCCATAGACTATTCCAAGGTCTTTTATGCAAGCAACAAGACATTTATGTACTTCTCAAAAGAATATGTGCTCGGTAGTTTGAATTGGAAAATATGCATTCTCGTTTAGCACATCTTTAGTTGACACCTTATAGCAGTCATCTTGTAGTGGAATCCCATGAACATATCACTTTCCTATTGAGAACTAAGCTTTACCATGGGAAACAAGGTTTCTTCATATTCGTTCTACTATGAATAGATCACAGTTTATCTCATACAATGAATTATTTCATTGTAAGAACAAATATATTTATATAGGATGATGCAATACATACTTGTATGTTTATGTCACACCCCAAAACCAAGAACGGAAGAAACGTTCTGGGGCAGAGGACGTCATGTACAGTATCACAACAATGAAAAGTAGTAAACAAGCAACAACATCATCCATTGCATTAATAATATAATTTTAATACAAGTGTTCTGACAAATTATGATAAACACTAAAGTATGATCAAAATGAAAGATGAGTCTTAAACGAGCTCCATCTTCTCTAAACCTTGCATCGGTAACTGTCTATTGATGACCTGAGGATAGAAGTATTTTGAAACCGAGTATCAACTTTAAAGCTGGTGAGATCATAAGTATTTTAGTGTCTTAATTTATATGTAAGAAATTGTTTGTATATGAACTGTAAGTATTGAAAATGTATATAAACTGTAAGTATGAAAATGTTTGTAAAACAACTGTAAACGTTTGAAAAACCCTAGAAATCCCTATAATTCCTACTATTATATAAGGGTGTCTTCTACCAAGACCTAACTGTTCTAAATGTAGTCTTCTACCAAGACTTAACTGTTCTAAATGTTCGTTTCTTGTAAAAGTGTGTAATTTTCCCAAGTGTAACTATCATTAACAAAATATAGTTTGTACATTTAATGTTTAAGTGAAATGATCACTAAATATATGTAAAGGGTAAATTAATGTAGTACTGTAGTGTTGTATTATAGGAACTACTGCTGTTCTAACTACCTTAAACTGGATTTATATTAAGGTATTATGTGATAAATTGTACCATACTATCGACTAGGTAACACGACATTGTAGGTCGTAAAAAAGTATGACGTTTGGCACCCGCAGACCTGCAGGTCCGGCTGTAGCTAGCAGCAAGGTGTAGGATAGTCAATCCAGTATAGATCTATACGCAAACTCACGCTCTCCCTCCGAGAGACTCTGGCTACAACTCGGGCCATGACATTGAAGGCATGCTCCGATACAGTGGATCACAATTATGTTAACGTATTCATGTATATGTAATGTATTGTTAATCGTTCTAGTATCGTTGTATATGTTCTCTTTCTAGTATAGTTGTAAATCTTCTCTTTTGAGTATAGTTGTATATGTTCTCTTCCTAGTATATTTGTATATGTTCTTCTTCTACTATAGTTGTATATGTTCTCTTTCTAGATGTATCTATGTAAATGTAATCATGTAAACATATCTATGTAATAGTATAGTAATGTATTGTAATGTTCTACGTGTGCTAGTTGTAATGTGTGTTCTCTCTCTATCTAGCATGTATAGGCTCATGAATAAACTAACTCATTGTATGATATTGCGTTCTAGTAATAGTTCTAGTATCTTCTTAAACTACCCATATGGTAGCTTACTAGTAATTTAACTGGTACGTATGAACATGGATGTATACCCTTGCTACCCAAGGGCATTGGATGAACTGGAAGGACCTTTACAACTATATATGTACATATGATATATATAACTAATATTTAAATAACCGCCAGACGGATACCCGATGTCCCACCAGACCACATCTCAAGCACGAAATGGAAATAGGGTGGATAGCCTTCCTAAGTCTTTCAAAAATTTCTTATATAACTATACATATATAGGCCTACAATTGATAATATAAAATCATAAAATAAGTTTTGTAAAACCTTTTAACATAATTATTATCTAAGAAAAGATCGACTTGATGTCAATCTATAAAACGGGTTGGACGCATGGGATTGATAAAACAGATTAAGTATAAAGAAACATTTGTTTGAAACACAATTGTAAATGAGTTTGAAATGAAACATACAGAGTAAAATGTACAGTTTAATAAGGTGTTTTAAACATATAAAGTGATTATGAAAAACATTTGAAGGAAACTGTTAGGTAAAACGGCTAATGAGTAGCCAATCATTTGAATGTTGCTTATTAATCACATGTGATTGATATAATAAGTAGAATGATTCTACTTGTATCCCCCCCCCATAAAACATTTAAAAACAGTTAAAACATTGATTAAGGGGTATGAACTCACCTGTTGTGGGTGATATGGATGAACTGAAGAGGTAGGACTGCTAGGTGTCAAGTGAAGTCTTGAACACACTCTATGATCCTAGTTAACATATAATATCACATATATGTAACAAATTAGTCTATAAACAACTAATAAATAAGTCAACTCACCCTAGGACATGCTAAACACCTTTATCAAGTGTTATTAGCCTCTAGGATTGCATCTAAGTGTTTATAGGGGAATCTATTGTGTGTAGGGCTCATAAGAAACTCCACCATGAGATTTACGGCCCTAATGATCCTACTAAATGAGTTTACGGTTGTAAACTCATGAGTTTACGGTTGTAAACTCATGAGTTTACGGTTGTAAACTCATGAGTTTACGACCGTAAGCTCATACTTATGTGACCATTTGATGTTTGATGCACTATAAGGCCCTAAGAAGCATCCCTACTTAATGGCTTGGTCTATGTAAGAGTTTAGGGCATTATATAACTCTTTTTAGGAGTTTACGGCTGTGGGACCAAATCCCATGGAGATTACAGCCGTAATCTCCCTTGGAAGGGTGTTTATGGTGTTTTCAAGTCCCTAATTTAAGTAGGAACTAAATTAGGCTATTGTACAAGGCTTTAGAAGAGGTTATAACATCAATTGGCCCTATTGTTTGGCGTTCACGGCCCTGGAGCTTCTTGGGCTATGAACACCTTACTCTTGGTGTTCTGATGGTGTTTGCTAGTCCTAAACTCATTAGGGTACATGTCTAAACTAATCTCTTGGCTTAAGGAAGGCTTTTAGGGTGTTTTGGCACCTAAAAATGGAGTTCACGGCCCAAGAACATCCTTGGCCGTGAACTCACTTCTACCCTTTGTTTCTTAATGATTATGTGGTCTAAACATGTCAAGGTAGTTTCTAGGTTGAGTTCCAAGGCTTGGAGGGACATTGGGCACACTTTGGCCCTTTTAAAAGAGTTTACTCCCCAATGTGTTCTTGGGCGGTAAACTCTCAGATCTTAGTGTTTTCCTATGATTTCTAGTGTATTAAGCATATAAGAAGCTTTAAAACAACACTAGATAGAAGTACTCACTTTCCGGAACGAAAGTACGAAGATCCTTGAGAGAGAATTCGGCTTTTCTCTAGTTGGAAATGTAACTAATGAATAAATATGGTTCAGAATTCTATATATAGTCCTGGGATTTTTGGAAGAAAATATTTTATTCCCGAAATGAACTCTAATATCATAGAGTTTTGGAATAACAGTGTTGCACAAAACCCTAGTGCATCCACTCTCCTGTTATCTCCTTAAGTGTAAATCCTGAAAACTGTCAAACTTATATCCAAAAATCTGGAAATGCTCTGTAGCTGTTCTACTTCTATTAGCTGGATATGGTTTGTACAGAATGGAAATTTCGGGTTGTCATATCATCCCCCTATTACAGGGAATTTCGTCCCGAAATTAGAATTTAGGTAAGGAAGTTGGTAGGAATGATCGAGTCATGATGTGGAAACTTCCTAATCGATTGGTTCTCGCTCTCCTAAGTGAAATCGGGTCATCGTTTGATATCCCAACGAACCTTCACTAACGGGTGACGACGTTGCTTCATTTGCTTGACCTCTCGGGCAAGGGTCACTACGGTTCTTTCTCGAAGCCTAGGATCTCGTTGATCTCGATCTCGTCGAGTGGGATTACGAGAGTCCTGACGGAAAGGTACGGTTTCAAGAGCGAGATGTGAAGGGTAGACTGTACGTTACTGAGTTCGTGGAGTAGGTCTAGTCTGTGAGATACAGGACCGATTCTAGTAAGAATCTCGGAGGTCCTGACTATCTTGGATTTAGCTTTGCACGCGATACGAAGCGTATTAAGCCATTCCCAAAGTGATTTTTCCTAAAGGACTTGGTCTCTCACTTGGAATCTCCAAGGTTCCTTTTTCTTGCTTAACTTCCCAGTCAAAGGCCACCCTCTGCTAGGTCAAAGTCGAACGGTTTTCTGTAATTTGTGAGGAGTTCTAAATGAACTACAACAGTAGGTCTGTAAGACCTAGAATTTGGCGAATTTTAGTCGACGTCTCTGGTGTCGACAAATTCCAAACGGTTTTGGATAACTTGACAGAGTACTCAGGGATTTCCGAACACTAAAAGTGTGTCTTCAGAATTTGACTCTTCAATTCTAATACTCGCGTTCATAGAACCTTGCAAAAAGTATCTCCGAGGGTAATGTTTCCACGGGTTCCTTCTTACTACGAGGGTAGATAAGTAAGTCATTACAAGGAGAATGACGAACTGATCTAAGTAAGAATGGAAGGCCCTTCTCAATAAGCTCATGAACACTACGGGCGTATTGGTCCTATCCGAGGGGCATCACTACGGACATGAAGTGTTTGCATCGAGTTCGGACGGTAGTCTTCCAGACATCCTTTCCTAACACTCAAACTGGTGATATTCGGATCTCAGGTCCATTTCTGAAAGAAATTCTTTCCTTGCGTTTGCTCAACCGATTCATCTATGCGAGGTAGAGGCAACGATTTCTAATGGAGAATCTTGACGGGGTCCTCGATAGCCGAGGTACATACAATGCAATCTGTTGACCTCTAGAAGAATAAGAATGGGGCTCTCCAGGGTGAGAAGCCTAGTCTTACTATTCTATTTCTGTGTAGTTCGCTAAGTTGTCCGGACTGTTCTTGTATCTCCATAGGTGTTTAGACTGAAGGGTGACCTGTTTACGGGAGTCATACTGGGTTCTAAGTTTGTTCACATGACGATGCGATTACTCGTAGTCTTGGGCAGTTCTCCGTCCTGAAGTTGATATTAGAATTCATACATGGTTCAAAGATCACCATTTCGTGTATACGAGTCCTATATAGTTAAGATTGAAAAGGTAGTCGAATAACTGATTCTTCTTTAAGCTCACATCCCATTAAGGAAAAGAAGTTAGAGTGGAATCATCAATTCTAAACCTGTAGAACCTTGATTATATATCACTCTTATGTATACATTCTTCAGTGATAGATCAACCGTATGAATCTTTGAATTGAACTTGACGTACTGTACGAGTGGTACTTCGGGGATTTCTTTGGAAGGAAAAGAAAATAAATAAGAGGTACTCCATGCATGAGTACTTCGGTGTTCTGACATGATGGCTTCGCTAAAAAGACATTTACTAAGAAAGAGATGTACTTATGAAGCTGGTATGGTGCGGATCAAACTGAATCTAGTCGTATCGTAATGTCGGAATCATAAAGAAACTTAAAGACATTAGATTTGAACATAAGGCATTACAGACAAACACAACCGTGCAACCATCAACAGAGTTACAATACTTTAGACTTACTACAAGACCATTGTTGTGAATGAGGTATACTACAAAAAGACAAGTATACGAAGCACGAGCATCCCTATACCGACAGGATCCCGCAAAAGATAAGACTCTAGTTGCACTAGTTCTGGATAGTTTATAAGTCTGTTACAACAAAACCCCTAAATTACATTAACGTGGGTCTGGAGTATTCTCTCCTGCGGTGGTGGTCGGTAGCATACTTCCGTCTATGCTAGCATTTGTTGCCTCTGGGCAGTTCCTTTTGTAGTGACCCACCTTGCCACAACCGTAGCAAGTCTGGTTCACACCGGTGTTGGGCACCTGGTTGATCGGCCTTACTAGGCTCTTGCAGTAACGTTTGGTGTGCCCCTTTTTGTTGCAGTTTGAGCACTGCATCTCCCGACAAGGTCCATGGTGGTGATAACTGCATTTGATGCATTTTGGGAGATTTCCAGCATATTGTCTGGCTGGGTTAGGGACAACTAGTATACCCGAAGGGATGGTAGTAAGAGGTACAGATGTCGTAGCTGTGAAGGTCGTCAACGGTGGTTGTTTCTTGTTCGCCCCTCGAAGCGATTTCTCCTTCTTTTTAGCCCAAAACTTCCATTTTTTACTCTTGGTCTCGGGACTCGGGGTGTCGTGGTAGTTTGTTGTTCGTTGAGGTGTTTGATTGTTACCTGCATTGGAATTTTTGTTAACAATCCCGCTAACATTTGCATTGTTAGCGTTAAGGTGGGTTAGAATAGCTGACACGGCAGCCGAGACTGTAGCTTGAAAGGTAGCCGCATCAATCTGAAGGGTCGGTGCTTGGTTGATGGGTTGATCACTTTTCTTTGGCAACATGATTCTGTTCCATGGAAAGAAAAGGAACTTGTGAGCGAGCACGGTTGAATCTAGACGTAGTTCGACTGTTTATGTATAGAATATAAGTATGTTTTCGTGACTTTGACCTACATCCCTATGATGCAGTCCTAATACGGATTGGAAGTATGTTCGCGAAGGTTTTGACCTACATCCCTATGATGCAGTCCTAGTAATGAGTGGGAGTAAGTTCGTAAAATGGTCTCAAGACATTTGTCGTTCAAGCCGAGGTATTGATGGTTGGTGAATAACAGGATCCAACCACTAAAAGAGACTTGGAAATGTCTCCGGAGTTAAATTACTATAGTCCAATGGCTTGACTAAAGCATGTTTCAGATAGACTCCAATGAAAGTATGATAAGAGTACTTGAATAAAGAATGACATAGAAGTTAGCCAACTGTCAATATCTTTGATATTAATGACGTAAAATTCAGGAAAATGACCTTGTAAAAGGTCTTACATCATATCCAGAGAAGATAGTCCTTGACAGCATAAAGACCTAACCAAAAGTACTTACAGTACAAGATAGTTTCATAGAAACACATCGGGGAAAGACAGAAAAACGATTCCTTTTAACAAGGACAATAAAGTAAAACATCTACTACTGGTGACGGTCATCCCTCTGGTGAACTCTCAGTTCAGCCAGTTGACGTTCCACGTCAAGTAGGTGTCTTTCGTACACCCTCTGGCGTATTCGAAGCTCTATGACTTCAGCTCGTGATTCAGCCAGTGCTTGCAGCAGGGTTTCATGGTTTCTCTCAGATCTCTTGCGAGCATCTTCTAGACGAATGGTGCGGAGGGTATGCATTCTCGCATCGGCGACAACTTCTGTGATCTGATGTAGGGTTGTCCTGCCCTGAATCTCATTTCGGGCCACTCTGCGGACCAAGATTGGAAAGATTCTATCTGCTGAGCCCCCATTGCTCAGGTTATAGAAGCTTCAGTCACCATTAAATGGCATGGGCTGGTTATGTCCTTGGCTCCATGTTTCCAAACATTCCACCCACTAGGCGTCGGGCCATGAAAAGTCGGACGAGGGTTAGGAATTGGAATAGGAGCTGCCTGGGGTAGGTTCTCAACCTCGGGTTTGGATTTAGTACCGTCCGAAAGGTTTTCATCATGGTGATCATTCAAAGGGATAGGATGATAATTCTCTGGTTCTTCTCCAAACCAACCAGCTATGACTTCAGTCGGAAGATACTGGTTGCCGTGGGGATAGAGTCCAGCCATGTTATCTATGCGAGAATTGGGGTAAGAAAATAATCATTAGACGAACTATCTAGATAATTATTTAAAAAATCTTCATTAGTTACATCACTATTTGTGAAGTGCATACCAGTTATATGTAATCGAAATAGGATAGGCCTTCGAATAAGTGACCTTAACTCCATATTCAAACAGAATAGGGGTAAAGTAAAATTTTCACAGATTCTAAGTCTATAACATCCTAATTACATATAGCCTTAGTGTATCCACTTAGCAACTATCAACTTAGTAATGAAGATCCCGTTTTAGTTTTCAAGTATAAAGTGCGTATAGTAACACCAAATACACCTATAGTATTTTAAGTCTAATGTTATGTTCTACTGTTCTCATTGTTGTATTGTTGGTAAGATTTTAGACTTGTTGCAACCACACAACTACACTTAGGCACATACTAGTCAACCCTCGGATAATATAGGTGATCAGGCTATATCTTCCCAGTTTTGACCATCTGTCTCTAAGTCCACCTGTGTTGCCGACCAATCGTAATTCTTTTGTATTGTCCTAGTGACACTGATTTTAGTACGAATGCAGGCACGTATACTAAATTAAATATTTTACTATTTAATGTATAAACTCTTGGTCAGAGTATTTTTAATCCCTATGTATTTATAGTTAGTATATCTTTTATGGGTTGATATACTTAATTCACTATAAACAATGCTATGATACCAATCTGTCACACCCCAAAACCAAGAACGACGGAAACGTTCTGGGGCGGAGGACGTAATGTACAGTATCACAACAATGAAAAGTAGTAAACAAGAAACAACATCATCCATTGCATTAATAATATAATTTTAATACAAGTGTTCTGACAAATTATGATAAACACTAAAGTATAATCAAAATGAAAGATGAGTCTTGAACGAGCTCCATCTTCTCTAAACCTTGCATCGGTACTTGTCTATTGATGACCTGAGGATACAAGTATTTTGAAAGCGAGTATCAGCTTTAAAGCTGGTGAGATCATAAGTATTTTAGTGTCTTAATTTATATGTAAGAAATTGTTTGTATATGAACTGTAAGTATTGAAAATGTATATGAACTGTAAGTATGAAAATGTGTGTAAAACAACTGTAAACGTTTGAATAATCCTAGAAATCCCTATGATTCCTACTATTATATAAGGGTGTCTTCTACCAAGACCTAACTGTTCTAAATGTAGTCTTCTACCAAGACTTAACTGTTCTAAACTTTCATTTATTGTAAAAGTGTGTAATTTTCCCAAGTGTAACTATCATTAACAAAATATAGTCTGTACATTTAATGTTTAAGTGAAATGATCACTAAATATATGTAAAGGGTAAATTAATGTAGTACTGTAGTGTTGTATTATAGGAACTACTGTTGTACTAACTACCTTAAACTGAATTTATATTAAGGTATTATGTGATAAATTGTACCATACTATCGACTAAGTAAAACGACAATGTAGAGTGTAAAAAGGTATGACATTTGGCACCCGCAGACCTGCAGGTCCATCTGTAGCTAGCAGGAAGGTGTAGGATAGTCAATCCAGTATAGATCTATACGCAAACTCATGCTCTCCCTCCAAGAGACTCTGGCTACAACTCGGGCCATGACATTGAAGGCATGCTCTGATACAGTGGATCACAATTATGTTAACATATTAAGGTATATGTAATGTATTGTTAATCGTTCTAGTATCGTTGTATATGTTCTCTTTCTAGTATAGTTGTAAATCTTCTGTTTCTAGTATAGTTGTACATGTTCTCTTCCTAGTATATTTGTATATGTTCTTCTTCTAGTATACTTGTATATGTTCTTTTTCTAGATGTATCTATGTAAATGTAATCATGTAAACATATCTATGTAATAGTATAGTAATGTACTGTAATGTTCTATGTGTGCTAGCTGTAATGTGTGTTCTCTCTCTATCTAGCATGTATAGGCTCATGAATGAACTGACTCATTGTATGATATCGCGTTCTAGTAATAGTTCTAGTATCATCCTAAACTACCAATATGGTAGCTTACTAGTAATTTAACTGGTACGTATGGACATGGATGTATACCCTTGCTACCCAAGGGAATTGGATGAACTGGAAGGACCTTTATGACTATATATGTACATATGATATATATAACTAATATTTAAACAACCTTCGGACGGATACCCATTGTCCCACCAGACCACATCTCAAGCGCGAAAAAGAAATAGGGTAGATAGCCTTCCTAAGTCTTTTAAACATTTCTTATATAACTATACGTATATAGGCATGCAATTGATAATATAAAAGCATAAAATAAGTTTTGTAAAACCTTTGAACATAATTATTATCTAAGAAAAGATCGACTTGATGTCAATCTATAAAACGGGTTGGAAGCATGGGTTTGATAAAAACAGATTAAGTATAAAGAAACATTTGTTTGAAACACAATTGTAAATGACTTTGAAATGAAACATATAGAGTAAAATGTACAGTTTAATAAGGAGTTTTAAACATATAAAGTGTTTATGAAAAACATTTGAAGGAAACTGTTTGGTAAAACGGCTAATGAGTAGCTAATCATTTGAATGCTGCTTATTAATCACATGTGATTGATATAATAACTAGCATGATTCTACTTGTATCCCCCCCCCCCCCCCCCCCGATAAAACATTTAAAAACAGTTAAAACATTGATTAGGGGGTATGAACTCACTTGTTATGGGTGATACAGATGAACTGAAGAGGTAGGACTGCTAGGTGTCAACTGAAGTCTTGAACACACTCTATGATCCTACTTAACATATAATATAACATATATGTAACAAATTAGTCTACAAACAACTAATAAACAAGTCAAGACACCCTAGGAGATGCTAAACACCTTTATCAAGTGTTATTAGCCTCTAGGATGGGATCTAAGTGTTTGTAGGGGAAGCTATTGTGTGTAGGGCTCAAGGAAAACTCCACCATGAGATTCACGGCCCTAATGACCCTACTAAATGAGTTTACGGTCGTAAACTCATGATTTTATGGCCGTAAGTTCATACTTATGTGACCATTTGATGTTTGATGCACTATATGGCCCTAAGAAGCATCCCTACTTAATGGCTTGGTCTATGGAAGACTTTAGGGCATTATATAACTCTTTTTAGGAGTTTACGGCCCTGGGACCAAATCCCGCAGAGATTACGGCCGTAATCTCCTTTGGAAGGGTGTTTGTGGTGTTTTCAAGTCCCTAATTTAACTAGGAACTAAACTAGGCTATTGTACAAGGCTTTAGAAGAGGTTATAGCATCAATTTGTCCTATTGTTTGGAGTTTACGGCCCTGGAACTTCTTGGGCCATGAGCACCTTACTCTTGGTGTTCTAATGGTGTTTTCTAGTCCTAAACTCATTAGGGTACATGTCTAAACTAGTGTCTTGGCTTAAGGAAGGCTTCTAGGGTGTTTTGGCACCTAAGAATGGAGTTCACGGCCCAAGAACATCCTTCGCTGTGAACTCACTTCTAGCGTTTGTTTCTTAATGATTTTGTGGTCTAAACATGTCATGGTAGTTTCTAGGTTGATTTCCAAGGCTTGGAGGGACATTGGGCACACTTTGGCCCTTTTAAAAGAGTTTACTCCCCAAGGTGTTCTTGGGCGATAAACTCTCAGATCTTAGTGTTTTCCTGTGATTTCTAGTGTATTAAGCATATAAGAAGCTTTAAAACAACACTAGATAGAAGTACTCACTTTCCGGAACGAAAGTACGAAGATCCTTGAGAGAGAATTCGGCTTTTCTCTAGTTGGAAATGTAACTAATGAATAAATATGGTTCAGAATTCTATATATAGTCCTGGGAATTTTGGCAGAAAATATTTTATTTTCGAAATGAACTCTAATATCATAGAGTTTTGGAATAACAGTGTTGCATAAAACCCTAGTGCATCCACTCTTCTGATATCTCCTTAAGTGTAAATCCTGAAAACTGTCAAACTTATACCCAAAAGTCTGGAAATTCTCTGTAATTGTTCTACTTCTACTGGCTGGATATGGTTTGTACTGAATGGAAATTTCGGGTTGTCATAGTTTATTGGTGCCTGAGTTTGTGGTGTTTTTTGTTGCAAACTTATTTTTTTGAGTTTTCTAAATTCTTGAAAACCATAAATCTACTTAAATATCTGTAATATTAAATAATTGGAAATAATATATTAAAAGTTTTGAACTTTAAAAGTTTTTCCTTACAGGAGAAACTGATTTGTTTGTCTTGTTTGTATTTTTGCTGTGTTGGAATGCATTTAGATAAAATAATTTTATCCGCAAAAATTACATACAAAAATACTTAAGAAAAGTATGTGTGGGTTTTTTATACTTAAAAAACAATATTCTGTAGTAAAATAATGTTAACATTGTACTTACTGGTGTTATGAACTCAAAGGTATGTAATTTGACTTTTTTATACATTCGAGTGGTCTCCAATGAAACACTGGTGTCCATAGATGACATTGCATGAATAAATAATGAAAAAAAGTATAAGTATGCATTATAACAATGTTAAGTATTTACATACTAGTTCTGGTGATAGCTTTGCTTTTGTTTTAATCTTGGTTGTGACTGGAATGGGCTCTAATCCAACATTCTGCCAACTAATGAAACTACCTTAAAAAATGAAGAAGAAAAGTATAACTACATTCAATCTAAATACCATAAATCTATGTTCTATAGTATCAGGACTTTAACTTATTTCTTACATGTCTTGATGACTCATTTATCTTTGTTAGGTTATTGTCACAGATTGTAGTGGGCTCTAATTCAAGAGTCTTGTCCATTGATAGAGGTACATGCATCAAAGAAATAGGAAAACTAGAAATATAGCTCATATAAATTAAAAAGCAAACAAACTTTTTTTTTTGATGTTAAGTATCATATTGAAATTTGTAATGTATTGAATAGGTTCAAAAGGAGAGTTCACTGACTTGTGATAAAGGAAAATCTTCTAGCATTGATAGACCTGGTACCTCAATCCTTTGAGTTTTGAGTGCGGACAAAGCTTGTTTTAACATATCGATTTCTTTCATTACCTCCATTAGTTTATCATCTTTTTCCTTATTATCATTTTTACTATTCTCTAATTCACTTTTTAGTTCACTCATATCCTTGCTAAAGGATCTCTTGCTTCTCGGCACATTAAAGTACTTGTTTTGTGTAACTTTGAAGCCAACCCCCTTGGAAGACCTATCATTCTCCTTGAAAAATACTAGTGTCATTACATTTGTGTCCATATCAAGATGCAAGTCATCTCACACTTCTTTTTGTTTTTTCAAGTTAAAGAGAAAAATTGTTGAGAAAATGGTCAAATAACATAAACTTAGGAAGACGATATAAAACTCACAAAACCCATAAAACTTACAATCTCTTCTACTTTCACTCTGGTGTTTGGATCAACAATCTGACCTTTTTTATTTCGATATGCTTTACAACACATTAATGACCAAGGGCGCATGTTCACTTCCACCAATTACTTTTTTTTCAATTTTATAGTCATTTGAAAAACATTTAGTATAAATAAACACAAGTAATCACAATTTAATAATAAAGTGAACATACAAAATTCTCATGTACATAACAATATCCCCTCGTCCTATCCTATGCCGATAAGGAAAATTGGCACGTGTTACCACGCTTCTTTTTAACACATCCTTACATAGAAATATATGTCAAAGATATCATTAGTTTTTTCTAAAAAAAACATTTTAAAAATTTTAAAATTGAAGGATAATTTTGCAATTTACACATGGAAATACTCTAATTTTCTATATTCTACATAAGCATCCCAATGATTTTTATCAAGGATAATAGAATGTAACCGTTTAAGATTATTTTTAAGTTTATCTTTATTGCTTAAGCAGGGCATTATCTCCCTATTATAAAATTTACATCTAAAGTGATAGGTTTTATAGGTTATGATTAAAACATGTGGCGAAAACAACTTAACCCTTAGAGACAATAAGCGTCAAAATGACTTTTTGACTGAATATTATTTAGAATAAATAATCTTAACTAAGTTATAGTATATGTCACAAGGTTCTGTACATATAAATAACGCTGAAATCCAAGTTATAACAAAGAAGTTATGACCTATTGAAGTTAAACAACAAAACCGACATGCTACTGGGAATCGTAAAAACTAAGTTTACGATAAAATACTTTTTAATCTTAGCGATCTAAAAAAAGTTGTAGTATATGTTATACTGAGTTCGTACATAAAAAGTATGTCCAAAATCTGACTTCGTATGAAGAAGTTAAAATTTTTCTAAAATTTAGCTAAGAAGTGCACAACCCAAAATTCAAATTTTAGATCCATCGATTTCTAGCCAACACAACCTAAATGAGAATTGAAAATCTCATTCACAGAAACTCGACAATATAAAGACAGCCGAAAATGGTGTCCGTATATAGAAGTTATGAATTTTACACGATCGTTAATAGTGTAATCCTCCTAGATTGTTAAATTCAAAATGGGTTAAGAATTACCAAATGGGGTCAAAAGGAAAGTTGTAGATTTTGTCAATACCTACACTTGGATGTAAAGATCGTCAAAAACGAAGCTCGTACGTTAAAGTTATGAATTTTTTAAAATTGGTTGTTTAAACTACGTCAGGTGCCATGTGTCAGCACTAGGCTTTGCCTTGGTGCCTACGCAAGGCTCACGACGAGAGAGCCATGTCTCACGACGTGAGAGGCACCAGACGTCCTATAAATAGAGGCAAAAATCATCCATTTTCTTCACACCATTCTAATCCTTTCTCTTCCAATAACCCCAAACCGTCTCTTCAGTTCCCTAACACTTCCCAACTGTTAGAGAGGATTCCAAGAGCGCCAGAAGGCTCCGATAAGAAGAGCTTTCAGTTCAGAAGTTCTGCCCCCACACAACCTGTTTCCTAGCCAAACCTCCCGATAAGTGATTTATGCGTACCCTACTTTAACTATAAATTATTTAAGTTTATTATTGTTATTCTTAATTTATAAACAATATATATATATATATATATATATATATATATATATATATATATATTATAAAAAATAATATAAAAAGGGTTATTATAATAATGTAATAACCCAAATTTCCAAATAAAATTTTCATTTTTTATTAATAAAAATATTCCCATAAAATATGAAATCTTAATGACAATTGTTTTCAAAATCCATAACATCAACATTTTATTTCAAATATTAGAGTGTCCCAAGGTGAAATGCCAAAGAGTGCATGATGTGCCCTCAAACCTTGCTCTTTACCTGTCACACCCCAAAACCAAGAACGGCGGAAACGTTCTGGGGCGGAGGACGTCATGTATAGTATCACAACACAGTAAATGTAAATAAGCAAACAACATCATCCATTTCATTAAATATATAATTTTAATACAAGTGTGTTCTGTACAGTTATAGACACCAAAATAATGTAAGTCAAAATAATAAGATGAGTCTTGAATACGCTCCATCTTCTCAAAAGCTGGCCTCGGTACCTGTCTACTGATGACCTGAGAATACAAGTTATTTTGAAAGAGTTTATCAGCATTAAGCTGGTGAGTTCATAAGTATTTTAGTGTCAATGTTTATTGTCAAAATCGTTTGAACGTGTCTCTAGTATAAGTTTGTAAAATGTATGTAAGTGTTTGCAAAAGTTTGATCTCTCAGAAAACCCTATATTTTCTATTAAAGTAGCCTTCTACCAAGACTTAACTGTTTTGTACGCTCGTTTGTTGTAAAAGTGTGTAATTTACCAAGTGTAACTATCATTTAATAAAATATAGTTTGTACATTAATGTTTAAGTGAGGTTATCACTAAACTATGTAATGGGTAAATCATTGTAGTACTATAGTTTTGTATAATATGAACTACTGTTGTACTAACTACCTTAAACCGGATTTATATTAAGGTAAAATGTGATAAATTGCACCATGCTATCGACTGGTAACAACGACATACGAATGGTCATAATAACGGAATGACGTTTGGCACCCGCAGACCTGCAGGTCCGGCTGTAGCTAGCAGCAAGGTGTAGGATAGTCAATCCAGTATAGATCTATACGCAAACTCACGCTCTCCCTCCAAGAGAATTTTGGCTACAACTCGGGCCATGACATTTAAGGCATGCTCCGACACAGTGGATCATAATTGTTAACGTATTCATGTATATGTAATGTTTCTCGTTCTAGTATAGTTGTATATGTTCATGTTTCTAGTATAGCTGCATATGCTCATGTTTCTAGTATAGCTGTATATGTACTTGTTTCTAGTATAGTTGTATATGTACTTGTTTCTAGTGTAGCTATATATGTACTTGTTTCTAGTATAGCTGTATATGTTCATGTTTCTAGTATAGTTGTATATGTACTTGTTTCTAGTATTGTTGTATATGTTCATGTTTCTAGTATAGCTGTATATGTACTTGTTTCTAGTATAGCTGTATATGTTCATGTGTTACCCCGATGGTAACTAACTATTGATGTACTGATAAGTATGAATATGGAAGTACTTTTATGTCTATACATGTATATATGATGTATAATTAAAATTGAAACGACCTTCGGATGGTCACCCGAAATCCCACCAGACCACATCCAAATCGAGGAAAAGGAAATAGGGCGGATGGCATTCCTAAGCCCTTTAAACATTATTTATACATCTATACATATATGGGCATGCAATTTAATATATAAAGGCATAAATAATTTTTCATAAGACATTTGAAACATAAATATAATTTCAAGAGAAGATCGACTTGATGTCAATCTATAAAACAATTTGAAGGCATAAGTTGATAAAACAGTTTAAGTATAAGAAACATATGTTTGAATCACAGTTTGTAAATAAGTTTGGATAGTAAAAGAGTTTGTAAAACATTTCAAAGTAAAGCAGTTTGATAAACAGTTTGAACTTTGGTAAAAATCATTGGTTTTCTAGTTATTAATTGCATGTGATTAAATGCAATCACATGTGATTGAAGCAATAACTATAAGTATTTGAGTTGTATCCCCTCCCCATAAAGTATTTAAAACATTTAAAATCATTTCAAAGGTTGATTAAAGGGGTATGAACTCACTTGTGGTGAGCTGTACGAATTGCAGTGTCGGATACCATGCTAGGTGGGAAACGGAGACTTGTTTACACGCACGAGCCTAGTTATCATATAATAAGCATATATATAACTAATTAGCCAAATAATAACTTAGAATATAAGTTAAGACACTTAGGAACATGTAAACACTTTTTATAAGTGTTAAAAGTCCTAATGGTTGCATCTAAGTTGCTACGGGACAAGGCAAAAGGGTTTGAAGCATCAAATGACCTTGTATAAGAGTTCACCACCCAACAAACCCCACCCTTTGGAGTTTACGGCTGTAAACTCATGGGTTTATGGCCGTGAACTCCTCACTTGGTGGTTTTGGGTGTTTTAAGGTGTTATCTTGATCCTAGAATTAGCCTAGCTTTGTTGGAATAAACCTTTAAGTAGTTTAAGGCCCTAGAATGCTCCCTAGTGGAGTTTACGGCCTAACGACCATATCCCCTAGAGTTTACGGCCATAAACTCCTATGGGGTGTTGGTAATTAATTCATTTAAGTCCCTTGCGCATGTAGGATAGCTTCCTTGTTTTTATCTAAGGCTAAAGGGGACAAGAGGCACACATTTGTGCCTTCACTTGGAGTTTACGGCCCAAGTAATGTTCCTTGGCCGTAAACTCCCTTTAAGGGATGGTTTTGATGTCTTTTACTCCCCATTCAAGTCCTAGGTGTTCAAGGGTAATTGTCTTAAGGCCTTAGGGGTGTTTGTGGTGCATTTTACCCTAGAAAAAGGGGTTTACGGCCCAAGAGATATTCTTGGCCGTAAACTCCTGTAACTCCATGATTTTGAAGTGTTTTGATGTCCAAAATAGGTACAAGCATTTGAGGGTTAATGTCCTTCAGCTTTAGGGGTGGTTTAGGGCACATTTAGCCCATAAAAAGGGGTTTACGGCCCAAGAAATGTCCTTGGCCGTAAACTCCTATATCTTGTGGTTCTTGATTGTTTTCTAGTCTCTAAAGATCATACACTAAGTCCTTAACAAGTTGCTTAACAAGAAAATGGGACTAGGTAGCCTTAAAGCTCCATTTTGGAGTTTACTCCCCAAGAACGTTCTTGGGCGGTAAACTCCTGGATCTTGCAGTTTAGACATGTAATTGATGTTATAAAGCATATAACAAGTAATGAAACACATCTAGGAAAGTAGACTCACAATCTGGGATGAAAACCCGAAGATCCGTCAGAGAGAAAATGGCTTTTCTCTAATTGGAATTGCGAATAATGAATTAATTTAATTCAGAAAACTATTTATAGTCCTGGAATATTTTGGCAGAAAATATTTTTATTCCGAATATTGGACTGTAATGTTATGAAACTTGGAATGTTCAAATTTCACAAGTCCAGGAGCATCCACTCTCCTGATATCTCCTTAAACATAAACCCTAATGTACACAAACTTGTTCGGAAAACTATGAAAATCACTGAAACTGGACTAGCTTCTATTGAATAGATAATGTTCGTACAAATAGAAATTTTGGGTTGTCACATTACCTTAGGCTCTGAAGTACCTGAAACAAATCAACAAACTGTAAGCTAAGGCTTACCGAGTTCTCCAGATCATATCTACACAATCCACATAATCACATAATCCATATTACCTATATAAACTACGTAAACCACATAAGTCATATCAATCCCATCAGTAACATAAGCCCTAAAAATAAACATATAAGGATGCCTTGGAAACCCTCCAGTGTCTTACCTCGGGTGCCAGAGGAACCTCCACATGGTCTTAGCCCAATGCCTCAGGAATCCCCCGATGTCTTGACTAGAGATGCCAAGGAAACCCTCCAAGGTGTTATACTCTAGTGCCTTGGGAACCACCTTAGGTCTTTACTTAGGATGCCTCGGAAACCCTCCAAGGTCTTACACCCAAATGCCTCGGGAACCCCCCGAGCTGTTTCATGCAAGTACCACAAAGCAACTAACATACCATATAGCTTGTAACCAACTACTATAACACATAGCACTACATCACTAGTGCATCACATATAAGAAAATCGTCCAACCTTGGTGCTTTCAACCCATTGGTATAGTGAGGAGACTCACCTCAGAAGCCACGAATCTCAGACGCATTCTTTGGTACTTCCCACAACATCACTGCCTCAATCTTGGCTAGATAAACCAAAATACCATCTTGGTTGATGATGAGTCCCAAAAACTAGACCTCTCGTAACCAATAATCACACTTCGAGAACTTGGCATAAAGCCTTTCCCTCCTCAGTGGCTCCAATACCTCCCTTAGATGCAGCTCGTGTTGCACCTTGGTTTTAGAATAAACCAAGATTTCATCAATAAACATGATCACTGACTGATCCAACATCGGCCTACACACCCTGTACATGAGATCCATGAACAGTGATTGGGTATTGGAGAGCCTGAATGGCATTACCACAAAAGCGTAGTGACCGTAACGAGTCCTGAAAGATCTCTTTGGTATAGCCTTGTCCTAGTCCTCATCTGATGGTATCTCGACCGAAGCTTAATCTTGGAAAACCAAGATGTGCACTAAAGCTGATCAAACAAATCATCGATCCTTAGGACTGGATAACAGCTCTTTACCGTTAGCTTGTTTAGCTCCTGAGAGTCGATGCATATCTTGTGTGACATATCCTTCTTCCTGACAAATAGGATCGTCGATCCCCATGGAGAGCTACTCAGGTGAATAAATCCTCGGTCTAGCAGCTCCAGAAGCTGCCTAGACAGCTCCTACATCCTGGACGGAACCGTTAAACCCTCCCACGGTTTAATGATATGCTTTCTCACTTACAGGATGCATCTTGGTTCTCCAAGATAGATCTAGGTCTGAGTATCATCAGGTGAGAGTGAGAGAGGATGAAATGGAGAATACCACATTCTGGACTCGTTATGGGCATTAGGAGTCTGTGGTGATTCCTTTTATGGATCTAATGAATCGAGTATACACGCCATTGCTCGACCAATCTGTCGTTGTCATTATTGATGATATCATGGTGTATTCCAAGACCAGAGAGTAGCATGAGGAGCACCTTCGGGAGCTTTTGGGGGTTTTGAGGCAAGAACAGTTTTATGCCAAGTTCACGAAGTGTGAGTTTTGGTTATGATAGCTTAAGTACCCTAGGCACCTCGTTAGCCAGGATGAGATTTTTGTCGATCCAGCACCCAACACAAAATCAATGTGAAACTCTACCTGCATCTCTAGAGGCACCCCTGGCAACTCTTTGAGAAAGACATCCGGGAAATATCGTACAACCGGTACACTACTCAAATCTATCGTGGGCTCAATCCTCATATCCAAGATTTATGCAAAAAATCCCGAACAACCCTGGTGGAGAAGTCTGCTAGCCCTCATAGCTAAATAGAACGTTGACCCCTACGAAGCCCTCTCCCCATGAATAACCAGTTCTCCCCCACTTAGGGTTCGAAGTCTCACAAGTTGGCGCTCACAATCAGTCTATCATGGCCCCATTGGCCCCTAACCAATCCATCCCAACGATTACCTTCAACCCTCATAAAAGTATCAGAACCAAATCAACCCGGAACCTCTCCCCAAACACAATCAGGACACATCCCTATTATACCCTCGCAACACTCACGGTGCAGTCATCAGCGATCGCAACCGCTAGTGGGGAATCCAAAGTCCCCAAAGCATCCTGAAACTTCTTGCTAAGCACAAGAGATATGAACGATTAGATAGCTCTCGAATCAAAAAGAACATTGGCTGACATACCATTGAACAAGAAGGTCCTTATACAAGTGCAATTGTGTATGTGTGTGTGTCTATATATATATATATATATATATATATATATATATATATATATATATATATATATATATATATATATATATATAATCACAATCAAATAAAATTAAACAAGAAAAGAAAAATAGATTACGTACGAGCCACGACGTCTGCTGAAGCTCGAGCCTCGTCTATGGTCAGATGAAATGCACGACTCATCACTACAGGAGCCTCCACCTTGGCAGGGCGGCCACCAGTGATCCTCATTCTGCTAGGTGCTGGCGCCGCCACTATTCCTCCTCCACCCTGCAACTTCGGACAGTCGACCCTTTTTTGGCCGTCTTGGTTGCAGTGGAAACAGATCAAGCCCTTCCAGGGGAAATCCCTACTCATTTGGTCGGGCTGATGAAAAGTATGACATACTGTGGCCATCACTCAGCAATCTCCTTCATGTGACCTCCCGCACTTGGCACAGCGCCTATAGCCCTGTTGGCCCCTACCAGAAGAATCAGAGGTCTTAGGCTTTTTAGCCTGACGTACAACTGTTTGAACCTGCTCTGTCTCCTGCTTGGTGCGAAGCTCCTCCTCATGCCCTCATCCACAACATACTGTGAGATCCATAGTGTTCTTTCCCGAAACTTGGCGGTGATCTCCGCCACAGTCACGATGGTCTGTTGTAACTCATGGAACTCCCTCACAATATGTTGCACCTTGATGGATGGTGCAAACGCCAAATCAAAGTGCCTAACAAGCACCTCCTATGACATGTCAATGACTCCGGCTGACCCACCTGGTGGGTCACCTCCTCCCACCAATCCCTGGCTCGATCCCTCAACATACACGAAGCAAACACTACCTTTTCTGCATTAGGGCAAGAGATCATGCAATGGGCGTTCTCCATGTCAGCTATCGAGCATCATCTAACTATGGGTTCCCAGACCCCAAAGAACTCAGGCGCTCCGCACGCCTTGAACTCCCTGAATAAGAGAGTTCGGGCCCCAACCTGGGTCGTAGCAATCTCAGTTTGAAAGGAGTTGAGCTGTTCCTCCACGATCTCCATCATCCCTTCCTTGACCGTCCCAAAAATTGTTAGGGTAGCGTCAAGGATGCCCCTTGTAACCTCGACAGCAATAATTTCGTTCATCCTCTCATTAATGGGTTGAGTACCATAGCCAACCCGGACCCTGATCCTAATCCTGATCTCGATCCCCCTACTCCGTGTCGTGTTACAACCATACTGCAATGAAATATAATAAGACATAATGATGAGGATGTACAAAAAGGGAATCTTTCCACACTAGTTCTCCTTAGAGCTTTCAGGTCTAACGTTACTTCAGGTAAAGGTCCTTTGCTTTTAGTTGTACGGGCCAAATACTACCTTCCACAGCTGTAACGCCCGTAGATCCGCGCTAGTCAATTTAGAGATAATAGGGGTCGAAAACAAATTTTCGACAAAAATAAATAATATTAACCAAGATGTATAATGTCTCAAGGGTACCGTACATATAAAGAACGTCGAAATCCGAGTTATAACGAAGAAGTTATGGCCCGTCGAAGTTTTACGGCAAAACCGACACGGCACCAGGAAACGTAAATAGTGAGTTTATGACAGAGAGAATTTTAGCCTTAGTAATATAAATGAAAGTCGTAGAATATGTTAACCTGAGAGCATCAATAAAAAGAACACCCAAATCTGACTTCGTATGAGAAAGTTATGATTTTTCGAAGTTTCAGCTTAGCAGCGTACGACCCGAAACTCGAATTTTAGTTCGAGCGGTTTTTGGCTTACGTGACCTAAATGAGAGTTGAATATCTCATTAATAGGGACTCAACAGAAGAAATACAGATGCAAACGAAGTCCATATGAAGGAGTTGCGAATTCTTCGTGGTCATTTAAAAGTCTAAACTCCTCCTAATGTTAAATTTAAGATCGACCGAGAATCAGCTGGTGGAGTCTAAATGAAAGTTGTAGATCCTGTTTCTAGCTACGTGTGGATATAAATAACATCGAAAATGGAGATAGTATGCGAAAGTTACGGGGTTTAGAAGCTGGCAGGGTGCTGCTCCAAAAGGGGTGACGTGGCTGAATCAGGACCAAGGCTTTCTCCCTAAGGCAAGCCACCAGAAGGTGACATGTGGCATGGACTCGACGAGTAGGAGGACCTAATCAATGAGTAGAGCTATCTTCCAGCCTATAAATATGTAACAGCCCGAAATCTCAGGTATTGTTAAATTATGTTTTTGGGGTGATTTAAGAGGGGACTCGGCGAGTTGGAGCCTAGACTCGCCGAGTAGGATCGCAGACTTGGTCGCGGGTTCGCGACTGGACTCGACGAGTCCAGATATGGACTCGGCGAGTCTACGCTGTTTAGCGAAAACCCTAACCGTTCAGGTTTGGGACGTATAAAAAGGACTCATTGGCCGTCATTGTTCATTTTAGCCTTCTGAGAAGAACCCTAAATCGATTGTGTGCATCTGGAGCAAGGATTATAGGCCATTGTGATCATAGAAGAGTTGTTGTGCAAGGAAGAGAAGAGATTGGCTAGAGGAACAGCAAGGGAGTCACATTCTGAGGATTGGGGACACAGAGAATACATCATCCAGGTAAGAATTCGAGTATACTCTGCTATATTGATGTATTTATGGATTTAGGGTTTATGGAACCCTTTTGTGATTAGATTGAATGTTACCCTAGTCCCCTAAACGAGTGTAACCCTGTATTGAGACCTTTGGGAGGTCCAGAATGTTCCATGTCGGTGCATTTCAGGAATTGATGAAGGTTTTGGATTGGAATCCCTATGCCTTAGGTCAAAATGTAAATGATGAATCATATGGTGTATCATGAGCACTGAAATGAGGACTTTACGTGATGGATCAGCCTAGGAAGGCCAGGCCTAGGAATGGTCAAAGCAGTTCTGACCTTAGGATGCAGTTTGAACGGTTGCATGGCATAGACTCGCCGAGTTCGATGAACAGACTCGGCGAGTAGCTTGAAGATTAACTGGGACTCGCCGAGTTGTTCTTCAGAGTCGGCGAGTTGAGTCGGGGTGGCCCCGCGATTCTTCCAGGAGTAACTCGTCGGGTCAAGGAGGATACTCGACGAGTAGATAGGGAATCTCAGAGAGTTGGAGGACGTTTAGACTCGCCGAGTCGCCATGGCACTCGCCGAGTCCGGTCGAGTTGACCGTTGACCGTTGACCGTTGACCAGAGTTGACCTAAGTCTGACTTCTTAGGGATAGTCACACTTAGAAGATATAAGTGTTAATGAGAGATTTGTGATGTTATAGGGAAGTTGTAGCTCGTCGGATTGTGCACGAGTGATTTCAGGAATTGCTAGCTTTCAGCATTCACAAGGTGAGTCTTCTCACTATACTGTACCCGGAAGGGTTGACTGTGTGACCGGAAGGTCAGATATGATATGTGATATGTGTGCTATAGGTGGTAAGTTATTTGTTATATGTGCTATGTATGTTATATGGGCCGGAAGGCAATATGTTATGGGCCGAAAGGCGATTATGTTATGGGCCAGAAGGCGTTGTGTTGTGGACCGGAAGGTCAGGGCCTGGAAAGGCGTATGTGCGTAAGTTGTATATTGGGGAACTCACTAAGCATTTATGCTTACAGTTGTTATGCATGTGTTTCAGGTACTAGCGAGGACCGTGGAAAGGCGCCGACGTGATCGATACACACTGAAGGATGTTTTCATGATCTTGGGATTTAGACTATTTGTATTTGTCATAATACTTAAATTATTTATGCCTTGTTTTGAATGGAAATACTTTATTTTTTTAAAAATGAAAAATTTGTTTGAAAATTTGCATTGTTACAATTGGTATCAGAGCCTTGGTTTGAGGGATTCGGGTGCACCTTCGGGAGTAACTGAACTCAAACCGAGGATTTGAGGAAACTTTTTAAATAAATGCATAAACTTTTGTAAATGGTTTTGTGGTAAGCAAGAAAGAAGCAGTGTGTACGATCAGTCAGCGCCCGAACGTTAAAGATCCCCAAAATACCTTACAATGTTATATGATATAAATTGTTATGCATGCTAGAAGACTAGGTATTCATGATAAGACTAGAGTGGCCTGATTTGTGATGCCTTAGTCTAGGGAAGTTTTCCGATATGAGATGCTTTGCTAGTGTGCGGGTAGATAGTGCATATCAGAAGTAGAGTACTCACTATCCGGGGTTTGGGGAGGAAGACTTGGGATGAATGCTGATGCGGTGTGGTCGGTAGTATTGGGCCCGTACTACCGAAGACACCGGGTCAGTGGGAGACCCAAGTAAGAATCCCTGGATATCGGGGACTGAGTAGGGCTGCGTTATCGAGTGCAATTATACTCGATGGGGGTCTCTGATAGTTTTATGTTGTATTTCAGAGACATCATGGTTAGACCACGCCACGGAGCGAGTTCGAGCGGTGTGAGTGACGAGGAGATTCGTCAGATGATTCACGAGGAGGTAGCTGCGGCGATTCGGGCTGAGATCCCGGAGATGTTTGGGTCTATTAAGACCACCCTGATGGAGACGTTTGATGAGCGGTACGCCGCATTGACTGAGGCTGCAACCGCTGCAGCTACCGCAGCTGTGGCCGCTGCTAGGCCACAGGGGGGTGACTCGTTGCTGTTCCGAGAGTTCAGCAACACGAAGCCACCAGAGTTCGATGGGACGCAGGATCCGATTGCTGCGATGAGGTGGATCGCGGATATAGAGGGGTGCTTCTACACTTGTTCATGCCCGGAGCACCTGAGGGTACGGTTCGCTTTGAACCAGCTCCGTCTGGGAGCAAAGGACTGGTGGAAGTTCGTGACAGCGAACTTCACTTTGGCAGAGACTACAGCAGTGACATGGGAGGGGTTTACTGCCATGTTCAGGGATGAGTACGTTCCCCCGGTGGAGAGGGAACGATTGGTTCAGGAGTTCTTAACCCTCAAGCAGGGTACTGATTCGGTTGCGGCAATCATGCGGAAGTTTCATGAGAGGGCGATGTTCTGCCCCGAGCTGGTGTCCACAGAGCAGGCTCGGATGAGCCGGTACTTGGGAGTTTTGAGGAGGGATATCCGGGAGTTTGTGTCGAACTCCACCTATCATACTTTTACTGAGCTTCAGGCGAATGCCAGGAAGCGTGAGATCGAGTTGGAGACTCAGGCCAGGGAGGAGGCCAAGTCTCAGCAGGTGGACCGGCGGCCGGCTCAGTCTCAGCCGGCAGCCAAGCGGACCAAGTCCGCCGATTCGAGGACGGGAGGTCCAAAGGGCCGCACTTGCGGAAAGTGTGGCAAGGGTCACGATGGGGCGTGTCGAGCTGGTGCTTGCTACAAGTGCGGCAAGGAGGGGCACATTGCTAGGGAGTGTCCCAAGGGGTTTATGGTTTTCTTTCATTACAACCAGACCGGCCACCGGAAGGCCGAGTGCCCTCAGCTTCGTCAGGGATCTGCACCTACTGCCAGGACTACTGAGACTCGACCGGTGAAGGTCGAGGCCCCGAGGGCTCGTGGGAGAGCCTTTCAGCTGACTGCGGAGGAGGTCCGCGCTGCGCCCGATGTTGTGGCATGTATGCTGTAATTCATGTATTTATTTTAATGTCGAGATGTTATGCTTATGTTATTATATGCGTAGGTACTTTCCTTGTGAACTCTGTGCCTGCTCTAGTGTTATTTGACTCGGGTGCGAGTAGGTCCTTTGTATCTTTAGCCTTTAGTCAGCATGTCAGCGTTAGTCGCGAGTCATTGAGCCGACCTTTGAGAGTTTCTATAGCTGACGAGAGAGTGATTTGTGCCACGGAGGTTCTTCGGGGGTGCGTGCTAGAGATTTCCGGGGTTGAGTTCCCTATTGATCTGATTCCTATTGCGATGGGTGATGTCTGTGTCATCGTGGGCATGGACTGGTTGAGCCGATTTGGCGCTGTCATCGACTGTGAGCGTCAGCTGGTGACTATACGAGACCATAATGGGGGAGTCCTTTCGGTGTACGGCGAGGGTACCCGTTCAGGATCAACTTTTTGTTCGGCTGCTAGGGCGAGGCAGTGTCTACAGCAGGGCTGTAAGGGTTTTGTGGCGTATGTGATGGATACGCGGGAGGTTTCCGAGAGACCGAAGTCAGTTGAGGAGGTCCCTGTGGTGCGTGAGTTTCCAGATGTTTTCCCCGAGGAGCTTGTAACGCCTGTGTTTCCGGGCTTGCCATATTTAGCAATATAATAGTCTAGGTTAACCTTTGTAACCCATTTTGAAATAATAAGAATGTATTATTTGAGTATTATGTGTTTTGTGCTTAATTGCTTAATTATGTGGTCTGATTAATTAAGAATAAAAATAAGCGTCAAAATTTAAGTGTAAAATAAACTTAATATCTTTGGTTAATGTTGTAGTAGTCGAAATGAGGTTTCCGAATATATATAGAACGCCCAAATCTGACTTCGTATGAGGAAGTTATGATTTATCGAAGTTCCGGCTTAGCGGTATACAGCCTGAAATACTCGAATTGAGATCGAGCAGTTGTTAGCCAAAGCAATCTAAATGAGAATCGAAGATCTCGTTGTTGGTATCGAAGCGATAAAAAGTTAGGCGAGAACGGACGCCAAACGAAGAAGTTATGAATTTATAACGAAAGTTTCTGTCGCGGCCTATTAAAAATAATTAATAAAAATAAATTCAAAATTAGCCGACGGAGTCTAAACGAAAGTCGTAGAACATAGTCTCACCTTCGCGTGGATATAAAGAACGTCGAAAACGGAGTTCGTATGTAGAAGTTATGAATTTCCGAAGTTTATTAATCATTTTGTATTTATTTTTAATTCAAAATTCGGAAGCATTATCCGAACGAGTCATTGATCTGATCCGAGGTACGCGCCGCGTACTCCGAGGGTGTCGACATCGCAGCAAGTGGCTTCGGATGACGCATGCGCTTACGAACATTGGAGCAGTACGCGCTGCGTACAGGCGTACGCCCCGCGTAATTGAGGCTTCCAGCCTCTATATAAAGGATCCAAAGACAGCCTTCTTTGTTGTTCATTTTCTTCTCTTCTCTCTAGTCTTTTGCATCGTTTTTCGTGCCGAAGCTACCCCGAAGCCCCGGTATCATACTCTAGCCCCGAGGCAAGTCCCGAGATCCCGAAGATCCCGAGAAGCGCGGTTCCCGAGTCGAAGCTCTGCCCGCGAGAAGTTCGATTTTCGAGGAGATCTTCCAGATCTGCTGTGGATTACTACTTCTATAAGTCGTAGTGCTGTTGGATCGTCTTCTGATCAAGTGAGTGTGTAGTTATCTCTTCTAACACAATAATACGAAGTATTTTATATAAAAATACGTGCTATGTGTATATATTTGGTTGTGTTATGTGTGAATGAGTATTCACTCTCTTCTATCTTATAGATCTGCTTATTTCTTTATGAGATATGTGTTATGTGTGTGTGTGCCTCATCTGTTATGCGATATATGTGTTGATTAAAGCATGCTATACAAGTTTTCTTTAAACTACGTATGAAAATATATATTTTTATCTACTAATATGTTGGGTAGAACATGGGTAGATAGTTGGTGTGTAATAAACAGATGAGAGGCCTCGATGTTGTTGTTGTTGTTGATCTAGTTATTCAGCGGAGTATGGATAACGACCACGGACTCTTTCTAGACAGTCCAGTGGAACGCTAGCAGGTTCATAACCTGTAGGTGTTGTGAACGATGTGTTCACCGGTGTACTCTATCCCCCTCATGGTTGCCTTTAGGATATCTATTGTTGAGGAAACCCCTTAGCAGTGATGTCCGTCCCGATGAAAATCCTAGATTAGGTCCCTTGAGATAGTTGTTTTAGGGACGTAAAGTGAGGATAACGGGAATGGGTAATCGGGATAGAGATTGGTTGGTGAAATTAAATAAAACTTATTTATTGTGGGTTGAAAACCCTATATGCTCACCAGGCTCCCAAGCCTGACCCACTCAGTTTTATTTGTATTACAGGAAGTGGCACAAGGGCGTAAGATGGATGGATCATCTTGTTGTTTTGTTTACAAGTCTGTATATGTATATATTTGTTGAATGACTTGTAATGTTTATCGTTTATGCTTTATGGTCTGTATCGGAACATGACATACCGAGTTTTGATTATATAATGAAATGCATCTCTTGATGAAATGCTTTGATAAATATTATTTTATCATGTTTTGTTTTGGGAACAAATTCCGCAACTCTTTCAAATCAAAAGGATTTACTCTGAAATTATTTAAAAGCATAAATGAAAATCGGTCTTTTCTGGCCGAGATTTTGGGGATGTCACAGTTGGTATCAGAGCATTAGTTTAAGCGAACTAGGAATTTGTAGGATTTCTAGACTTAAACTTAGGATGCTAAGTGAAATTTTGAGGTGTGTGTCTGTTGGATTTTAGACACGAGCACTAGTTTATTTTAGGAAAGTTGCCTAAAATGCTTTTATGTGCTAAATGTTATATGTTGCCATATATGATATTAATTGTTCGGATCTACGGTTTGTTGCCAACCGGGTCTGAAGGTTTATGTGCTTAGGGTTCTAAGCGTATGTATACGATATTAGAACTAGCATGTAATCGTTTGGAGTAATAAGGTGAAATTATTCGGTGTGTAGATCAAAATGGTGAGAACAAGGAGTGGCGTTGGAAATGCGGATGAAAACAGGAATCAACCGCCAGTGATTGAGCAGATACATGTTGTAGCAGCAGCACCAGAACCAATAACAATGGCTGCGGTGCAAGCCATGATTCGGGCTATGCTAGCCGAACAAAGGGAGGAGATGCGACAAATGTTGCATAATAATAGGGATGAACCTGTCATACCTATTGAGGAACCTGAATTGATTCCCGAGCAATCGGAGGAAGGGAACAATAGTCGCATGGTGAGTCAAGTTGGGACTCAAGGGGAACGAAGGAACGATCCAGAAAGGAGAAACAACAAGGATGGGCGTATGTACAAGAACTTCTTGGGCGCCAAACCGCCAAGTCTTTCTGGGAGCCCAAAGCCTGTTGAGATAATGGATTGGATCTCCGAAATGGAGATGGTATTTGAAAGTTGCGACTGTAGCAACAAACAGAAAACCGTCTTTGCGGTTAGACAACTGAAGACTGGGGTCTTGAGTTGGTGGAAGTTGTTGGCAGATACTATGCCACGAGGAGAGGCCCTGAAAATGTCATGGGAGGAGTTCTTGGAACAGCTGAGGGTGCAGTATTGTTCAGAGATAGATCTGATTGATCTGAACAATGAGTTCCAAAACTTGAAGAAAGGGAAGATGAGCATAGATGACTATGCTACTGCATTTACTGAGAAGATGAAGTTGTTTCCGTACCTAGTGCCGACGGAACTCTCCAAGATTGAGAGGTTTGCTAACGGACTGCCTGCTGACTTTGGTCCGACAGTCAAAATGGCAACCACTCTGAAAACGGCTGTTCGTGCAGCTAAGAATGTGGAGGCCCAGCAGAAGGAAAAGGGTCTGGAAAGGATAGATGTTGGTGAAAAGAGGAAGTTCGATGGAACTTCAAGGTCCAACAAGAAAAACAAGTTCTCGAAGTCTGGTTCGAGGGGAGGTGGAGGTGAAGCGAAATGGTGCGACAAATGTAAGAAGAAGCATCATGGAAAATGTGAGGTGGCGAACACATGCTACAAGTGTGGAAAGCCAGGGCACTATGCCAATGAGTGTACCCTCACAATGAAAGTTTGCTATGGTTGTGGTAAGGAGGGTCATATGTCGAGAGACTGCCCGAAGAAGAAGGAGGCAGCTAGACCCAACATTCCGCCAAAGCCAAAGGCGAGAGCATTCCAGATGACACTGGAAGCTGCTAAAGATGAAGTTGATGTCGCTTCAGGTACCTTTCTCGTTAACGAATTGCCTGCCCAAATTTTATTTGATTCTAGAGCCAACTACTCCTTTATATCGCATGAATTTGGTAGAAAGCTAGCTTTGCCTGTTGTTAGACTAGATAATGCCTTATTAGTCGAAGTTGCTAGTGGCAAGTTTGTACCTGTTAGCTATCGCATGAAAAACATCTTAATTGATCTGAATGGGAATAAGTTCCACGAGGAATTATTGCCTATCGAACTTAATGGTTTCGACATCGTATTGGGAATGGATTGGTTTAGCGCCAACGACGCCGAAATTTTATGCAAGAAGAAAATAGTCAAAGTAAACCCGTCGGGGAAAGATTCGTTTATGGTGTATGGAGATAAACGCAGAGTGAATTCTGGAATCATTTCATTGATGAAAGCCAGAAAATGTTTGACCAAGGGGTGTACATCGTATTTAGCATTCGTGATTGATGCTAAGAAGGAAAAGAAGGTGATGCAGAATATTCCAGTGGTGTGTGATTATCCGGAAGTATTTCCCGCAGATCCTCCTGGATTACCGCCTGATCGACAAGTGGAATTCCGTATTGACTTGTTGCCAGGAACGACGCCAATTGCAAAAGCACCTTATCGATTAGCACCGACGGAGATGAAGGAGCTAATGATGCAACTTCAGGAGTTATTGGACAACAATTTCATTAGACCTAGTTCATCACCCTGGGGAGCTCCGGTGTTATCCGTAAAGAAGAAAGACGGAAGCATGAGGATGTGCATTGATTACCGAGAGCTGAATAAGGCAACAATAAAGAATAGATATCCGTTGCCGAGGATTGATGACCTATTCGATCAGCTACAAGGTTCCAGTTATTTTTCAAAGATCGACCTGAGGTCAGGATATCATCAGCTAAAAGTAAGGGAGCAGGATATAGAGAAGACCGCATTCAGAACGCGATATGGACACTATGAGTTCTTGGTTATGTCGTTTGGACTAACCAATGCTCCAGCAGCATTCATGGATTTGATGAACAGAGTTTGTAATCCGTTCCTTGATAAATCTGTGATAGTGTTCATAGATGACATTCTGATTTATTCAAAAAGCCAAGAGGAGCATGGCAGACACTTACGAGAAGTGTTAGAAGTCTTGAAGAAGGAGAAGTTGTATGCGAAATTCTCCAAATGTGATTTCTGGATTCGTGAAGTCCAATTTTTGGGTCACGTGGTCAACCAAGAAGGGATAATGGTTGATCTAGCGAAGATCGAAGCTGTGATGAAGTGGGAACAACCGAAAAGTCCCACGGAGATCCGAAGCTTTTTGGGATTAGCCGGATATTACCGAAGGTTTATCCAAGGCTTTTCTTCGATCGCTAGTCCATTAACAGCTTTGACCCACAAATGAGCTACTTATGCTTGGAGTGATAAGCATAAAGAAGCATTCGAGAGAATAAAGAAGAAACTATGCGAGGCACCGATACTTTCTCTACCCGATGGGGTTGAAGACTTCGCTGTTTATAGCGATGCGTCTGGGGTTGGATTGGGTTGCGTTTTGACCCAAAGGGATAAGGTGATCGCATATGCGTCTCGACAATTGAAAGAGCATGAAAAGAACTACCCGACTCATGATTTAGAGTTGGCAGCGGTAGTTTTCGCACTGAAAATATGGAGGCATTACCTCTATGGCACGAAGTGCAAACTTTTCACTGATCATAAGAGTCTCCAATATCTCTTTAGTCAGAAAGAATTGAATACGAGGCAACGACGCTGGCTGGAATTACTTAAGGACTACGACTGTGAGATACTTTACCACCCCGGTAAGGCTAATATTGTTGCTGATGCTCTCAGTCGGAAGGTCAATCTTGAAAAGAAAAGGCCAAGAGCGTTGAGAATTGAAGTTGTCTCGACTATTTTGGAAAGTATCAAGAAAGCTCAAAGCGAAGCTTCTGAGAAAAATGACCGAAAGGAGGAACGTTTGGGTAAAACGTTGGTGTTCGGTGTAAACAGTCACGGACTGAAGGTGTTCCAAGATCGGATTTGGATGCCTAAGACAGGAGGAGTCAGAGATCTTCTGATGGAAGAAGCTCACAAAACCATGTACTCGATTCATCCCGGTAGCACAAAAATGTATAGGGACCTGAAACCCTATTATTGGTGGCCGACGATGAAGCTCGACATTGCGAAGTATGTGGCTGAGTGTGTAACCTATGCAAGAGTCAAGGCACAACATCAGAAACCATACGGGAGTTTAGAACCATTACCTGTGCCTATGGGTAAGTGGGAAGACATTGCTATGGATTTTGTCACTAAACTGCCCAGAACAAAGAATGGTCACGACATGATTTGGGTGGTCGTTGATCGATTCACTAAGAGTGCGCATTTCATAGCGGCCAGGGAGAAATGGTCTATGGAGAAGCTTGCGAATTCTTACGTGAAGGAAATTGTGAGGCTTCACGGTGTTCCGTTAACAATTGTGTCGGATCGTGATAGCCGTTTCACATCGAGGTTTTGGAAAAGTCCACAAGAGGAATTGGGTACCAAGTTGTGTTTAAGTACAGCTTACCATCCGCAGACTGATGGTCAGAGCGAACGAACGATACAAACACTTGAAGATATGCTGAGAGCATGTACTCTGGAATTCCTAGGTAATTGGGATGAACATTTACCGTTGGTAGAATTTTCCTATAATAATAGTTTCCACTCGAGCATTAAGATGGCACCTTACCAAGCTTTGTATGGACAGAAGTGTCGTACGCCGTCATGTTGGCTTGAGGCTGGGGAAAAGCAGTTTATGGGACCAGAGTTGGTTCATCAAACTGCTGAAAAGTTGAAAATAATTAGGGAAAGAATGTTAGCGGCTCAGGATCGTCAAAAGAGCTATGCTGACAAGAAGCGGAGACCGATAACTTTTGAGGTTGGGGATTCGGTTTTGCTTAAAGTCTCGCCGTGGAAGGGACTTATAAGATTTGGTAAAAGGGGAAAGTTGAGTCCAAGGTTTATTGGACCGTTTAAAGTTCTTCAAAGGATTGGGAACCAAGCTTACAAGCTCGAATTACCCGAAGAACTGAATGGAATTCACAACACTTTTCATGTGTGTTATTTGAGGAAGTTCATGGGAGAAGTTCCCGACATAATTCCAATTTCTGAATTGAGAATTGATGAGAACAAAAGGTTGATTGAAGAACCAGAGGCAATTGTTGACCGAAAGACTAAGAAATTGCGACGCAAGATGGTTGGGTTAGTGCTTGTCCAATGGAAACACACGAATGGGCCGAATCTCACCTGGGAGACGGAGAGTGACATGATGGGTCGCTATCCGCATTTGTTTGTTGATGTGTGATTCCGGGGACGGAATCATTCTAAGGTGGAGAGAATTGTAACGCCTGTGTTTCCGGGCTTGCCATATTTAGCAATATAATAGTCTAGGTTAACCTTTGTAACCCATTTTGAAATAATAAGAATGTATTATTTGAGTATTATGTGTTTTGTGCCTAATTGCTTAATTATGTGGTCTGATTAATTAAGAATAAAAATAAGCGTCAAAATTTAAGTGTAAAATAAACTTAATATCTTTGGTTAATGTTGTAGTAGTCGAAACGAGGTTTCCGAATATATATAGAACGCCCAAATCTGACTTCGTATGAGGAAGTTATGATTTATCGAAGTTCCGGCTTAGCGGTATACAGCCTGAAATACTCGAATTGAGATCGAGCGGTTGTTAGCCGAAGCAATCTAAATGAGAATCGAAGATCTCGTTGTTGGTATCGAAGCGATAAAAAGTTAGGCGAGAACGGACGCCAAACGAAGAAGTTATGAATTTATAACAAAAGTTTCTGTCGCGGCCTATTAAAAATAATTAATAAAAATAAATTCAAAATTAGCCGACGGAGTCTAAACGAAAGTCGTAGAGCATAGTCTCACCTTCGCGTGGATATAAAGAACGTCGAAAACGGAGTTCGTATGAAGAAGTTATGAATTTCCGAAGTTTATTAATCATTTTGTATTTATTTTTAATTCAAAATTCGGAAGCATTATCCGAACGAGTCATTGATCTGATCCGAGGTACGCGCCGCGTACTCCGAGGGTGTCGACATCGCAGCATGTGGCTTCGGATGACGCATGCGCTTACGAACATTGGAGCAGTACGTGCTGCGTACAGGCATACGCCCCGCGTAATTGAGGCTTCCAGCCTCTATATAAAGGATCCAAAGACAGCCTTCTTTGTTGTTCATTTTCTTCTCTTCTCTCTAGTCTTTTGCATCGTTTTTCGTGCCGAAGCTACCCCGAAGCCCCGGTATCATACTCTAGCCCCGAGGCAAGTCCCGAGATCCCGAAGATCCCGAGAAGCGCGGTTCCCGAGTCGAAGCTCTGCCCGCGAGAAGTTCGATTTTCGAGGAGATCTTCCAGATCTGCTGTGGATTACTACTTCTATAAGTCGTAGTGTTGTTGGATCGTCTTCTGATCAAGTGAGTGTGTAGTTATCTCTTCTAACACAATAATACGAAGTATTTTATATAAAAATACGTGCTATGTGTATATATTTGGTTGTGTTATGTGTGAATGAGTATTCACTCTCTTCTATCTTATAGATCTGCTTATTTCTTTCTGAGATATGTGTTATGTGTGTGTGTGCCTCATCTGTTATGCGATATATGTGTTGATTAAAGCATGCTATACAGGTTTTCTTTAAACTACGTATGAAAATATATATTTTTATCTACTAATATGTTGGGTAGAACATGGGTAGATAGTTGGTGTGTAATAAACAGATGAGAGGCCTCGATGTTGTTGTTGTTGTTGATCTAGTTATTCAGCGGAGTATGGATAACGACCACGGACTCTTTCTAGACAGTCCAGTGGAACGCTAGCAGGTTCATAACCTGTAGGTGTTGTGAACGATGTGTTCACCGGTGTACTCTATCCCCCTCATGGTTGCCTTTAGGATATCTATTGTTGAGGAAACCCCTTAGCAGTGATGTCTGTCCCGATGAAAATCCTAGATTAGGTCCCTTGAGATAGTTGTTTTAGGGACGTAAAGTGAGGATAACGGGAATGGGTAATCGGGATAGAGATTGGTTGGTGAAATTAAATAAAACTTATTTATTGTGGGTTGAAAACCCTATATGCTCACTAGGCTCCCAAGCCTGACCCACTCAGTTTTATTTGTATTACAGGAAGTGGCACAAGGGCGTAAGATGGATGGATCATCTTGTTTTGTTTACAAGTCTGTATATGTATATATTTGTTGAATGACTTGTAATGTTTATCGTTTATGCTTTATGGTCTGTATCGGAACATGACATCCCGAGTTTTGATTATATAATGAAATGCATCTCTTGATGAAATGCTTTGATAAATATTATTTTATCATGTTTTGTTTTGGGAACAAATTCCGCAACTCTTTCAAATCAAAAGGATTTACTCTGAAATTATTTAAAAACATAAATGAAAATCGGTCTTTTCTGGCCGAGATTTTGGGGATGTCACAGAGTTGCCGGGAGTACCTCCTGTGAGGCAAGTAGAGTTTGGTATTGATCTGGTTCCGGGGGCCGCGCCTATTGCTAAGGTGCCTTATCGTCTTGCACCTCCAGAGATGCAAGAGTTGTCCTCGCAGCTCCAGGTGTTGCTGGGAAAGGGATTCATTCGGCCGAGTAGCTCGCCGTGGGGAGCACCTATGATGTTCGTCAAGAAGAAGGATGGTTCACACCGGATGTGCATTGATTACCGGGAGTTGAACAAGTTGACGGTCAAGAACCGTTACCCGTTACCGAGGATCGATGATTTATTCGATCAGTTGCAGGGAGCGTCTTGGTTTTCCAAGATCGATCTGAGGTCAGGGTACCATCAGGTGAGAGTGCGGGATGAGGATGTCCAGAAGACAGCGTTTAGGACGCGATATGGGCATTATGAGTTTGTGGTGATGCCTTTCGGGCTCACCAATGCCCCGGCTGTGTTCATGGATCTCATGAACAGGGTATGCAGACCGAGGTTGGATCGGTCAGTGATTGTATTTATCGACGACATTTTGGTGTATTCGAAATCTAGAGAGCAGCATGAGGAGCATTTGAGGGAGGTCCTTGAGGTATTGAGGTCGGAGAAGCTTTATGCAAAGTTCTCCAAATGTGACTTCTGGTTGCGGGAGGTCCAATTTCTAGGACATGTTGTTAATCAGAAAGGGATATTGGTCGATCCGGCCAAGGTTGAGGCGGTGATGAGTTGGGAGGTGCCGAAGTCACCCTCTGAGATCAGGAGCTTCCTTGGGTTGGCAAGGTATTATCGAAGATTCATTAAGGATTTATCCAAGATCGCAGTGCCGCTCACCAGACTCACCCGGAAGGGTGTTGCATTCTCATGGGGGTCCGAGCAGCAGACCTCCTTTGAGACACTTCGCCAGAGGTTGTGCGAAGCCCCGGTATTAGCTCTCCCGGAAGGGATGGAAGATTTTGTAGTATATTGCGACGCATCGATTTCGGGACTGGGTGCAGTGTTGATGCAGAGGGGTCATGTGATAGCATATGCGTCGAGGCAGCTGAAGCCTCATGAGGCGAGATATCCCACGCATGATTTAGAGTTGGGGGCAGTAGTGTTCGCTCTCAAGATTTGGCGTCACTACCTGTATGGGGTTCGATGTACGATATACACGGACCATAAGAGCTTGAAGTATTTGATGGATCAGCCCAACCTAAATATGCGTCAGAGGAGGTGGTTGGATGTGGTCAAGGATTATGATTGTGAGATCCTGTACCACCCAGGCAAGGCTAATGTGGTAGCCGATGCATTGAGCCGCATGGCGGAGAGCACTCCATTGCGAGATCTATGCTTGAGATTGACTGTGATGACTCCAGTATTGGATGCTATTCGTGGGGCACAGGCAGAGGCTGTGCGACCAAAGATGCAGAAGAAAGAGCGGGTTGTGGGGTTAATTTCAGAGTTCGTTAAGGATGGACGAGGGCTTATGACGTTTCAGGGTCGGATTTGGGTACCGTTCGTGGGCGGTACGCGTATTACTTTGATGGAAGAGGCTCATAGATTGAAATTCTCGATCCATCCCGGTGCTACGAAGATGTATTTGGATTTGAGGAAAGAGTATTGGTGGCCCTGTATGAAGAGGGACGTTGCATGGTTCGTTGAGAGGTGCTTGACCTGTCGTAGGGTTAAGGCCGAGCACCAGAGACCGCATGGCAAGTTACAGCCATTGGAGATCCCCGAGTGGAAGTGGGAACAGATCACTATGGATTTCATCATCAAATTGCCAAGGACTGCCAGGGGAGTTGATGCAATTTGGGTGATTGTGGATAGGTTGACAAAGAGTGCACACTTCCTTGCCATCAGCGAGAGTTCTTCAGCGGAGAAGTTGGCGGAGATATATGTGAGAGAAGTGGTATCCCGGCATGGGGTGCCGATCTCGATTGTTTCAGACCGTGATGTGCGCTTCACTTCCAGGTTCTGGAAGAAATTCCATGAGGAGCTGGGTACTAAATTGCATTTTAGTACCGCATACCATCCCCAGACAGACGGTCAGAGCGAGCGGACGATTTAGACACTGGAGGACATGCTTCGAGTGTGTGTGTTAGACTTCGGGGGTAGCTGGGATGCGTATTTACCCTTGGCAGAGTTTTCCTACAACAACAGTCATCATTAGAGCATTGGTATGCCACCTTTTGAACTGTTGTATGGTAGGAGGTGTCGGACCCCCATTTGCTGGGGAGAGGTGGGTCCGAGAGTGAGGGGCAGCACAGAGATCGTGCTTCAGACGACAGAGCAGATTCAGCAAGTTAGACAGAGGTTGTTGACCGCCCAGAGCCGACAGAAGAGTTATGCAGACAGGCGCCGATCCGAGCTTGAGTTTGAAGTCGGCGACTTCGTTCTCCTGAAGGTCTCTCCTTGGAAAGGAGTGATTCGATTCAGGAAGAGGGGCAAGTTGGGGCCCCAGTATATTGGGCCATTTCGTATGATTGCTAGGATAGGTCGGGTAGCCTATCGGTTGGAATTGCCAACAGAGTGGGGACAGATCCACGACACTTTTCATGTGTCGCAATTGAGGAAGTGCATAGCCGATGAGTCGGCAGTGGTTCCATTGGAGGATATTCAGGTGGATGCGAGCCTGAATTATGCTGAAAGACCAGTGGCCATCAGGGATCGGAAGGTCAAGGTTCTGAGGAACAAGGAGGTACCTCTGGTGTTGGTCCAGTGGCAACACCGGAAAGGATCGGAAATGACTTGGGAGCCGGAACGTGAGATGCGGGAGCAGCATCTGGAGCTATTTTCAGAGTGAGACTTCGAGGGCGAAGTCTAATCCTAGTGGGGGAGAGTTGTAACAGCCCGGAATCTCAGGTATTGTTAAATTATGTTTTTGGGGTGATTTAAGAGGGGACTCGGCGAGTTGGAGCCTAGACTCGCCGAGTAGGATCGCAGACTTGGTCGCGGGTTCGCGACTGGACTCGACGAGTCCAGATATGGACTCGGCGAGTCTACGCTGTTTAGCGAAAACCCTAACCGTTCAGGTTTGGGACGTATAAAAAGGACTCATTGGTCGTCATTGTTCATTTTAGCCTTCTGAGAAGAACCCTAAATCGATTGTGTGCATCTGGAGCAAGGATTATAGGCCATTGTGATCATAGAAGAGTTGTTGTGCAAGGAAGAGAAGAGATTGGCTAGAGGAACAGCAAGGGAGTCACATTCTGAGGATTGGGGACACAGAGAATACATCATCCAGGTAAGAATTCGAGTATACTCTGCTATATTGATGTATTTATGGATTTAGGGTTTATGGAACCCTTTTGTGATTAGATTGAATGTTACCCTAGTCCCCTAAACGAGTGTAACCCTGTATTGAGACCTTTGGGAGGTCCAGAATGTTCCATGTCGGTGCATTTCGGGAATTGATGAAGGTTTTGGATTGGAATCCCTATGCCTTAGGTCAAAATGTAAATGATGAATCATATGGTGTATCATGAGCACTGAAATGAGGACTTTACGTGATGGATCAGCCTAGGAAGGCCAGGCCTAGGAATGGTCAAAGCAGTTCTGACCTTAGGATGCAGTTTGAACGGTTGCATGGCATAGACTCGCCGAGTTCGATGAACAGACTCGGCGAGTAGCTTGAAGATTAACTGGGACTCGCCGAGTTGTTCTTCAGAGTCGGCGAGTTGAGTCGGGGTGGCCCCGCGATTCTTCCAGGAGTAACTCGTCGGGTCAAGGAGGATACTCGACGAGTAGATAGGGAATCTTAGAGAGTTGGAGGACGTTTAGACTCGCCGAGTCGCCATGGCACTCGCCGAGTCCGGTCGAGTTGACCGTTGACCGTTGACCAGAGTTGACCTAAGTCTGACTTCTTAGGGATAGTCACACTTAGAAGATATAAGTGTTAATGAGAGATTTGTGATGTTATAGGGAAGTTGTAGCTCGTCGAATTGTGCACGAGTGATTTCAGGAATTGCTAGCTTTTAGCATTCACAAGGTGAGTCTTCTCACTATACTGTACCCGGAAGGGTTGACTGTGTGACCGGAAGGTCAGATATGATATGTGATATGTGTGCTATAGGTGGTAAGTTATTTGTTATATGTGCTATGTATGTTATATGGGCCAGAAGGCAATATGTTATGGGCCGAAAGGCGATTATGTTATGGGCCGGAAGGCTTTGTGTTGTGGACCGGAAGGTCAGGGCCTGGAAAGGCGTATGTGCGTAAGTTTTATATTGGGGAACTCACTAAGCATTTATGCTTACAGTTGTTATGCATGTGTTTCAGGTACTAGCGAGGACCGTGGAAAGGCGCCGGCGTGATCGATACACACTGAAGGATGTTTTCATGATCTTGGGATTTAGACTATTTGTATTTGTCATAATACTTAAATTATTTATGCCTTGTTTTGAATGGAAATACTTTATTTTTTTAAAAATGAAAAATTTGTTTGAAAATTTGCGTTGTTACAAAATAGAGGTTTTGGGTTCCTCCATTCCTCACACCATTCCAAACCATTCTTTCTCTCTCTAGACTCTCTCTCTCTCTCTCTCTCTCTCTCTCTCTGGCCCCCTAACCCCCCTAAAAGCCTAGGTAAACCCCCTATCACCTGAAGGAAGCCCTGAGGCTCTCGAAGTCCCGAGAAAAGAGCCTTTCGGCTCGGGAACGCTGCACCAGCGACGCCCGGTTTTCGAGAAAACCCGTTGTAAGTGAGCTATGCCTACCCTATCTTTAGTATAGCTTATGTTTCAATATACTAATGTGATTAGGACCTTATAATAAGTACTTGGGCTATTATTATGGGTTATATAAGTATTGTTTAACGCTTATATAATAGTAGTAATAGCTAGACTATTAATTAGTCTTGGTGAGTATTAGACTAAACTCTACTGGTAATGATACTAGGTTTTGTCCGAGGAGAATTGTGTTGAGAGTAACGAAGTGTTGTCCGAATACCGAGTCACCACCGTATCAGGTGAGTGCATAGTTACTTTCATCTTACACATAGATATGAAGTATTTTATATAAACTACGTGCTATGTGTGTATATTGTCTGAATACTTGATGTCTGTGCTGGGTGAAAGATTTTCATACATGTTTTAAATTATTTATATTGCATACGTATTTTATATCTACAAAATATGTTGGGTAAAACACGGGTTGACGAAATAGCTTCTGTGTTACAAAAATAAAATGATGAAGAGGTGATATAGACCATGAGGTAAGGGTGGGAGGTGAACCATGAGAGAAGCCTTTTACCCAAGTGTTGGCCCCGTCATCCAGCAGAGTATGGATGACAACCACGGACTATTCTAGACAGTCCAGTGGACACTACCAGGCTCACAACCTGTAGGTATTTTGAGCTGTGTATTCACCAGGTGTACTCTAAAAACCCATCGACATGTATTGCTAGTGGATTCTCGGAAACGATATTGTAGATAAACGTGACAAAACCCATTGACTTGTATTGCAAGAGGAGTCTCCAAAACGATACTGTCAATAAACAAGATAAACCTTGGTAACAATGGATTTAGTGCCTGTTGAGTAAACCTTGGCAACGATGGATTTCGTACCTATTCCTTAGAATAACCCTTAGGAATAAATAAACGAGGAATATCTGAATTCTTAGGGTAGAATAAAGAAGATAATGGGGATGGGTAATTGGGTTGATTGTCTAAATGTTTAAACATAATAATTATATTATTATGGGTTGAAAAACCTATGTACTCACTAGGTTTCCCAACCTGACCCACTTAGTTTACTTGTATCACATGTGACGATGTGATGTTACATTACACTGAGAGTTTAAGGAGATATAGACCGCTAGTGTAAATGAATGTAAGTTATGTTTATGCTTATGTTTCTGTATTGATGATGACATCCCAAATGTTTCAAAATGAACAAAAATACATTTCTTCAGAAATGCATTGATAATGAAATTATCATGTTTTTCTAGGAACAAATTTCGCAACATTTTTATTAAAAGAGATACTCTAATTTTTTTATAAAGCATAAACAATAATCCTTCTTTTCTGGCCGTGAAAATGGTGATGTCACAACAGCTACCTGTACCTCCCCTAAGACTCTACCTGATAACCCTAATATGTCCCAAAGTAAAACAGATTTCGCAGACTACCGCCTAACTCAAATCCTAGGCTTTCCTAAGACTTACTCAATCCTATCACACTAGAACTCAAATCAATCATTACAGGTTGCCTTATGCTTGCAAATATACACAAAATATAATCAAATAGACTTTCGAATAACAGAATCTACCCTAAGACAACAACCAGACAAGGAATACGAATTAGGGCCAAATCAGTCATTCTTAGGCTATAAGACCCTAACCGTATACAATTTTGAAAATATACACATAGAAAGATTCATAGAACTATCATAATCCAAATATCAGTATAGCATGGATAGCATATTGGGGAACTACTTGCTTGGGCTCGACTTATCACACTCATTGCACTCTCCGCTTTTTCCATTTTAAGAACTTGTTAAGTTTTTATTTTTCAAAAATAGTTTTACCATGTCCTTAGTTTGAGTCATGACACTCCCAAGAGTGTGCCCGATCCATCAAACTAAGGCTTTGATACAAACTTCTAACGACCCAAATTTCCAAAAACAGTTTTACCATGTCCTTAGTTTGAGTCCTGACAACTGTTTTCAAAATCCATATCATCAACATTTTATTTCAAACATAAGAGTATCCCCAAGTGAAATGTCAGAGAGTGCATGTCGTGTTATCAAACCTTCCCTTTCCCTTAGGCACTGAAGTACCTGAAATAAATCAGTAAACTATAAGCTAATGCTTAGTGAGTTCCCCGGACCAAACCCACACAATCCACACAATCACATAATCCATATTAGCTATATAAACTATGAAAACCACATAAGTCATATCAATCCCATCATTAATATAAGCCATGCAAATAAACATATAAGGTTGCCTTGGAAACCCTCCATATTCTTTCTCTATGTGCTATAGGAACCCCCACATCGTCTTAGCCCAATACCTCAAGAACCCCCTAGGTCTCGACTAGAGATGCCAAGGAAACCCTCCAAGGACTTATACTCTAGTGCCTCGGGAACCCTCCGAGGTCTTTTCTTAGGATTCCTTGGAAACCCTCCATGGTCTTCCACCAAAGTGCCTCGGGAACCCCCGACGTATTTCTTGCAAGTATCACAAAAAAACTAACATACTATATAGCATGCAACCAACTAGTGTAAGACATAGCACTACATCACTAGTGTATCACATATCAAAAAATAGGCCGGCCTTGGAGCCTTCAACCCATTGGTATGGTGAGGAGATTCACCTCGGTCTGCTGAATCTGAACGCTGCTCTCTTAATAGTCTATGACCACTTGTGATGAACAATAATATTATCAACCGAAGGTTAGGGTTGAATATTATCCAATTAAGGAACCCAAGCCCCAAGTCTTTTGATATTGGCCCAAAAGTCTCCCATTGCTAATGGGCCCAAAGTCCATGTACAAAAATCATTAATGGGCCGCATGGCCTAATAAAGCCCAACAATAGCAATCATGGCCTAAAAAAGATAAATCAGTCTAGTAACTCAAAACATGACCAGGCCCAATATCTTATTAACACTATAAAGGACTTACAAGCACCAAACAAGTCCAATCCTATTTGATTGCGTACGCCCTGCATACCACTCCTATACACTTAGCATACTGAGTCCTTGAGCTGTACACGCTACGTACGTTATACTATGCCCAACATACAAGCAGATCAAGCACCTTCTTTCATTAAGTGCTTAATACTCAATCTTCCAACGTCCAATCATTACATCTAAGCTCATTAAGACGTCCTAAGGGATAAATTTAGCAATTTTTTACCTTTACATGTTCCATGTGTTCCCAATAACCCATTAAGACCTTTCCAAGAGTCTTAATCCATGCATGCGGTCAAAACACCCATCAAGAATCCATTTTTATGCTATGAATGGACCAAAGTACTTCAGATCTATCCTCCATAAGCTTTGGAGTTGCTCAAACTCTCAAGAGGTGGTCCAGGAACATAAAAAGGGACTAAAGATAAAACCCTAGCTCTAGGAATGAAAATGATAACCAAGGTGAAAGCCTTTTACCTCCTCAAGCTTCCTAAGCTGCTCAGAATGTAAGATCCAGAAGCTCTTCCTCTTTCAAGCTTGATTCATCCTCTTCCTTGTAGATAACACACCAAAAGGATGATGTTTAAACACTCACAAGCGCAAGAACACACACTTTAAGGATTTTAAGGTTTCCAGGGAAGCTTGAGGGTGAAGGAGGCTGGTCACCGTAAAGCTTAAATGAGATAAGGATGCTTATATAGGTCTTATGAATAGAAGTTAGGGCTTAGACATTTGTCACGTATGCCCAGCGTGCCCTTTGGTACGCCTTGCGTACGTGCTGGCACTCCGCGACCATCCATGCATGGTACGCTAAGCGTACTCTAGAAGTATACCCAACGTACTTAAGGGACCATTATGCAATATTTTTAATTTCAAGGGTTACAAAGGTAATACCTTATTTGGATTGTTACAACTATCTTTTAACTACTCAAGGTACAGGGAATATAGATTGCAGGGCCGTATAGGGTTGTTGGGGTGCTATAATGCAAAAATTGTCCTATCCTCCGGTGTTTTATGTCGCTCGTAAATAGTCGCTATAAATATTAGGATAAAATCTAGTGGTAATAATACTAGGTTTCGTCGAAGGAAAAGACGATTGTTAGAAGCGAAATGTTGCCCGAATTTCGAGTCATCATTTTAACAAGTAGTGCATAGTAACTTTCCTCTTACACATAGATATGAAGTATTTTATATAAATTACGTGCTATGTATGCATATTTTTTTCCTGATATCTATACTAGATGAACGATTTATACATATTTTAAATGATTTAAATTGTATATGTATTTTATATCTACGAGTATGTTAGGTAGAACATGGGTAGATGAATGATGAGAGGTGAAAGATGATATATATGAATATTGGCAGCCGTACTACAACCTGTAGATAGTTTTGAACTACAATATATTATGAACTTCCTTGCAGCTGGGCCTAAAGGATATCAGCATCTACACCTAATAGAGAACATCGTAATCCTTGTAGTTGCGCCTAAATTAAAATATTGGCAGTTGTGCCTAATAGATAACATTGGTAGGTGTGCTATAGGCATCGATGGATTTTATGCCTATTCGTTAGGAGAATCCTTAAGGATGAATGATTGAATGATATATGATTCTTAACGTAGATCCTAATGAAATAAAGAAAATAATGGAAATGGGTAATTAGGTTAATTGTGTGATGATGATACACCATAAATTTATTATTGTGGGTTGAAACCCCTATGTACTCACTAGGTTTCCCAACCTGACCCACTCAATTTATTTGTATCACAGATGTTGATACGAAGCTACATTTCACATGGAGATTAAAGGAGATGTAAATCACTAGTGTAAATGAATGTAAGGTCTGTTTATGCTTATGTTTCTGTCTTGCCGAAAACATCCCAAAGTTTTAATATAAACAAAATACATTTCTTCATAAATGATTTGATAATATATTTATCATGTTTTCTTGGAACAAATTCTGCAATATTATTCTTTAAAAATGAATACTCTGATTTTCAAATAATCATACATAAATTTTTTAAACTGACCATGAATTTGGGGATGTCATAGTTTGTATTAGAGCATTAGTTTATGCGAGGATTGTGAGTTGAGTTTGTCTAATATAGTTTTGGTAGTACACCTGAATAGACACAAGCACTAGCTTATTAAAGGAAGATGACTAAAAAGCTTTTATGTTCTAAATTATTTGTGATGCTTTATGATGGTATCACTTGACCAGATCTATGGTCTGTTGTCAACCGGATCTGGAAACCTTATGTGCTCTGATTTTTAAATGTTTAATTACGGTATTAGAAATGGCATGTAACTTTCTGAAAAGATAAGGAGATTCATACATCTATCGTAACTAAAGCTTTCCTATCTAAATTCTCGTCACTACACACCGAACATCTCATTTGGTGAATAGATCGACATGGTGGTAACTCGAAAGCAGATTTACAAAATTCTAATTCTAATCAGCTGCCTGTCATTGAGCATGCACCAGAAGTAGCGACTGCACTCGAGCCAATCACTATGGAAGGGGTACAAGAAATGATTGAAATGATGTTGGATCCTTAGATGGAAGAAACAAGGTGTCTACTCCAACAGAATAGGGATGAACCTACTTTGCCTGTTGAACAATCTCGATTGAATGAGGGTCAGTTAGAAGAAGGAAACTATAGTAGAACTGTTGGCCAAGATGAACCACCAGTGGTTAAAGGAAATAACCAAGATAAAGGAATTAAAAAATGGATGTAAGTAAAAAGACTTATCAACTTGGAAACCATCAACTTTAACTCGGAAAGAAAATTCAGTCGGAGTTACAGACTAGATATCTGAAATGGAGCTAGCTTTCATAACCTATGGTTGCAAGGGCAAGCTACAAACCACTTATATATTGTGTCAGTTTAGAGGTAGTGTTGTTCACTGGTGGAACGCTTTGGGGAAGACCATAAGCCCCAATGAGCCACTAAAACTGAGATATGAAGATTTCTTAGTATACTTCAAACACTAGTGTTGCTCAGCCTAAAACATGTTGGAACCAGAAAGCCTGTTTCTGGCATTGAAGAAGGGCAACATGTCCATTGACGAGTATACCAATGCTTTCAAAGACAAGATGGATTTTTTCTTTATGCATCGTCCTTGATTAACTAAAAAAAGACGATAAGTATACAAAGGGACTATCATGGGAATATGCTATGCGAGGACGCTAGGCACCTACTCTTTTGGCGGCTATCTGGGCTACTAGGTTTGTAGAGGAGACGATCAAGAGTAGTGTCGACAAAAAGTTCGAAGTTGGCGAGAATATAAAGTTTGATGGATCTTTAAGGTCCAATGAGAAGAGAAATTTCCCGATGCCTAATATGAAGAAGTTTGAAGGAGGAGGAGGTGAAGCAAGACGGTGCGATATGTGCAAGAAGAAACAGTTTGAAAAATGTGGCGAGGAGGTGACATGTTTCAAGTGTGGAAAGTCTGGGCTTTACGCCAATGAGTGTACATTCAACAAAAGGGTGTGTTACATATGTAATTAAGAAGGGAACTTCAATAAGGACTACCCAATGAGGGAAGGAGCTACAAAGCCAAATGCACCGCTAAAGCCAGAGGCAAGAGCACTCCAGACGATCCTCGACGAACCAGGTGAAAATGGAAGAGATTGGGAGTGAGGATCTGTATATCCAAAGATCAGGATGTAAACTAGCCAGATATATAGTATCAAGTGGTATAGCCTATAATAACATGACTATTGTATGGTGAATTTCAACACTTATGTAACCGTTTGAAGAAATAATATAAAGCTTTGTTATGTTATCCGATGTGTTAAATAACTATGCGAAATTCTTGTATGGTAACTTGGAAAATTGTGAGACAATACTTGGGAAGAGTATGAGTAGGTGTGAAAGGTAGTATAGGCCTATACTACCAGAACCACAGGACTCGCACTTAGATCATGAAAAGTTACAAGGTTAACAAGGCACCAGTAATTGATCCTGTTTTGTTCATGTTTGTCGTTACCATTGTTTCGGTAATGACTAAGAAGAAAATTATTATTTCTAACCTAGTGGTCATATCATATTGAGTCCAACTAAGATATGTATTCTATGTGGCTCAGAGAGCCAAGTCCGATGAAGCATCCATCTTAAGCTAGAAGATTGAAGTGAAACATAATTGAAGTAATCAATATAAATATTGTGATCGTTGTTAAAGTAAAGAACCTTGTAGCTAGAAGTGCTACATGCTAAAATGTGATTATATCACATTAGAACCTGAAGTAATGTATATTCCATTCTGGAATCTGACTCAAAAAGACCTGATTCTAAGCTTTACATCATACGACGTGAGGTTATTCGAACAAGACCCACCGGTCAGTTATGGTAATCGAAGGAAAGAACCTATCTTAAGGTAAGTATGTTAAGTAGCAGAAGGAGTCTCCGACAAGTATCAAGTTTGTAACTCGAAGGTTACAATTGAAAGTCCAACATAGTACAAAGAGCAGGTGCAAAATTGAGCACCTCCAATAGTCATGAAGTCCAAGAGTTTAATACTCATTCGAAAGGACACAAGAGTTACGATTGTTACATCGGATGAAAAGATAACATATGGAGTCACTATAAAAGCCATTTTTTGTTGATGATTCTAGGACATAATCATCCTAAGGGGAAGATAATTGTAACGGCTGCAAATTTGGGCTAGTCATTTAGAGACAATAAGCGTCAAAAATGATTTTTTCATAGAAGATTATGTAGAAAAAATAATCTGAAATAAGTTATAATATATGTCACATGGGTTTGGTGCATATAAAGAACACTGTAATTTGAGTTATAACAAAGAAGTTATTACACATCGAAGTTTTACGGCAAAACCGACACGACATCGGGAATCGTAAAAACTGAGTTTGTGTTATTATACCTTTTAGCCTTAGCAATCTAAATGAAATTTGTAGTAAATGTTAAACCAAGATCGTGCATAAAAAGAAGGTCCAAATCTGACTTCAGATGATGAAGTTATCATTTTTCTAAGATTTAACACAACAGTGCACAACCCGGAATTCGAATTTTAGATTGATCGAGTTCTAGCCAACAAAACCTAAATGAGAAATGAAGATCTCATTAATAGGAATTCAAAGATATAAATGCAGTCGAAAACGGAGTTTGTATGTAGAAGTTATGAATTTTACATGGTCGTTAATAGTGTAATCTTCTCAGACTGTTAAATTTAAAATTGATCAAGAATTAGCCAATGGGATCAAAACTGAAGTTGTAGATCCTGTCAATACCTATGTGTGGATGTAAAGAACACCAAATATGGAGCTAGGATACAGATGTTATGAATTTTTTAATAAATTGATTGTTTTACCTGCGTCCGGTGCCACGTATCAACACCAGGCTTCACAATGGTGCCTATGCAAGGGTCAAAATGTGAGAGCCATGTCTCAAGATGTGAGAGGCCCCAAATAGCCTATAAATAGTGGCACAAATCATCCATTTTATTCACACCATTCTAACTTTTTTCTCTCCTAATACCCCCAAACCCTCTCTTCTATTCCCTAACACTTCCGAAATATTAGAGGCAAGTCCCGGAGCACCAGAAAGCCCCGAGAAGAAGAGCTTTCGACTCAGAAGTTCCGCCCTCACAAAGCCTAGTTCCTATCCAATCCTCCCGGTAAGTGATTTATGCTTACACTACTTTAAGTATAGCTTATGTTTAAGTGTATTATTGTTATTATGAACTTAAAAACAACATATATATTATAAAAATAATACTAAAGTGTCATTCTAATATCTTTTAACTATTCACGGTAGGGGGAATCTGGTTTGAAGGGCCACATAGGGTTGTTGGATTTCATAAGTGCTATAATGCCAAAATGGTCCTGCCCTCCGCTCTAGCCCCTGTTTGTACATAGTGGTTGAAAAGTATTGTTTAACACTTGCAAAAGAATGTCGCTCATTAATAGTCTCTATAAATATTTGACTAGAATCCAGTGGTAACAAAACTAGGTTTCATCAAAGGAAAAGATGGTTGTTAGGAGTGAAACACTGCCCGTCATTCGAGATATCACTTTAACAAGTGAGTGCGTAGTTACTTTCATCATACACATATATATGAAGTATTTAATATAAATTATGTGTGTGTGCATATTATTTGTGTTCATGATATCTATGCTAGATGAATGATTTATACACGTTTGAAATGATTTAAACTATATATGTATTTTATATCTACGAATATGTTGGGTAGAACATGGGTAGATGAATGATGAGGGATGAAAGATGATATAGATGAATACTAGCAATTGCATCACAACCAGTAGATATTTTTGAACTATGATGTACTCTAAATATCCTACCACCTAGGCCTAAAACATAATATCGGCAGTTGCACCTAATACAGAACGTCATAATACTGGCAGTTGCGCCTAAATGATAATATTGGCAGTTGTGCCTCATAGATAACATTGGAAACTGTGCCATAGACAACGATGGACTTCGTGCCTATTCCTTAGGAGAATTCTTACGAATGAATGAGTGAATGATAGATGATTCTTAGTATAGATCCTTAAGAAACAAAAAAGATAACGAGGACGCATAATTGGGTTAATTGTGTGATGATGAAACATAATAAGTATATTATTGTGGGTTGAAAACCATATGTATTCACCACGTTTCCAAACCTGACCCACTCAGTTTATTTGTATCACAGGTGTCGATACGAAGATACATTACATTGGAAGATTAAAGGAGATGTAAATCACCAATGTGAATGAATGTAAGGTCTGTTTATGCTTATGTTTTAGCCTTGACGAAGATATCCCAATGTTGTAATACAAACAAAATACATTTCTTCAAAAATTATTTGATAATATATTTATTATCTTTTCTGTGAATAAATTCTACAATATTCTTCTTTAAAAATGAATACTCGGATTTTCATGTAAGCATTAATAAATTTTTTAAAATGACCATGTATTTGGGGATGTCACAGTTGGTATCGAAGCATTAGTTTATGTGAATTTGGAATAAGGATTTATTTTTAGACTTAATCTTAGAATGCTAAGTGATGATTGTGATTTGAGTGTGTCTAATATAGTTTAGGTAGTACACCTGAACTGACAAAAGCACTAACTTATTTAAGGAAGATGGCTAAAATGCTTTTAAGCTAAATTATTGTGATGCTTTATGATGTTATCGTTTAACCAGATCTATAGTCTGTTGCCGACCGGATCTGGAAACTTTATGTCATAAGATTTCTAAATGTTTAACTATGTATTAGAACGAGCATGTAACTTTTCAAAAAGATAAGTAGATTTATACATGAAACGTCCAAAAGCTACGGTCCGAAAATTTCATTTTAAATCATTAGTAAAAAGCCATAATTATCAACCATTTCATTGATAAACAAAACCATTATATCAAATTAGAGTATAATCTCAAAACATATTCTTTTTATCAGAGTAAACATCCTAGACTAAACCTTCTTGGTGTGTGTCATGCGGTCATCCCGAGCGCTTCCCTCCGCTACCGAAAGTACCTGAAACCAAACTAAAAAGTGTAAGCACAAAGCTTAGTGAGTTCTCCAATCTACCATATACCATACACATAATCACATAGTGCAAACATTGGGCCTAGCCCACTATATCGGGCCCCGCCCGACGTCGAACGCATTGGGCTTCAGGCCCCTCCTGGCATCGAGCCTCGCTTGGTATACAAATCTGATTCTACTAGGCCCCGCTTGTCTCCGGGGCCCCGCCCACTACACACATACAACAATAACATACGTAATAAACACTCGCTATATTATAACTGCTAGTCCAAAAGCCCTGCCTATCTTGGGCCCCGCCCCTACTCTGCTACAAATGAGATGTGGAACCCCGTCCAGACTCAGCTAGTGATAAGATACGGGCACTCGCCCACACTCATCTCCTTACCAAGCACATACAAGTATCACAAAGACAAAAAGTATAACTAAACATACACTATTGCCTCGGGTACCACCTGGCATCAGAGCGAAATCCGGAACATATCAACTGCATTGGGCTGACCCGGGCATCCGGTATAAATCCAGTCTACACTAACATACACACAAATGGGCCGACATTGGTGCCTTAGATTTTTGGCTATTGGAGAAACTCACCTTGCACTGCTGAAGTCTTGTTGATATCCCTCTAGCTGCTATCTTGTAATTCCCATAACTACGGATCCCTCGGCTCCCCACAACCTCTCACGTCATCCCTATTCGTCACATATTTTGTGTGCTCGGTCCAATCCTCAAAGGACTACTTCTATTTTCCTACCTTCAATCTTTCTTGAGAAAAAGGCTAACCCTTGAGGGCATCCTCTGGAAAACCATCCAATCACTCTAAACCTGTAGTACCACGCTCTTACCCAATTGGTACTCCTTCCGGTACTCCCCGAGTGCTCATACTGAACATCCTAGGGGTTCACCCCCTCTTTTCTTGCGCACTAGCCGTCCTTTCCAAGGCAAGTATCCATAAATAACCACATCCTCAATCTCTGTGTGGGACAGCCCCACGTTGTACCTGATCTATAGTCACTCCCAGTGATGTCTCTTCACTATTTCCCGTTGTATGCTTCCTCGTACTACATCCCGGTGTTGAACACCCAACCCAACAAATAGATTAGATAATCCTTCTAGTAAAAGACTCATCCTTGTAACGGTTAGACTCAGACGAAAGCTACACAACAGAGTCAAACCCTTCACTCTGAGATTATTTAACCCTGTTGTGAGAGGCATCACACCACTCGGTCAACTAACTACTCCATACAGGAATTCCCTTATCACTACCCTTGTCCGAAGATCCTTCTATCTCTTATCCACTTTCCAAAGGAACCGAGACCACCCTGGTCCCAACTATTCTGCCATTTTCTGGTTTTCTGGACTCTCACCGGTTACTATACCTAAACTCAAGCTCTCAGTCGCTCCCAGCGACTTCCAAAGAAACTTCAGCTATCTAAAACTGCTCTATTTATCTTCTATAGGAAAAGAGCCCTCCCAGGTCCTAACTTATCTTTCCACTATCTGAAATACTGGATTCCACCCGGTTACTAAACCACTGGTCCCTCGCTTTCATTCACTCCCAGCGACTTCCTCATAAGACTTCAGCTACCAAAAGTACTGTCACACCCCGCTAAAGCGGAAACGCAAGATGTGACAGCGATAACGGTTTCATTGCAAAAGATAAAGATACATCACCATAGCAGTATTTAAAAGTTTACAACCCATAGCTTAAAAAGAAACAAAGTACAAGTTTTTCCAAAACAACATTGTTCAAAATATAACTTCATAATAGCTTCAACACGATGCAGCATGCTCTATGATGATGAATCTTTACATCCACTTACTAATTATTTCCTGAAAAAGCATGTAAAACGAACGTCAACTATGAAAATAGTTGGTGAGTTCACAAGTTTATAAAATCGAGCTTGAAATAAGGCTTTTCGTAAATACAAGTACATTTCTTTAATGATAAACAAAGTTGATTGCTATTAATGAATACAAGTTTATTGTTGTAACGAGAAACGATTTTGTATGTATATGAGCAAACAATGAGTCTCAACCAAACCTATGACTGAATCCCTATCGAGATCTATGCTTATCGTTCCATAGATGAATATGGTATCATGCACTCCAGCAATAGGGCGAGTGAGGAGTTGTCAATTCCTAATAGCGCTATCCATAATGACCATTTGCTCAAAGAATTAATGGTTAGAGATAAGGGAAGGGCCTTAGTACGATAAGTTCTCATGTTCCGTGTTGCATAGACATACATAAAGAAACATAGCAATACAATAGCAATCATGTTTGATAATAATCAATTTAAATACAACAGGCAAACAGTAGTTTTTCTGGACATGCTTTTCCACCCCAAAACATAAAAACTGAAAATAGGGGAGTGCGTGAATACTCACAATGTTTCATGTAGGTACAAGTAGTGCCTCGGGATGCACCAACGTCTTACTACCGGGATCCTACGACATCAAAGACACACTAGTGAGTTTCCATGTCGAAATCTAATGCTAATATACTAAACTCTACATATAGCGAAATGCCAATTTATGTTCTAATATTGGATTTTATATTAATTTGCTACACTTTTTCTGAAATGATGAAATTCTACAAGTCGTGTGATTAATTACAACTTTGGAATATTAATTTTCCAGATTTAGTAATATAAATTAAAGGTATTTCTATAAATTTAAAGGTGTTTTTATATTCCTAAAAATGTAAAATATTAAACAGTTTCCAAAAATTGTCGAACCTTGTATTTTCATTGTAAACACAATAGAGGTTTTCCAGAAAATTTTCCTTGAATTTTTTGATATGGTTAACTATTTTTCAAATTTTTAAGTCTTTATAAAAACATAAATTCACGAAAAATAGCATTCAAAAGATAAAAATTCTCAAACTTTTTATTTTACTGTTATTACACGTTACTAAGCTGGGAAAAATATAAAAATAGATTTACAATCTGTTTAATTATATTTTATTCCAATAAAAATTAAAATAAATAGAAAACAGCTTCCGAAATTATCCAAACTTTTTATTTAACTGTTATTATACATACTTAGGCTGGGAAAAATATAAAAGATATTTTCCACTGGGTATTTCTATTTTTCCTTGTTTTATTCCTTTAAATAATCATTAATTGAAGAAATAATATTAAACAGTTAAAATAAATTACCAAAAATTTTTGTAACATCACTTACAGTATAAGTAACCTGGGAAAAATACCAAAAGTGATTTTCATATTGTATAATCCGGTTTTGGGTATTTATGTGTATTTAAGTGTATTTAAGTGTATTTAAGTGTATTTAACCTTAGAAATTAAGAGAAAAATAGTTTACAGTAGAGAAAAATCATCAAAATTTGTATGTAAGCTCCTACTGTACAACATGATGTTCTTGTAAATTTTCATGAATTTTGGATAATCAGAACTATTTTTCCTATTTTTAGGCCATTATAATTACTAAAACTCGGGAAAAACAGTAAGGGATGATGAAAAATGCTGAAATCATTTTTCTGAGTCACCCACCACAGGTAAGGGCTGCGAAAATTATTAGATACAATTTTCACACTCTCTAAAGTGGTTTTGTGATTTATTATACCCAAACAAATAGAAAATCAGAAATCATACCAAACAGCAACAAAAATCGATTAAATTTTGTGAGGGGCCATTATCCACCATAGGGGTCATCCATGAATTTATTCTGGATTTATAGACTTCTGGAAGTATCTTAGGTGATTTATGCCCTTGGTTTCTTGCCATAATTTTAATAAATCAAAGAAATGATAAAAGCTCTTGAAATTTTCCAGATTATCAGATACATGTGAGGGCTTTCAAAAGGAGAAATATTCAAAATTTATTCAGAAGGGAAAATAGGGGTATTGAACCCAAACAAGTTAAGAAATGTTGCACATTATAGTGCATGAGATATAAACGTGGCTGAAGTTCATGAATTTGAGTAGCACATTCTGTGGGGTTTTAAGCCACGAAATTTCAGTCATCATTCACTGGATATGTTAAGTTTCTAAATTATTTTTCCCCAGATTTATGGTTGGGTTTAAGGCTACTGATCACGCAAGGCAAAAATGGTGATCACAGAAAAAGAGCTGTTCACGCAACCATTTTGTAAAAATTGCCAAAAATCCGATATTTAATATTTTACAGTGAGACCAGTTGGGTTTGAAAGCTAACTCGTGGAACTATCCAATACAAAAATAATATCAGACTTTGGTTAAGAAATGACCGAGTTATGGTCGTTCAAAACTGAACAATGTAATCTGGCAGATTGCATGTTTGCTTTGAGTGCATTCTTAGGGCATTTTGACAAGAACAACATACATGCTTCTGTTAAGGTCCGATTTCTAGCACATGCATGGAGTGAATGAGCATCCAAGATGTACTAGAAATGGTTTAAATTCTTTTGGTCATGCAAGAACACAAAAGAAATGGAGAAGAAGATGTAATACTCGGTCTTGAAGTCACATGAACACATGTGCATCTTTTTCACTCCTTGCATGGGTTTGATCCCGGATTTTCACCATCTCAAACACATACATTGTGTTATGGTGAGAATCTACAAACCACAAGGGAAAAGTAAGTATTTCTAGCCATGGAAGGGCATAGAATCCGAAGAGTAGAGAAAACCATGAAGAAGAGAAAGTAAAATCATGAAACTATGAGGGAGGATTGTGTTGTTTACCTTGGTTTTGATCTTGAGAGAAGCAAGAACAATTCAAGGCCTCCTTAATCTCAAAATTATGGCAGAGAATGGAGGATTTTCGTGAGTTAGAGAGAGAGGAAGAGAGTTGGAAAGGTGGAGTGTGGGAGGAAATGAAGAGAGAAGTGGAAGAGTGAAAGTTTAAGTTTAATGATTGAGTTTTGGGAAGAGAGAGGACATAGGGAGGGGAGAGTGGCAGGATTTTTGTTGAGGCATTAAGGCCTTCTCTCTCCACAATTCAAATTTTATAAAAATCCCTCCTTAATTTTTATAAAAATCTAATTTTTATAAAAGTGATTCTTTAAGCAAAAAAAAATTTTGATTTATTTAAAAATCTTGTTTTTAACTAATAAATTATGATTAATGCATGATAATTTAAATTTCTATTTCATTGTTATAATTCATAATTTGATTAATAAAAACTTGATATTAGGAAGTTTATAGCCAAATTTTGATAAAGTTTTTAAGCTTTAAGGTTTATAAATTTGGATTTTTGGCTCTTTAGGGTTTTTGGAATATTGTTTGATATTCACCATCACATTGAAGCATAATTAGAATACTTTAATTTATTTTTTTTAGGGTTTTATACCCTTTTTCAATTGTAACAAAGTTTGAAGTTTCATTCTAATTATAGCATTGACATTTCCTATTGTAGTTAAGCAACTTACTAGAATTGTAAGTGTCAAGTATATTAGTCCTAGATCTTAGTTGGATCCAAGTTTATGCAAGATTTTGACCTAATCTATACTACTAGGCCATGGCATGTGGTGCATGAATGGTTTTTATAAAGATGCATGAGTCCGAGAATGACCTGAATTGACAGTTGTCACAAGTACTTTATCCACACTGCCACTCATGGCTCTATAGATCCTAGAATCCCCGATCCTGTATCTTTACGCTAAGGTCTCTACCAGGTCCCACCTGCGGTTCTATAAACATATAGGCCTTGCCAACGAGTCTCATCCACACTATCTCTCGAAGTGGCCTCCCCAACAGGTCTCACCTTCCTAGGGATATGTAGGACTAACTCCATCCTGAAACTCGACAAACTATCCTTCCTCGATCTCTATCCGACTAACTTGGAGATAAGGGCCTCGCCCACACCCTGCTAACTAGGATATGCAGGCCCCCGCCCATACTCTATTAACTATGAGATACGGGCCCTAACCCTCACTCCTCTAACTAAATTGCTAATGAATGCTACGACTATCCTGCAGACTTACAACACTTTCCCACACTGCTTAAGTACTGGCTACCAGCTTGATCATCCAACAACAAGCTCTCCACAGTCTAACATTATGATTAACTCACGTGCTACCGGGAAAACATCAACTTGGTTTCCCAAACCAGGCGTCTACTACTACGAATACATGAACTAAATGTCGGGATGTTTCTCAAACTCCCGACTTCCCCGCTACTCTATCCAAATGGCTACCTCGACTACTTTCCTTCTTAGCATGGATGCGAACACCTTCAAGTTGCGCTGCTACTTCAGCTCCTAACTACTGGGATGGTACTCCCCCAATTCGATTCAACTAGATCCACACACCTCCCAGCGTGGAAAGGGTTCTCAATCCTTCTCTCCATCTAAAGGGGTCGATCTGCTGACAACCAACGCTTATCACTGGTACAGCTCCAAAATTAACTAATGCAAATCTAAACCACTCTTAAAGACTAATAGAAGACTTCTCGAGCCCCACTCACACTTGCTACAGTGACCGCATCCTGAGAGCCTGCCCTAGGGAAACATCTCTGAACTACTACTCTAACATCCATGGTATGCAGATGGCATATAACTTATCATAGGCAGGAAATATAATAGTCTAAAATATGCGTACTAACATCGATTCAGTACCATAGCAATAAATTCCTGAACAAAAACTAATAGGAAAGGGAAAGATACGTACCTGTCACATCAGGGGCTGCTCGCGTCTCCTCTGTAACCAATTGGAATGCCCTGCTCCTCGTTGCGGACGCCTCTGCCCGGCCCTGGCGGCCATCGGTGATCCTCAAGGTCGCAGAGGCAGGTCCTATCACATGTCCCACAGTAACCAAACTCGAACACTAGGCCTTCTTGTGGCCCCGCTGACTGCAATGAAAACAGATCAAGTCTGGTCCCTAGGTGGTGGTAGCAGTACAATCCTTGCTATAATGACCGATTTGACCACACATGAAACAGCTAGAATCGCCACCACTGCCACTCTTACATGCACCCTCGTGCATCCTGCCACACTTCCCACAGCGGCTACGGTCCTGATTACCTCTCAATCTAGAATCTGGTGTCTTGGGCCTCTTGCCCGATCCTGCGGATGTTTGCACCTCGACTGGTTTCCTCTTCCTATTTTCCTCTAAGTCAATCTCCCTCTCCCTGGATCGAGCAATCATATCCTCCAGCGTCTTGCAGCTAGATCGGCTCACAACTACCTGATTTCACTCCTTAGCATCTCCTGGTACCGTGCCTTCTTCATCTCCTCATCTACCACATATTGTGGAACAAGGAGGGTTCTCTCTCTAAACTTGGCGGTAATCTCCACCACTTTCTCAGTAGTCTGTTGGAGCTCCTGAAACTCTCATGGTAACTGTTGCACCTCAATAACCGGTGTAAACTTGGCCCTGAACCTGGGCGAGAAGTCACCCCATGTCATCGCGTCCAACGCGGCATCATCACCAATAGTATGTCCAACCTCCTTCTACCAATCATGTGCTCTGCTCTTCAAAATACAAGAGGCAAGTCGTACCTTGTCTCCCTCAGGACACCGGCTCGTACGGAAAGCATTGGTAACATCGGCCAACCACCTACTACTAGCGATGGGGTCCATGGCCTCATGGTAATCCGGAGCTCCACAAGCTATGAACTCTTGTAATGTCAGTGTATGTGCCCCCATTATGGCCACCATCTCAACGCTGAAGGCTCCTAGCCTCTCATCCAAAAACCCCAATATACCCACCTTGATTGTACCAAAGATCACAAGAATCTGTTCTAGAATACTGTGAGTAATCTCAACTAATATAAATACCCTCATCTGCTCCCCGAGCTGCTCGGCTCCTGAACCCGAGCCTGATCCCTCGCCTGCACCTGAATCGCCAACTGGTCTCTCATGCAACGTCACTATTTTGCAACATAACATAACTATCATCAGAATACTCATCACTACTGAGGGATCACCCACTCACTACAAGTTCCCCGGTTTTATCTTAGTCCTTCTCGAATTGAGTATGGATCCTCTACTTTCAGTAGTATTGGCTCATACTACCTTCAACATCTATCCATACTTTCCTCGAGAATTTCCTTGACTCCACCAAGTCCCTTTCACTACTGATATTTCTCCCAACAGTACTCTCATCTTAGGCTTGCCTAAGGTAACCTGCAACCCGAACTCAGTCCTCAGCTACTGAAGGTATCTTCATAGTGTCAATTAGCCAGTACCTGAATACCATCACATGTGATGAGGCTCAGATAATCCTTCGAGTAAATGACTCGTCGCTACAACGATTAGACTCAGACAAGAGCTGCACAACAAGGGCCAAATCCAGCACTTTGAGATTATTCAACTCTGGTCAAATGTGACTTGACGTATTCACCTAATGGCTAATTCCCATCACTTAGAGACCTAAAAAGCACAAAGCAAGCAGCATTCAGACAAAATGGAAAGTCTAACCATATAATCCAATCATACTCCTCTATCCCTACCCAGGAATATGTACTAGCATGCAACTCATAAAGCTCATAAACATAACATGCACATAAGGCATCCTCCTAGACCTTTAGTCATAATCTAACATGAAGTTCTAAAGCACGTATCATAACATAGCATAAACTTGTATGGGTAATATGGGAGAACTTACTTGAGCTCGGCTGATTGCATGCACAACACCCCTTTTCTCTTTTTGAAAGTTCTTTCTTTTTCAAAACTCTTTCCTTTTTCTCAAAGCTTGTTTTATATAAAAAAAATATTTTCTTTTGAAAATTTTCATACCAAGTCCTCGGTTTCAGTTCAGACACACTCGAGAGTATGCGCGAATCCCTCAAAGCAAGGCTCTGATACCAACTTGAAACATCCCAAAGCTACGGTCTAGAAATTTCATTTTAAATCATTAGTAAAAGCCATAATTATCAACCATTTCATTCATAAACAAAACCATTATATCAAATCAGAGTATAATCTCAAAACATATTCTTTTTATCAGAGTAAACATCCTAGGCTAAAACTTCTTGGTGTGTGTTATGTAGTCATCCCGAGCTCTTCCCTCTGCTACCGGAAGTACCTGAAACCAAACTGAAAACTATAAGCACGAAGCTTACTGAATTCCCTAATCTACCACATACCATACATATAATAACATACTGCAAACATTAGGCCTAGCCCGCTACATCGGGCCATGCTCGACATTGGACGCATCCGGCATCAGGCCCCGCCCGGCATTGAGCTCCGCTCAGTATACAAATTTGTTTCTACTAGGCCCCGCCTATCTCCAGGCCCCGCCAGTTACATACATACAACAATAACATATGTAACAAACATTCGTTATGCTATAACTGCTAGTATCAAAGCCCTGCCTATCTTAGGCCCCACCCTTACTCCAATGAGATGTAGAACCCCATCCAACTCAGTTAGTGATGATATACGGGCACCCACCCACACTCATCTCCCTACCAATCACATAAAAGTATCACAAAGACAACAAGTATAACTAAACATACACTACTGCCTCAGGTACCACCTGGCATCAGACCGAAATCCAAAACATATCAACTGCATCGAGCTAACCCCGACATTGGATCTAAATCCGGTCTACACTAACATACACATAAACGAGCCGAAAATGGTGCCTTAGAATCGTTCCTACTAGAGAAACTGACCTTGCACTACTGAAGTCCTGCTGATATCCCTCTGGCTGCTATCTTGTAATTCCCCGAACTGCGGATCCCTCGGCTCCCTGAGCTACCAATGTCAAACCAAAAAATTCTCAAAAGTCTAACTAAGTCAACCTTGGCTAAAGTCTAAGTCAACGATAAACGGTCAAAGTCAACGCTCCGAGTTGAGCAAACTCACCGAGTCCAATAAGTCAAAATCCTGAAATCACAATCCAACTCGTCGAGTCAACCCTTGACTCGACGAGTTCACTGGCTACTCAAAGTCGTGATTTATCGAGTCAACTCGCCGAGTCAGCCCTCAGACTCGTCGAGTTTCAGCATAACAAAAACAAGACAACTCTCTTCGACTCGTCGAGTCCCTTCTTGGACTCGCCGAGTCCCTTAGTCTGATTGGGCCATCTTAATAGATTCAGCCCCTACAATTCAGATCTAAACCCCAAACTTCGACTACATGCTGGAAATGACCTCTTAAAGGTAAATTTTCCAACTTTACCCATCCCAAGTCCCTCTTAATAGGTTTAGCTCAAAAACCTAACTCCCTTAAACATAGATCCTTGTCCATAACTCTTTATTGTTCCAAACCAAAACAGGAGGACAAAGATCTACGCCGTAGACACCTAATAGACATGTAAAGTCTTGAACTTTACTACGATGCATGGCCCTTTTAGCTCCAAAGACCCTAACAACTGCTTAAATCTTGCATGGGGGTTTCTAACGGCATAAAGCTTGCACCTTTATGCCTTAACCACACTTAGGGATTCCAGATCTAAAAGGATCTTTCTTAGGATGTCCTTGTCTCATAGATCAAGCTCCATGGACTCAAAACTTCTCATGAAATGAACATAAATAGATCTAAGAAACTATAAGCCAAGATGAAGACTTGATCACCTGAGAATGGTGGAAATGAGATGGTGTTGTTGGATCCACTAGCTTCCTTCTGAATCTCTAAGCTTCCTCTCTTCTTCACAAGCTCCCAACACACACTAAACTCTTCAAAATAAGCTCATAAGCTCAAGGATTCACTAGGGTTTCGTGGATTATTGTTTGGGGCCATGAAGGTTGTAAATAAGGCCAAGGGGTAGAGAATGAGATGCTTAAATAGGGTACATAAGCCTGAAATTAGGGTTTCCCACACCCTGACCAACTCGTCGAGTCTGTCTACCTACTCGCTGAGTAGGTCACGTATCACGCAACAAACTTCTTCCTCCTACTCATCGATTCATCCCTCTGGACTCGAGGAGTAGACCTCTTGGCTTGAGTATTTTTCCTTTCTTTTAGGTCTTCTTAATTTGGGGTGTTATAATACATCTATCATAAATAATGCTTTCCTATCTAAATTATCATCATTGCCCACCGAACTTTTGATTTGGTGAATAGATCGACATGGTGGAAACTCGAAGCGGATTTGGAAATGATAATGTTAATCAGCTGCCTATCATTGAGCGTGCACCAGAAGTAGCGGATGCACCCGATCCAATCACTATGGTAGGAGTAAAAGAATTAATTCAAATGTTCTTGGATCCTTAGATGGAAAAACAAGGTGTCTACTTCACCAGAATAGGGATAAACCTATTGTTCATGTTGAATAGCCTGAACTGAATGAAGGTTAGTCAGAAGAAGGAAAGTATAGTAGAACACATTCACAAATATGAACCGCCAGTGGTTACAGGAAATAACAAACACAAAGGGATTGAAGGAAATGGTTGCAAGCTCAAAGAATTCACAACTTGCAAACCATAAACTTTTACTAGGAAAGAAAATCCAATCAGATTTATGGACTGGATCTCTGAAATGGAGCTACCTTTAATAACTTGTGGTTATAAGGGCAAGCTATAAACCACTTATTAAGTGTGTCAGTTTAGAGGTAGTGTTCTTCACTGGTGGAAGACTTTGGGGAACACCATAAGCCCTAATGAGCCACTACAACTGACATAGGAAAAGTTCTTGGTCCACTTCAAACATAATCTATGCTCAGCCCAAAACAGCTCCACCACAACCTGTAGGTGTTTTTGAACTACGTGTTCACCAAATGTACTCTAAAAATCCTAGCATTTTCACCTAAAGGACATTATTGGCAGCTATGCCTAACAGAGAACATCATAATCCTAGCAGCTACATCTAAATGATAATATTGGAACCTGTTCCAAATAGATAGCATTAGCAGCTGTGCCATGAGCAACGATGGACTTCATGCCTATTCTTTAGGAGAATCCTTAGGAATGAATTAGTGAATGATAGAAGATTCTTAGGGTAGATCCTTAAGAAATAAAGAAGATAATGGGCATGGATAATTAGGTTAATTGTGTGATCATGAAACATAATAACTTTATTATTGTGGGTTGAAAACCCTATGTACTCACCAGGTTTCCCAATCTGACCCACTCAGTTTATTTGTATCATCGGTGTTGATATGAAGCTACATTACACTAAGCTATTAAAGGAGCTGTAGATCACTAGTGTGAATGAATGTAACATCTGTTTATGATTACGTTTATGTATTGACGATGACATTCCAAAGTCTTAATGTAAACATAATACACTTTGAAAATGCTTTGATAATATATTTATCATATTTTCTGGGAGCAAATTCAGCAATATTTTTCTTTAAAAATGAATACTCTGATTTTCAAATTCGCATAAATAATTTTTTTTTTAAATGACCATAAAGTTGGGGATGTCACATATGCGACGTCCAAAAATTCACGGTCATTTTAAAAAATATGTTTATCCTTATTTGAAAATCAGACTATTCATTTTTAAAGAATAATATATTGGAATTTGTTCCCAGAAAAAATGATAAATATATTATCAAATCATTTCCGAAGAAATGTATTTTATTTATATTAAAACCTTAGGATGTCATCGTCAATACAGAAACATAAGCATAAACATACCTTACATTCATTTACACTAGTGATTTACATCTACTTTAATCTCTCAGTGTAATGTAGCTTCGTTTCGACACCAGTGAAACAGACAAACTGAGTGGGTCAGGTTGGGAAACCTGGTGAGTATGTAGGGTTTTCAATGTCAAAAACTGGTTTTCCATTTCCACCATGTTTAGGGTTGAGCATAGATTACATTTGAAGTGGATCAAGAACTTTGCCCATGTCAATCGTAGTGGCTCATTGGGGCTTATGGTGTTCCCCAAAGTGTTCCACCAGCAAACAACACGTTATCAAAGCTAGCTCCATTTCATAGGTCCATTCCATAAGTAAACTGACACACTTCATAAGTGTTTTGTAGCTTGCCCTTGTAACCACACTTTATCAAAGCTAGCTCCATTTCATAGGTCCATTCCATAACTCTGATTGGATTTTCTTTCCCGGTAAAAGTTTATGGTTTGCAAGTTGTGAATTTTTTGTACTTACATCCATTTCGTTTAATCCCTTAGTCTTGGTTATTTCCTACAACCACTAGTGGTTCATCTTGCCCAACGGTTCTACTATAGTTTCAATCTTCTGACTAAACTTCATTCAGTTCAGGCTTTTCAACAGGCACAATAGGTTCATCCCTATTCTGATGACGTAGACACATTGTTTCTTCCATCTGAGGATCCAACATCATTTGAATCATTGTTTGTACTCCTGCCATAGTGATTGGCTCGGGTCTAGCCGCTACTTCTGGTGCACGCTCAATGATAGGCAACTGATTAGCATTAGCATTTCCAAATCGGCTTCAAGTTCCCACCATGTCGATCTATTCACCAAATTAGAAATTCGGTGTGCAATGACGACAATTTAGACAAGAAAGCTTTATTTATGATAGATGTATAAATCTCCTTATCTTTTTGAAAAGTTACATGCCAGTTCTATTATGTAATTAATCATTTAGAAATCTAAACACATAAAGTTTCCAGATCCAGTCGGCAACAGACCATAGATCTGGTCAAACGATAACATCATAAAGCATCACAAATAATTTAGCACATAAAATCGTTTTAGGCATCTTCCTTAAATAAGCTAGTGGTTGTGTCTATTCAGGTGTACTACATATACTATATTAGACACACTCAGCTCACAATCATCGCTTAGCATTCTAAGTTTAAGTCTAAAAATGAATCCTTATTCCAAATTCACATAAACTAATGCTCTAATACCAACTGTGACATCCCCAAATTCATGTTCATTTTAAAATTATTATTTATGCTTATTTGAAAATAAAAGTATTCATTTTTAGAGAATAATATTGCAAAATTTGTTCCCAAAAAACATGATAAATATATTATCAAGACATTTTTGAAGAAATGTATTTTGTTTATATTAAAACTTTGGGATGTCTTCGTCAAGACAGAAACATAAGCATAAATAGACCTTACATTCATTTACACTGGTGATTTACATCTCCTTTAATCTCCCAGTGAAATGTAGCTTCTTGTCGACACATGTGATACAAATAAACTGAGTGGGTCAGGTTTGGAAACTTGGTGAGTACATAGGATTTCCAACCAACAATAACAAAGTTATTATGTTTCATCATCACACAATTAACCCAATTACCCATCCCCATTATCTTCATTATTTCTTAAGGATCTACCCTAAGAATCATCTACCATTCACTAATTCATTCCTAAAGATTCTACTAAGGAATAGACATGAAGTTCACCGTTCCCTATGGTACAGCTGCCAATGCTATCTATTAGGCACAGCTGCCAATATTATCCTTTAGGCGTACCTGCTAGGATTTTTAGAGTACATCTGGTGAAAACGTAGTTCAAAAATACCTACAGGTTGTGGTGCAGCTGCCAGTGTTCATCTATAGGGCATTAAGTCAATAGCTACTAATGTTCCTCTATATCATCTTTCATCCCTTATCACTCATCTACCCTTCTTTACCCAATATTTTTGTAGGCATAAATAAATAAATAAATATATATATATATATATATATATATATATATATATATATATATATATATATATATATATATATATATAGTTTAAATCAAGTTAATTTGCATGGTTATTCACACCTTGTTTGTGATACTCGGCATCCCAGTTACAAACTTGAAGGGCACAATGGAGATTTAAACATGCCATTGAAAAGTTCGATGAATCTCAAAGATCTAGAAGTTTCAAACCAATTAAAACTTAATAATCTATTTTGTTTTCATGGTGGAAATTGTTAAATCGCCATTTAAATATTTTACAATTGGATTAAGGCATCCATTTTTGTAATTGTAGAATATTGTGTTGCGTCCTGGCCTTAATATTTCATTAGGGTGTAATATTAAGTATTCTCATCTAATCTAAAAGTTTGTTCTTCTTCTTTTTCAGATGTCTATCCCAAGCAATGCTTCAGCACTAATTCCTTCAGGCTCTTTCTCCCTCGTGAACCTATGTGGGAGGGTCATTTTCAATGGCTCGAACTTCAATGACTGGATTCATAACATCAGAATGGCTATTCATTATGAGGACAAAAAATATGTCCTAGATAAATAGACTAAGGAGATTGATGTAACCACTGCCACTCCAAAACTAATCGTTGAACACACTATTCATGAGACGGATGCGATAAAGGTGTTGTGTCTAATGATTGCTAGCATGACTGCTAAGCTATAGAAGTCCTATGAAGACTACTGCCCTATGAAATGTATCATGATTTGATGGAAAGATACCATCAAAGTGCTCGGCAGGAGAGGTATGAGATCATTTCCTCTATGATCACAACCAAAATGAAGGATAGTGAACCCATCACGGCCCATATGTAGAAAATGCAAAGATATGTGGACCAGTTGCTAAAATTGAATGTCAATTTTGATGAAGAGTTGGCAATAGATATAATTCTACACTCTTTACCCTCTTGTTATGATCAGTTTCGTATGATTTATCATATGAACAAGGAGAAGATCACTCTCAGCAAGCATCAAGGCCTTTTAAGGACTGCAGAGAGCAACCCTAAAGGCAAGTCGGTTGTGTATACACCTACTACTACTACCTCTGCCCATGTTCCGTAAATAAGACATGGATAGGGAAAGAAGAGGAATGGTCCCTCCAAGAGCCGTAAGGGAAAGTCTCTTAATGGATCCTATTCTTGTGGGACCAAAGTTGGTTCCACTAATTCCTCTTCCAATCCGAAGGATGCTGATTGCTTCCATTGTCATGAAAAAGGGCACTGGAAACGAAACTTCCCTATGTACTTGCAGGACATAAAGGATGGGAAGATCGAACCCTCCTTTGCAGGTATTTACACTATTCAATCTAATAACTCATCAAATGCTAATTCTTGGGTCCTTACAGACTATGCATTTCACATTTGTTCTGATTTGCAGGGATTAAAAAGAAGTAGGGATTTGGAGCACGGGAAGATAAACTTGTCCAATGTTTTGGACAAGGCGTGCTTTTGGCGTTGTGGTGTTGGACATGTTAACAAGAAGCGCATAGCCCAACTCCTAAAAGGATGGAGTCTTGGAGTCATCCGACTTAAAGTCGGATGACACTTGCGAATTTTTTTTGCTTGGAAAGATGACCAAGTCACCCTTCACTGGCACTTGTGAAAGGGGTGAAGGTTTATTGGACCTCATACACACTGATGTGTGTGGACCATTTAGAACCGCCACAAGGGATGCTAATCGCTTCTCTGTGAATTTTACTAATGATTACAGTACCTATGGCTATATCTACTTAATCAAGCATAAGTCGGAAACTTTTGAAAAATTCAAAGAGTTTAAGAAAGAAGTGGAGAATAAATTGGGCAGGAAGATAAGGATGTTGTGATCCGATCATGGAGGAAATTATCTTAGTATCGAGTTCCTTGACTATCTTAAGGAATGTGGAATTGTTTCACAATTGACGCCACCTGGGGCACCACAGCTTAATGTTGAGGCTAAGAGGCGCAATAGAACCTTGCTAGACATGGTTTGTTCCATGGTGAGTCGAGCTTTGTTACCAATCTCATTATGGGGGTATGCCTTAGAGACTACCGCACATATCCTTAATCTAGTCCCTACCGATAAGGTTTCCAAAACACCTCACGAGATGTGGATAGGGAAGCTTCCCTAGTTAGACCACATCATGGTTTGGGGTTGCAAGGCTTTCGTAAGACACGAGACTCACAACAAGCTCGAACTTCGGAGTGAGCGATGTATTTTCATCGGCTACCCACAGAAGTCCTTTGGATATCTCTTCTATATACCAAGTTACAATGTTGTCTTCATTGCCAGGAGAGGAGTCTTTCGAGAGAGAGAGAGATAGAGAGAACTAATATGCCAAGAAGACAGTGGGAGGAAAATTAACCTTGAAGAGCTTCAAGAGTTAAGCAATGAAGGAACCTCAAACACTAGCACTCAAACCTAGGAAGAAACATCGGTTGAACCAACTGACAAGTACGTACCTCTGAGACGCTCTGGTAGATTTAGTGTTCAACCTCTATTATATGGTTTTCATATAACATCTGAGGGTCACACGTTTATCGGTGATAGCACAATGAAAACTTTGGATGAATGTAATAACTACAAGGAAGCCATGGCAGGCCTCGAGTCTGCTAAATCGAAAGAGGCAATGGACAGCAAGATTCAGTCCATATATCACAATCAAGTTTGGCACTTGGTTGATAATGTATCGGGTCGAAAGACAGTCGGGTGCAAATGGATCTTCAAGAAGAAGACCGACATGGATGGTAATGTACACACATATAAGGCACGACTAGTTGCGAAGGGTTTTACTCAAACTCTGAGAGTTTTCTATGATGATTCCTTCTCACCAGTAGCGAAGATTATGTCACAACTGGAAATTTTGTGTCATGTAATCTATACACTCAAGCTAATGTGAATCAAAAGCTTAAGAACATGTGTAACACCTATGATTATAACTTCAAAAACTTCAAGTAAATACATCATACAAGTACTACAAATAGTCATCAAACAATTGGAAACCCTAGAAGTTCTTGTTTAGGTACACCTTGGACTAGAACTTCCTTATTGGATCCAAATGGGCCAATAAGCTTCCAAATAGACTATCATGGGCTTAGAACCCTAATTGGGCTCTAATTGGACCCACACTAAATTATTTCAACATTTTGGGCCATATTGGGCCTAGAATGAAATAAATTAATGACTATGAACCATAATTAACCTAATTTGACCCTAACAAGTCATAAAAATCACCTTTATATTTATTTGGACCAAAAATCCCTCAATTTAACCATGAAAATTGGGCTTAAGCATTTATGGCCCAAACATCCTCTTTTCCCCCACCATTCTCGGCCCAAGCCCAAATAAAAGGCAGGAGTTGACTTCTTGCATGACACATCATCTTTGTATGGAGGATATCTAGGCATTATCCTTCAAACATCCATGCATTCTCATTCTTCCATGCAAACATCACCTCAAGGTCTTTTCTTCTCTCCCTCCCTCTTCCTTCTTGATTTGGCCGAGAGTTTACACACACACACACACATCTCACAAAAATCTCTCTAAATCACTCAAGACTTCTCTCTTCCTCTCCATTCAAAGTCTCGAAATTTTTCTTGTGTTTCAAGAGGATTCTTCAAGGTTATCATCATCCTTTGGTAAGTTTTTCCATGCCTAAGCTTCAAAACTCTCCTCTCACATGAGATCTCTTATTCTAAACAAGTTTCTTTGGTGATCATACTCCTAGAAAACTCCATAAACTCGAGATCTTCATCAAGGGGTGCTAGGGCCGAAAATCACCAAGTTTTCTTCCATCTTCTCTCCAAAACCGAAACCACACCCAAGGTGAGCTTCATACCCCCTATTTTCTGTTTTTATGAGTTTTGTGGGGGGGGGGGGGGGATACAAGTGAAAGTGTAGATCTATATGTGTTTTGTATGCCTTGTATGATTTCCATGCTTATATGTATGCTTTTATGTGTTTTAATGTTGGATCTAGCCATAAAACCCCTCAAAACCGAGATATAACTTATGTTTTATGATTTTAGCATGAAATGTATTTCTACATACAAAGTGTTACAAGAAAAATAGCTAAGTGGTTTAGCAACAATTTTCTCTAAGCTAAAAACACAAATTTTGGGCCAAAAATGTGAAAAATACAAAACTAAGGGTCCAAATTGACATTCCACGAATTCTGATGCATGAAGTGTGTCAAAACAGTTTCCATAAAACAATTTCTGGAATTATGCTCAATTAGAGGATTAAAAACATAAAATTCAAGCTTAATGGGCTAAAAATGACATTTTTGGCCCAATGAGGCCCATTATGCGAATTTTTCTGTTTTGGAGGGCCAAAACTGTGATTTTCTGTAAAACAGTGGACTATAAGTGTTCCAAATCCTTTTCAAAGGTTTAAAATGCTTTCCAAATTTAAAAAGGACCAAAGTTGCAAAAGTTTCACAATTTGGGCCAAAATTGTCAAAGTTGCGAAAAGAAGGGGTTAAAACCGAGAAAATTGCATTTTCAAGGACTTAAACAGTTTTCTATGAAAAATATGCTGAAAAATATTAATTTCAATAATTTTTGGTGTTAAAATGTCACGAAAATTAATTTAAGGACTAAAGCGGGAAATATTAAATAAAAGGGGTGAAAATGTAAATTTTACAAATAATGAGGGGCTGAAAACAGAAATATTTCAAGGCTAATTCAATATACACAATTTGATTAAATAATGGCATCGCGACTATCGACGAAATACAACACATTGCAATACCAAAAGTCGTTGTTAAACGAATTGGCTCGGTCTCGAGCCAATAGAAATCTACAACTACTAACTCTACGACACTATGGTTCATATAAATATCGTTTGGGAACTTAGCTTACATACGAGTGTGCACAGACGTCTACGCACTATCTTTGGGCCCCACAAGTGTAAAATCTTGTTCGTTGAGCCTAGCTAGCCCAATGACCTGATCTTAAGGCCCGAAGACCTCTATCTTACGAAGTGTTGGGTTTTACCGATCCAACACAACGTAATAGGACTTTCAATGGCTTGAATACTACTGGTCCCCAAGGGTCCTTTGGTATTGCTAGTGAAGTCTACATTTCATGCGAGGCGGGTCTGGGACCCCTCGTACATTTTTTTTATCCCCAACCGGTCAATGGAGTCATCGAGGTCTTCGTGTCCTCTTTCTCTTCGGATGTGGGACTACACCTAGTCAGGGCGATTGGATAACGTGATTAGTACGGACGATGCCTTCGGGTTCGTTAGCATAACTATAAACTGGGCGTTTGTGTAATGCGGGTTTGTAGTAAATAATCATGCTCGAGAACCTTCCAACGTCGCCTGGGACTGACACTATACGCTATGCAATGGTTTCAATGTAACTTCATGTAATTCAAGGAACTAGGAGAACATCGGGTTTTCCTAGGGTTTTCAATACATACAGATTTGAAACGCATACAACTTCAATGAACATTTCTTTTACAAGTATAGAAACAAACAAGCATACCTATGGATCTTCACAAACGTTTTCAAAAGCTTTTCTTTTCAGAAAATATCGGATTTTCTGGTGGTTTTTCAAACAATACAAACATTCGATTTCAAACACTACTTATGAACTCACCAACATTTCATATGTTGACGTTTTTCAAAATACTTGTATTCTCAGGGAACCAGTGAATCAAAGGAAATCGTATTTCAGTGATGGCTTGCAGTTTATTTATGTACGAATCGAACAAATTATTGTGGAATGTAATGTTTAAACAATGTACTTCATGTAAACTCTACTGGTTGTACAATACTAATGCATGGTGACGAATGTTGTTATGTTTCATATATATTCAATGTTATGGTATTCAATTGAGTCACGACAGCCCCCGGACGTTTCCGCCGTCTGGTTCGGGGGTGTGACAGGTTAAATGTATAAGGATTATGCTAGCCATAGATGCATTTAATGACTATGAAACAATGGAAAATGGATGTCAAAACCGCTTTCCTTAACGGAAAGTTGGCTGAAGATGTTTCCATGAGTCAAACAGAGGGTTTTGTCAATGCAAAGTACCCTAGTAGAGTGTGTAAGCTTGAGAAATCCATTTGTGGATTAAAACAAGTATCTCGCAAATGGAATCTTTTTTTTTAGAAAGTCAAAGAGTTTGGATTTTTGAGAAGCGAGGACGAGTCATGTGAATATGTCAAAGCTAGTGGAAGTATAGTTACCTTTCTAGTATTGTATGTAGATGACATACTACTCATAGGAAATGACGTCCCAACCTTGCAGGAGGTCAAGTCCTTGATTTGGGAAGTATTTTTCTATGAAGGATATCGGAGAAGTTGCCTATATCCTAGGGATAAGGATATTGAGAAATAGGAGTAAAAGACTAATATGACTTAGTCATACTACCTACTTGAACAAGGTTTTGAAACGTTTCAGCATGGAGAACTCTAAGAAAGGTGACTTACCTATCCAAAGCAATACCAAACAGAGTAAGACTCAGAGTCTGAGTACAGAGGATGACATAGCAGAAATGAGTCATATACGATATGCTTCAGCAGTTGGTTCAAACATGAATGCTATGACTTGTACCTGCCCTAACGTGGCCTTCGCTTTGAGCATAGTCAGCAGATATTAAGGGAATCCTGGTAAAGCTCATTGGACTGTGGTTAAGAACATTCTTAAGTACCTGTGGAGGACTAAGGATACATTCCTTATATCGGTGGGAGTCATGACTTGAGAGTAACAAGGTATAGTGATGTGAGGTTTCAAACTGATAGAGATAATTTCCGCTCTCATTCGAGCTTGATATTTACCCTGAATAGTGGAGCAGTGACATGGAAAAGTTCCAAGCAGGAGATTGTAGCTGATTCAACTTGTGAATCAGAATACATATCAGCAAGCAAAGCAGCGACAGAGACAATATGGTTGAAAAACTTCATCGGAGACCTTGGAGTTATTCCATCCATAAAGGAGCTTGTTGAGATTTTATGCGATAATGAAGGGGTAGTTGCCTTATCCAAGAAACTGAGAGATCATGGAAGATCCAGGCATATCGACAGAAAGTACCACTTTATAAGACATCAAGTAGAAGAAGGGCACCTCGTGGTGAAGAGGATATCGTCAAAGGACAATCAAGCAGATCCCCTTATAAAGGGACTGACTAAGGTTAAGCACTTGCAGCATGCAAGTGAAATTGGGCTAAGGGACGATATTAGTTTTAGTGATTAGACAAACTGAAACGTGTAATAGCTAAATTGTAATTGACATTTGATGATGAATAAAAGGAGTTTTATTTATAAGTAAAGTTACTGTCTTCTGTCAATTATTTACTATTCTTTATCGTTGCATGTTTTGACTTCTAGAATAATAAGATTTATTCAAACCATCCACATTCGATCATATGCTGAAAGTAGGTATGAAAGAAGATTGTCGTGAGTTGGCTTGTAGATTGTCTAAGGCGTTAGGCATAGCAACACTTTTCTACACCATTCATGAGTACTTTTGAAATAAGATTTGAGTATTGGATCAACACGTTCACTTGATTCACTTCATGGAATTTATCACGAGTGATCGTGAGACGATAATATCATATAAGTCTTCAAACCTAGATATATGAGTTGTTGAGTATGAATTACTTGTGCATTGATGGCACAAAAACACATCAGTAAATGATGTTATAAAACATATCGTTGTGCAATATTTAATGATTAGTTAGTACCAGTCTATAATGTCAAAGTTTACCTGTTCCCTTTTATCCTAAGAGGATTAAAAGCGATATCTTGGGCCCCTCGATGATTCTGTTTTGACTTATGTCGAGCCATACATTGATATGCAACTATAAACCAAAAAGAGGGACTAACATAACTCTGAACAAAACAAGTAAATAAAACACGCTTGCTTGCATTAGGAATAAGAGCCTAACGCCGAATCAAACACAATAATGCTGGTATCTCGGTTCATTCGAGACTGTTCTTAGTGATACCAAGGAGTGAATGTAGCCTGATCAACTACATTCTCTCCAAAGTAAAACTAACACACGTCTTGATAAGATCGGGATAGCCAGGGAACCTAAAACTATACCCTTTATCATCAACAAGAGAACGTTTGCTTGGTCTGTACAATAGTCATAGAACCTAGGAATAATGTTAGCATATTTACGTGCTCGCGCAGACAGCATGGCTGGTTTTCATCACCCTGGAGACCCCTACTTCCCTAATCAGGGAAACAACGGGTGGCTAGAGGAGGAGGAGGAGCCTGAGGAAGAGCAGCAGGGTATCCAGCTTCATCCGGCTCTAGTAGCTCTAGAGGTAATTGGGGAGGAACCGGAGGAGAATCCGGGGGAAGCACACGGTGTCGAACCCGACGAATATGTAGACACTGACTACGAGTTTGGAGAGATCGACGACGACGACGAGGAAGGTCAGGTCGGGGGTCAGGACCCCGTCCCACCATGCGAGAGCGAGACACAGTTAGATCACCCCGCTCCGCCAGTGAACCCCCCAAGAGAGAACCGTTCCCTCGAAGCTGAGATCGCCGCACTGCGACAACAGCTGTATGCTATGGAGGCTCGGGCAGTGCAAGCAGAGCATGAGAGGGATGAGGTTATAGGAGACATGGCAGAGATGGCGCAGCTACTGGCACAACATTTCGGCATATGACCTCAACACCACCTCCTGACGCAGCTCATCGCGGTTAGGGATAGACTCATCGTAGTAGATCATTAGGAACTATGTTATGTACTCCGGCTCTATGTTTAAGTGACTACACTACTCATGGAGCCGTTATGCTGTCGGATTAGTGTTACTTATGTATGCTCTTACAAGCAAATTTTCTTGTACTAAACACGGATAATATTAATAAACTTTTGTGTGTTTTGCTATGATATTCTCAGTTGTTATGTGTTGAGACGTTATGATTGTATGCTTGATGATAGTAATGTTTAGGTTCGTACCATACACCTAGTTAGTAGGGTCGCCACCTCACAGAAACCACGTACACTCAACATCTTTCCGTTTCATGACAGAAAGATGCCTCGCCCAGCTACTCGCGGAAATCCCGAACCAACCCCGCCCGAAGTTGACTCCACTGCTTTCCAGGCAGCCGTGTCCGCTGCAGTCACAGCAGCTATGGCACAACTTCACCGAGGGAACAACGGAGGAGGCAATGGTCAAGGCTCCGGAAGTTCGAACAACGGGACGAACCAAGGACCCACTAAAACGTGCACCTACAAGGATTTTGCGAACGCTAAACCCCGAACTTTCAACGGCACTAGAGGAGTGATCGCTCTAAAGCGATGGATCGAGAAGGTAGAGTCGGTATTCGAGATATGCGAGTGCCCCGAGCAGATGAAGGTGAAGTTCGCGGCCTGCACTTTCGTGGACCAAGCACTCACTTGGTGGAATGGTCACGTAGAAGCTATGACACTCCCTGTCGCCAACTCTATTCCCTGGGCAGAAATGAAAGAGATGTTGACGGCTGAGTACTGCCCCCGAGGCGAAATACAGAAGATGGAACAGGAACTATGGAATCTCACAGTGTAGAATGGGGACATCGATGCTTACATATCGAGATTCAGCGAACTATCTCTGTTGTGCCCGGGAATGATCACTTCAGAAGGAAAGAAGATCGAACGATTCATCTGGGGACTGACATCCCCCATTCAAGGGAATGTGATAGCTGCGAACCCTGAAACTTTTGACAGTGCGAAGAGATTGGCAAAGAGGCTGTACGATCATAACAACAAAAGAGGCGAGAAACCAATAGAGACTGAGAACAAAAAGGAGGGTGATGACAGGAGAGGGAAGAACAACAAGAGAAAGGGGCGTCAGGGCCCCGAGGCCTCTAAAAAGCAGCAAATCGTGGCAGTTAACGCTGTCACCGCACCGGTTCCAGCCACACCACATGCTCCAGCCTCAGCTGCTTCAAATGCTTCAAGACCCTATTCCGGTAGTCTTCCCAAATGAAACAAGTGCAGTTTCCATCACCAAGGAGGATGCAGGGAACTCCATTGCACCAGTTGCAACCGAAGGGGACACACTGCAAGGTTCTACAGGACTTATCCTTCTCAGAACCAGAGTCAGGGAAACAACCAGAACAACAACAACCCCCGCAATAACATCAACACCCATACCGGCGGCAACAACGCAGGGCCTAGCCACACCTGTTTTGGGAGTGGAAGGACGGGACATTTCCGTCGAGATTGCCCTAACAACAACAACTCAGGAAACAGAGGAGCAGGGAGAATGCTGACTATGGGTCAGAGTGATGCAGTTCAGGACCCCGCAGTTGTGACCGGTACGTTCCTCTTAAACCACACTTATGCATGCATCTTATTTGATATCGGAGCGGAGCGAAGTTTCGTAAGCGAGAAGTTTAAACATTTACTAAAACAACAACCCCAGAAGCTAAATGAAACCTATACGGTGGAAATGGCCAATGGGAAAACCGAATCCACTAAGGAGATTTACACTGGATGTACCCTAACCCTTAACCAGCACGTCTTTCGAATAGACCTAATGCCAGTATCAATTAGGAGTTTCGATGTAATTATCGGCATGGATTGGTTAAGCCCCCACCATGCTGAGATTTTGTGCCGCGAGAAGGCCGTTCGCCTTCGTCTTCCGAATCACGAAACCCTAGTGATCTACGGAGACAAACCCAGTACGAATCTCCGCCTCATCTCGTGCATCAAAGCACAAAGACACCTGCGAAAGAACAATTTGGCGTTCCTGGCTCACATAGTGGACAGGACCAAAGAAGAAAATAACATCCAAGACATTCCGGTAGCGTGTGAATTCCCGGACGTGTTTCCTGAAGATCTTCCGGGAGTACCCCCAGAGAGACAGGTTGAGTTCCGAATCGACCTCGTTCCAGGAGCGACTCCCCTCGCTAAATCACCATATCGATTGGCTCCTGCTGAAATGCAGGAATTGTCCAGCCAACTCAGTGAGCTTCTGGACAAGGGATTTATCCGACCTAGCTACTCGCCATGGGGAGCTCCGGTGCTCTTCGTCAAAAAGAAAGACGGATCTTTCAGAATGTGTATCGATTATAGAGAGTTAAATAAACTCACTGTTAAAAACCGCTACCCACTCTCACGAATCGATGATCTATTCGACCAGCTCCAAGGAGCTAGTTATTTCTCCAAAATAGATCTACGGTCCGGATACCACCAACTCAAGGTCCGAGAAGAGGATATTCCTAAAACCGCTTTCCGAACCCGCTACGGACATTATGAATTTGTCGTAATGCCCTTCGGTCTAACAAATGCACCTGCCGCATTTATGGACCTAATGAATCGAATCTGTCGACCGTTTCTGGACAACTTCGTCATTGTGTTTATCGATGACATCCTCGTCTATTCTCGAAGCAAAGAGGCGCATGGCCAACATCTCCGACAAGTCCTAGAGACGCTGCGATCGGAAAAGCTTTACACCAAACTCTCTAAGTGTGAGTTTTGGCTACGGAGCGTGAATTTTCTAGGTCACGTAGTTAGCCAAGACGGAATTCATGTGGATCCCTCTAAGGTCAAAGCTGTGGAGGGATGGGCAACTCCGACTACGCCCACAGAAATTCGTCAGTTTTTAGGCCTAGCAGGCTACTATAGGAGATTCATCCAAAACTTCTCTAAAATCGCCAAGCCACTTACCTTGCTTACGCAAAAGGCCGTGCCATTCAAGTGGACCGACCGACAAGAGATTGTGTTTCGAACCTTGAAGCAAGCTCTCTGTAGCGCTCCTGTGCTATCTCTACCCGAGGGAACGGAAGATTTTGTAGTCTACTGTGACACGTCGAATCAAGGTTTAGGTTGCGTTCTCATGCAACGTGGAAGAGTGATAGCATATGCGTCCCGCCAGCTAAAGATGCACGAAGTAAATTACACGACCCATGACCTAGAACTGGGAGCCGTGGTCTTCGCTTTGAAAATTTGGAGGCACTACCTGTACGGTACAAAGTGCACTATCTTCACAGACCACAAGAGCCTCCAGCACATCTTGAATCAAAAGGAGCTGAACATGAGACAGCGGCGATGGGTGGAATTACTAAATGACTATGAATGCGAGATCAAGTACCACCCAAGCAAAGCCAACGTGGTAGCTGATGCATTAAGTCGGAAGGAGTACACAAACCGCCGTACGAAAACGCACTCGATAACCATTCAATCTCATCTGGCCACTCAAATTGCATCAGTCCAGTCAGAGGCTATGAAAGCGGAAAATAGAACTAGCGAGGCATTACGCGGAATGGAAAAGAACCTAGAAGTCAAGGAGAATGGGGTATACTACTTCATGAACCGTATTTGGGTCCCAAAAATCGGAGGATTTAGAGAGACCGTTATGAAGGAAGCCCACAAGACACGATACTCCATTCATCTCGGTTCGGACAAGATGTATTTGGACATTAAGTAGCACTATTGGTGGCCTAACATGAAGGCGGAAATCGCAACTTATGTTATTAAGTGCCTTACGTGCGCCAGGGTAAAGGTGGAATACCAGAAACCTTCAGGACTGTTACAACAACCGGCAATCCCTGAGTGGAAATGGGAGGGGATATCTATGGACTTCGTGACCAAGCTGCCCAAGACATCGGACGGACTGGACACCATATGGGTAATAATCGACCGACTGACGAAATTTGCCCATTTCTTACCAATCAAAGAGTCCTACAAGATGGAGAGACTGACGCGTTTGTACCTACGAGAGATTGTAAGACTTCATGGAGTGCCAAAATCTATCATCTCGGATAGGGACAGTAGATTCACGTCGCGCTTTTGGCAGTCGCTCCACAAGGCCATGGGAACTCATCTTGATATGAGCACTGCGTATCACCCACAAACAGACGGTCGGAGCGAACAAACCATCCAGACGCTCGAGGACATGCTTCGTGCATGTGTGATAGACTTTGGAAAGTCTTGGGATACCCACCTACCATTGATCGAGTTTTCATATAACAATAGTTATCATTCGAGCATCAAGGTGGCTCCTTTCGAAGCACTGTACGGGCGTAAATGTAGATCACCGTTATGTTGGGCTGAAGTAGGTGACACCCAGCTAGCAAGAACACATACGTCAAACAGGGCATTAACGGGACCGGAAATCATTCGCGATATCACAGAAAAGATTGTCCAGATCAAAGCTCGATTACAAGCATCACGTGACCGACAAAAGAGCTACGCTGATAAACGGCGAAAGCCCTTAGAATTCCAGGTCGGTGATCGAGTATTGTTGAAGGTCTCACCCTGGAAAGGGGTTATACGTTTCGGAAAACGGGGAAAGCTGAACCCGCGATACATTGGACCTTTCGAAATCGTCGCCCGAATAGGTCCAGTAGCATACAGACTACAACTACCCGCGGAGCTAAACGGTCTACACCCCGTGTTTCATGTCTCTAATCTGAAAAAGTGCCTATCAGATGAAACCCTTGTCATTCCTCTTGACGAAATCGAAATCAATGAGAATCTCCTGTTCGTCGAAGAACCAATCGAAATCATGGACAGGGAGGTCAAGCGTACTAAGCAAAGTCGCATCCCGATCGTGAAGGTATGGTGGAACGCAAAGCGTGGGCCAGAATTCACTTGGGAACGCGAAGACCAAATGAAACAAAAGTACCCTCACCTATTCTAGCATTCTCAAATCTAGCTTTCAAACAGAATTTCGGGACGAAATTCCCTCTAACGGGGGGATGATGTCACAACTGGAAATTTTGTGTCATGTAATCTATACACTCAAGCTAATGTGAATCAAAATCTTAAGAACATGTGTAACACCTATGATTATAACTTCAAAAACTTCAAGTAAATACATCATACAAGTACTACAAATAGTCATCAAACAATTGGAAACCCTAGAAGTTCTTGTTTAGGTACACCTTGGACTAGAACTTCCTTATTGGATCCAAATGGGCCAATAAGCTTCCAAATAGACTATCATGGGCTTAGAACCCTAATTGGGCTCTAATTGGACCCACACTAAATTATTTCAACATTTTGGGCCATATTGGGCCTAGAATGAAATAAATTAATGACTATGAACCATAATTAACCTAATTTGACCCTAACAAGTCATAAAAATCACCTTTATATTTATTTGGACCAAAAATCCCTCAATTTAACCATGAAAATTGGGCTTAAGCATTTATGGCCCAAACATCCTCTTTTCCCCCACCATTCTCGGCCCAAGCCCAAATAAAAGGGAGGAGTTGACTTCTTGCATGACACATCATCTTTGTATGGAGGATATCTAGGCATTACCCTTCAAACATCCATGCATTCTCATTCTTCCATGCAAACATCACCTCAAGGTCTTTTCTTCTCTCCCTCCCTCTTCCTTCTTGATTTGGCCGAGAGTTTACACACACACACACACATCTCACAAAAATCTCTCTAAATCACTCAAGACTTCTCTCTTCCTCTCCATTCAAAGTCTCGAAATTTTTCTTGTGTTTCAAGAGGATTCTTCAAGGTTATCATCATCCTTTGGTAAGTTTTTCCATGCCTAAGCTTCAAAACTCCCCTCTCACATGAGATCTCTTATTCTAAACAAGTTTCTTTGGTGATCATACTCCTAGAAAACTCCATAAACTCGAGATCTTCATCAAGGGGTGCTAGGGCCGAAAATCACCAAGTTTTCTTCCATCTTCTCTCCAAAACCGAAACCACACCCAAGGTGAGCTTCATACCCCCTATTTTCTGTTTTTATGAGTTTTGTGGGGGGGGGGAATACAAGTGAAAGTGTAGATCTATATGTGTTTTGTATGCCTTGTATGATTTCCATGCTTATATGTATGCTTTTATGTGTTTTAATGTTGGATCTAGCCATAAAACCCCTCAAAACCGAGATATAACTTATGTTTTATGATTTTAGCATGAAATGTATTTCTACATACAAAGTGTTACAAGAAAAATAGCTAAGTGGTTTAGCAACAATTTTCTCTAAGCTAAAAACACAAATTTTGGGCCAAAAATGTGAAAAATACAAAACTAAGGGTCAAAATTGACATTCCACGAATTCTGATGGATGAAGTGTGTCAAAACAGTTTCCATAAAACAATTTCTGGAATTATGCTCAATTAGAGGATTAAAAACATAAAATTCAAGCTTAATGGGCTAAAAATGACATTTTTGGCCCAATGAGGCCCATTATGCGAATTTTTCTGTTTTGGAGGGCCAAAACTGTGATTTTCTGTAAAACAGTGGACTATAAGTGTTCCAAATCCTTTTCAAAGGTTTAAAATGCTTTCCAAATTTAAAAAGGACCAAAGTTGCAAAAGTTTCACAATTTGGGCCAAAATTGTCAAAGTTGCGAAAAGAAGGGGTTAAAACCGAGAAAATTGCATTTTCAGGGACTTAAACAGTTTTCTATGAAAAATATGCTGAAAAATATTAATTTCAATAATTTTTGGTGTTAAAATGTCAAGAAAATTAATTTAAGGACTAAACCGGAAAATATTAAATAAAAGGGGTGAAAATGTAAATTTTACAAATAATGAGGGGCTGAAAACAGAAATATTTCAAGGCTAATTCAATATACACAATTTGATTAAATAATGGCATCGCGACTATCGACGAAATACAACACATTACAATACCAAAAGTCGTTGTCAAACGAATTGGCTCGGTCTCGAGCCAATAGAAATCTACAACTTCTAACTCTACGACACTACGGTTCATATAAATATCGTTTGGGAACTTAGCTTACATACGAGTGTGCACAGACGTCTACGCACTATCTTTGGGCCCCACAAGTGTAAAATCTTGTTCGTTGAGCCTATCTAGCCCAATGACCTGATCTTAAGGCCCGAAGACCTCTATCTTACGAAGTGTTGGGTTTTACCGATCCAACACAACCTAATAGGACTTTCAATGGCTTGAATACTACTGGTCCCCAAGGGTCCTTTGGTATTGCTAGTGAAGTCTACATTTCATGCGAGGCGGGTCTGGGACCCCTCGTACATTTTTTTTATCCCCAACCGGTCAATGGAGTCATCGAGGTCTTCGTGTCCTCTTTCTCTTCGGATGTGGGACTACACCTAGTCAGGGCGATTGGATAACGTGATTAGTACGGACGATGCCTTCGGGTTCGTTAGCATAACTATAAACTGGGCGTTTGTGTAATGCGGGTTTGTAGTAAATAATCATGCTCGAGAACCTTCCAACGTCGCCTGGGACTGACACTATACGCTATGCAATGGTTTCAATGTAACTTCATGTAATTCAAGGAACTAGGAGAACATCGGGTTTTCCTAGGGTTTTCAATACATACAGATTTGAAACGCATACAACTTCAATGAACATTTCTTTTACAAGTATAGAAACAAACAAGCATACCTATGGATCTTCACAAACGTTTTCAAAAGCTTTTCTTTTCAGAAAATATCGGATTTTCTGGTGGTTTTTCAAACAATACAAACATTCGATTTCAAACACTGCTTATGAACTCACCAACATTTCATATGTTGACGTTTTTCAAAATACTTGTATTCTCAGGGAACCAGTGAATCAAAGGAAATCGTATTTCAGTGATGGCTTGCAGTTTATTTATGTACGAATCGAACAAATTATTGTGGAATGTAATGTTTAAACAATGTACTTCATGTAAACTCTACTGGTTGTACAATACTAATGCATGGTGACGAATGTTGTTATGTTTCATATATATTCAATGTTATGGTATTCAATTGAGTCACGACAGCCCCCGGACGTTTCCGCCGTCTGGTTCGGGGGTGTGACAGATTAAATCTATAAGGATTATGCTAGCCATAGATGCATTTAATGACTATGAAACAATGGAAAATGGATGTCAAAACCGCTTTCCTTAACGGAAAGTTGGCTGAAGATGTTTCCATGAGTCAACCAGAGGGTTTTGTCAATGCAAAGTACCCTAATAGAGTGTGTAAGCTTGAGAAATCCATTTGTGGATTAAAACAAGTATCTCGCAGATGGAATCATTTTTTTTAGAAAGTCAAAGAGTTTGGATTTTTGAGAAGCGAGGACGAGTCATGTGAATATGTCAAAGCTAGTGGAAGTATAGTTACCTTTCTAGTATTGTATGTAGATGACATACTACTCATAGGAAATGACATCCCAACCTTGCAGGAGGTCAAGTCCTTGATTTGGGAAGTATTTTTCTATGAAGGATATCGGAGAAGTTGCCTATATCCTAGGGATAAGTATATTGAGAAATAGGAGTAAAAGACTAATATGACTTAGTCATACTACCTACTTGAACAAGGTTTTGAAACGTTTCAGCATGGAGAACTCTAAGAAAGGTGACTTACCTATCCAAAGCAATACCAAACAGAGTAAGACTCAGAGTCTGAGTACAGAGGATGACATAGCAGAAATGAGTCATATACGATATGCTTCAGCAGTTGGTTCGAACATGAATGCTATGACTTGTACCCGCCCTAACGTGGCCTTCGCTTTGAGCGTAGTCAGCAGATATTAAGGGAATCCTGGTAAAGCTCATTGGACTGTGGTTAAGAACATTCTTAAGTACCTGTGGAGGACTAAGGATACATTCCTTATATCGGTGGGAGTCATGACTTGAGAGTAACAAGGTATAGTGATGTGAGGTTTCAAACTGATAGAGATAATTTCCGCTCTCATTCGAGCTTGATATTTACCCTGAATAGTGGAGCAGTGACATGGAAAAGTTCCAAGCAGGAGATTGTAGCTGATTCAACTTGTGAATCAGAATACATATCAGCAAGCAAAGCAGCGACAGAGACAATATGGTTGAAAAACTTCATCGGAGACCTTGGAGTTATTCCATCCATAAAGGAGCTTGTTGAGATTTTATGCGATAATGAAGGGGTAGTTGCCTTATCCAAGAAACTGAGAGATCATGGAAGATCCAGGCATATCGACAGAAAGTACCACTTTATAAGACATCAAGTAGAAGAAGGGCACCTCGTGGTGAAGAGGATATCGTCAAAGGACAATCAAGCAGATCCCCTTATAAAGGGACTGACTAGGGTTAAGCACTTGCAGCATGCAAGAGAAATTGGGCTAAGGGACGATATTAGTTTTAGTGATTAGACAAACTGAAACGTGTAATAGCTAAATTGTAATTGACATTTGATGATGAATAAAAGGAGTTTTATTTATAAGTAAAGTTACTGTCTTCTGTCAATTATTTACTATTCTTTATCGTTGCATGTTTTGACTTCTAGAATAATAAGATTTATTCAAACCATCCACATTCGATCATATGCTGAAAGTAGGTATGAAAGAAGATTGTCGTGAGTTGGCTTGTAGATTGTCTAAGGCGTTAGGCATAGCAACACTTTTCTACACCATTCATGAGTACTTTTGAAATAAGATTTGAGTATTGGATCAACACGTTCACTTGATTCACTTCATGGAATTTATCACGAGTGATCGTGAGACGATAATATCATATAAGTCTTCAAACCTAGATATATGAGTTGTTGACTATGAATTACTTGTGCATTGATGGCACAAAAACACATCAGTAAATGATGTTATAAAACATATCGTTGTGCAATATTTAATGATTAGTTAGTACCAGTCTATAATGTCAAAGTTTACCTGTTCCCTTTTATCCTAAGAGGATTAAAAGCGATATCTTGGGCCCCTCGATGATTCTGTTTTGACTTATGTCTCAAGCCCGATCAAAACTAAATTGATGTGTTCAGTTATGTTCTATGTCAGATGAATCGGGAATTGGAAATTGTGAAACAAACTGCTTGACAATAATTATGACATTATTCCATGTATTTGTCCAGCTGATATCTTGATAACAGAGGATTATATGATCCCTTATCTAAAGGGTGCATCACTGACTTGGTCAGAGTTGACATCGTCTTTTGAAAGCTTACAATTGCTAAGTCGGATCCTGAAGTCACATTGGCAGATATATTTATTAGACTTATCCAAGTGGGAGACTGTTGGATTTGGTGTCTAAGCCCATAAATATAATTGGGATGTACTTGACCCAATAGTAGCATGGTCCTTTTGGGTTGCCTTCACTAGTGCAATTTGATAGGATGGACTTTTGAGAATAAGGTTATTTATGGTTTATTAATATGTTATAAGTGTAATATATTAATATGCAGTTATTTAATTAGTATTCATCAAGAATTAATCTGGAATTAACTTTGTGGTCAAAAGAGTCTAATTAAATATATGGGGATTGATTATGTAAATCAATGATTCTTATAAATGTGGGCTAATGATCCATGATTATGGGTTAAGCCAATAAGATAATCCATGGATAGTCCATGGAGGTTAAACCCATGGAGCATCAAAATAGGAAAAGTCATGGAGCATTAGGGTTTATAAAGTGTAACCCTAGCTTTTGCCACATTATAAATAGACCCCCCATGAGCCAAAATCGGCTACACACTCTTTTGAGTCAAGAAACTTATTCTATTAAAGCCTCCTCTTGCATATTGGTGTTTGTAAACCATTAGAGGCACCAAACTTAAGGTGCTCAAGCTTTCACAGGTTAAGAACTCTACTCTACTCAAGAGGTAAGCATCCAAACCAAGTTTATATTGAATAGCTTCAATTATATGCCAACTAGGGAGAATTCTTTGGAAAAACTGAAAATGCATGTATAATTAGAGAAAACATAGATCCAAAAAATTTATGGTTGCATGTGCGCCATAGGAGTTTTATAGTGCTCAAAACCCAACAAGTAGACCGAGGGCATTCCAAATCGATGGTAAATTTGGGCAGAGAGTATTCCATCCCAAGGATGACCGGACCCGTTATATATTGGCATTCCAACCCGAGGGTTGATTGGTCCTAGACTATTCCAACCCGATGGTTCACTGGACCTATTGTATATTGGCATTCCACCTAGGGTATTCCATCCCAATGATGACTAAACCCGAAGGGTGACTTGGCCTAGGTATTCCAACCCGATGGTTGATTTGACCTGGCATGCTTTTTTGTATGTTGTTTGTTTATATGTTGGTATTTTGGGGGAAGTCATTAGGCTTTGACTTATGATTTTTAGTTATGGTTTCAGGTTTTTGTGATGATTGTGGGAAGGCAAAGGCGTGACCATACACAACCTCTATTTTTATGTACTTTTAATCCATGGGAGACTTTGATACGGAACAATACTTTGAAAACAATGATTTTGTAAACATTCTATGATTTTAGGTTGTTTTAAAAAGTTTAGATTTGTTGTGATTTTTATGGAAGTTACAAGTTGGTATCAGAGCCTTGGTTTGAGTGAATTGGAGGAACACTCGTGTGAATCCAGTCTTAAAGTTTGGAAAAGGTTTTAAAAATGATTTTCAAATTGTTTTCAAATTAATCAAAGAGGATGCATTGTGTACGATCATCCGGAGCCAGTAAGTAGACCCCAAATTACCACACTATTATTTGAGATTAGGATATGTTAGAACGATATGCTATTGGTAGGCTAGGGCTCTTCTGGAATTACATGATAGAATTGTCTAATTATATGATGGTCGGTAGCCTCAGTTTTCTTTCTTATATGGAATTGGCATCATAATTGTAGTTGCTTAGTGTGTGCATCATAGTTGTACATAACTACGATTCTATATCCTGATAATGTTTGGTGTAGCTTTATTTGTTGTTCGTGTTTGATGAAGGGCTCAGGCTAGAATCAATTATTCGATTGTCTATAGGATCCAATGTTATGTATGATTAGCATACACGAATGCTACAAGGTTAGTGGAAGTTTCATGGATGAGTTGTGTGAGGTAAGCCGATTAGTTGCGTAATGTTTAGTCGTCCTCTAGGAAGTGAGGATAGAGTGTATGTGTATTCAATTGAGTATTGTTAGGTTTGTTGTAATGATCCTCTGAGACAAATACGGGTAGGTATGGAACGTAGTATGGGTATGTACTAATGGAAGCTTGGGACTCGCATGCGTAGCAGGGAAGTTACAACCCCTATGGTTTTGTTAGTAGTTGGTTCCCACGGTTTGATATGTTTCTTATCTGATATCTCCCTGTTTTATTTTTAGTATGGCTATTACGAGATAATTTAAGGCAGGATCTGGATCAGGATTAGGAGATGGTAGCCAGGATAGGCCAGCATTGACTGAATCAAGTTAGGGAGATCATTCAGGGAGATGTTGTTTCCCTCTGTTGGGTGTAGTTACCGAAGATGTTTAGGTCTATTAATACATCTATGGTGGAGTAGTTTGATGAGTGATAAGCTACACTTTCTGAGCCTTCTACTGCTACAGCCACCACAGCCATTGCTGCTATCGGGATAGGCACTGGGAGATCCTTCAAGTATCGGGACGTTGACATTATGAAGCCCCTGGTTTTAGATGGAGTTCAGGACGTGATCATAGCCATGAGGTGGATATCTGACGTCGAGGGATTTTTCTTCACTTTCTCTTGCCCAACTGACCAGAAAGTCAATTGCGCTCTAAACCTTCTTCGGTCCAGAGCGAAGGATTGATGGAGACTTGTTACTAGCTCGTATTCTCCTAATCAGAGGGCTGCTATGACTTAGGATTAGTTCTCTGAGATGTTCTATTCTAGATATTTTCCTCTTGTGGAGCGATAGAGGCTGCTCTAGGAGTACTTTGATTTGAGACAGGGGATTCAGTCGGTGATGGAAATCACCAAGATGTTTACGGAGAGAGCCATGTTTTTCCCTGAGTTTGCTGCTTCTGAGCATGCTCAAATGACCCGGTATTTGAGCATTCTCAAGATGGACATCTGGCAGATTGCATTCACACAACACTTGAGTTTCAGGAGGCCACTTGGTGGCAGGGGATCGAGATGGAGCTCAAGACGATGGAGTAGAGACAGGCCTCGGGATAGTCACAGCCTGCGTCAAACCTGTTCAAGGCTGCTGATGGTAGATTTTCGATTCATAAGAGGCGCACTTTTGAAAAGTGCAGCGAGTTTCATGATGCAGATTGTCGATCTTCTTCGGGTTGCCACAAATGTAGCAAACATGGCCACATTACAAGAGACTGCCGGTATCAGGCTCCAGTATCCGACATCAGACTATGTTATCATTGTGATCAGGTGGGCCACATGAAGGCCCAATGCCCCATGCTTGTTACTAAGAAGACACAGATTCCATCGTCGGGTACTCTGAGGATCACAAATAGGAGTTACGGCATATCGAAGCCCCCAAGTGCTTGAGGTCACACTTTTCAGCTCACAGAAGAGGAGGCCAGGATGGCACTAGAAATCGTGACTGATATGTTTTTATTTATTATTTGTTGATTATATTCTATGGTATGCTCATTTATATGCTCCTAATAGGTATGTTCTTAGTGAAATCTTTGCTACTCTTAAGTTATTCGACTCGGGCGTGAGTCAGTCCTTTGTGTCTCGATCATTCAGTCGGGAGTTTGATATGCCAATTGGGGAGTAAAAGTGTATGTTGTAGGTTTCTATCGCCAACGAATGTGACAACCTAAAATTTTCATTTGTATAAACTCCGCAATCAAGCACATCAAAAATTAGTCAAATTCATCTCAAAGCAGTTTTGGCCGGTTTTAAGTCCGTTTGAGTGTTTTATTTTAATTTTTCGTCAAACGAACAATTAAATGGAAGTGTCCGTTAGGAGTGTGATATAAAAAATAACCATTTAACACCTTGACTAGGTGTTTACAGCCAAACAAGGGAGTTTGGACCGTAAACCCTAATGGCTACATATATGGCACTTAGCCATTTTCCCTTATTTCTTCCATTTCAAGCTAGAAAAAACCCGATTTCTCTCCCAAGGATCTTCAAGTTTTCATCCCAACATTCGCATATGTAAGTACTCCTATCCAAGATTATATTAAGGCTTGTTATACTTCCATGTATCAAGAAATCACCCAAGAAACACAAAGAACAAGGTTTTTACGGTCCAAGGTGTTCTTCGACCGTAAACCCTAAAATGGGTGTCAAAGTGTGCCCTAGTCCCTTCTAAGCCTTGAAAACTAGCATAAACCCTTGATGAGTTTAGCACTTGAAAACACCAAAAATCCCCATGTTCATATGATTTTACGGTTTGGGGGCCTCCCAAAACCATAAACACCTTCCAAAGGATGTTTTGATGCCCTTAACACCTTCTATGGCTTGTATAAGTGACTAGAACTTCGCATGATTAACCTAGATACACCAAAACACGAAAGGAAAGGGCAAACATGAGTTTAAGGCTTTAAACTCATGTACGACCGTAAACTCCCCAAGGAGTGGTCCAAGAACCGTAAACTCCAAAGGGAGGTCATCTTGAGCCCCAATCACTTCCTAAGCCCTTGATTCGAGTCTAGCATAATTCCTTGAGTAGTTTAAGACCTTTGAGCACTCAATGACACCATTCCCATTAGTTTACGGTCGTCAACTCATGGGGGAAATGGTCTTGAAACCGTAAACACCCCTAAGGGCCACCATTTGAGGAGTAAACTCCAATGTGAAGCCATACACTCTTTATATGCAACCTTTAGTACTCCTAGCACTTGTGGTAAATTGTTTTCATGTATTAGGATGTCTTAACTTGCATAATTAGTTATTACATGACTAATTTGATACTTAAATGTATCATTACATGTTAAATATGATTCGCGTGTGTGGTCAAGTCCTCACTTGACACTTAGCATCCTATACCGTCCGCTCACCCGAATCACCCACGTCAGGTGACTTCATACCCCTGAATTAACCTTTTTAAATGATTTTCAATGCTTTTAAGGGGGGGGGGGGGGAATACAAGCTAAAGTATAGAGTTATTAAACTAAAATCCCTTTTTAGTTTAATAGATTCTTATTGATAGATTTTCCAAAGGTTTACCAAAATGTATTTTATGCTTTTATATTATAAAGTGCATGCCTATATATGTATGGTTATATAAACAATGTTTGAAGGACTTCAGAAGGCTAACTCGCTTAAATTCCTTTTCCTTGTTTGGATGTGGCTTAGAGTATCGGTTATCCGTTTGAAGGTCGTTTAAATATTGGTTATATATCATGTATACATATGTAGTCATAAAAGTTCTCTCAGTAGATTCATCACCTTTGGGTAGCAAAGGCATCTAGATAACCTCTCAAGTAAACTATAATAGGTATAGTTTAGAAACCCACTATAGCATCCACAAAGGAGAACCTAGTTATATATATACTCTAAAACGTATACTTTTAATAAAAGTAAAGGTTTATAGAAATAAAAACACGAGATGCATCCTCATGACGTGGATTTCACCGTTGTCAAGTGGGTAACCAGAGTCTCCTGGAGGGAGAGCGAGCATTGTGTGTATAGATCTATACGGGAAAAACACTCCCACATCCTGACTGCTAGCTACAGTCCCGGCCGACCAAGCCAAGGGATGATAAATGTCAAATTCACTCGACGCCAGCAGGTCGTCAAAGGATTCGATTGTCAATAAGTATGGTTACGAGTATCTCTAGAGTTACCTTATAATTCATGGCTTTAAGGTAACAAGTATAATCATGGTATTTTTCTATATATAAACTAATCCTTATATATATATATATATATATATATATATATATATATATATATATATATATATATATACCTTCCTAGTTATACACCAGGCCACGTTCTAAATCAATAAATAAACCTGGTTAGGATTAAACACTCTTTTAGACTTTGCGAGGCGTATTGGTTCATTCAATACCACCTGGAGTCTGTATTTCACTTGTTTAGACATTGCGATGCGTATTGGTTCATTCAATACCTCTTGGAGTCTATGTTTTATTTACTTTTAACCGGCAGTGTTACTGGTGTAGTAAAATATTATTTTCCCTATTACTTTTGCTTGTGATCTTCTCACATGTTCTTTAAAGTAGAAACTCTGTTTTGATAATGATAGTGCTTTGGGGGGAAAATACTCCTTAAACATAAAACAATTAGTTCTTGGTTAAAGACTGTTTTTAAAAGAAAATACTCCTTAAACATAAAACAGTTAGGTCTTGGTAGAAGACTATTTTTAAAAGAGATACTCCATGGTTTAAACATAAAACAATTGGGTCTTGGTAGAAGACTACTTTTTATTAGAAAATATGGGATTTTCTGGAAAGGATTCTAAAACTCAGTAAATTCTAAACCACTAATTTTTATGTGAGTTATTTTGAAAGAAAACATGTATTTATACCAAAGTCATTAAATACTTATGAACTCACCAACATTAAAATGCCGATACTCGCTTTCAAAATAACTTGTATTCTCAGGTCGTCGGTTGATAGGTACACTCCGGGAGCTTTTGCGAAGACAGCCTTGAACCGAGATGCACTCTATGTTATTCTTTGTATTTACTTCGATGTTATTGATAAATGTAACCTATGTAAAATTATTACTATTAATGTAATGGTTGTTGTACTTTGATTACTATACTACATATGTTGTGATACTTTACATGACGTCATCCACCCCAGAACGTTTCCTCCGTTCTCGGTTTTGGAGTGTGACAGATTGGTATTAGAGCATTATTTATAGTGAGCTCAGTATATCTAATCATAAAAGATATACAACCTATAAATACATTGGGATAAAACACTCTGACCAAGAATTATACTTTAAAATGTAACCATATTTTACCAAAGTATAAGAACATCCAGAATCTAATTACCCGAACAAAGTATCACAAGAAGAACAAGAATAAAAGTCTTTGGATGTTGACCATTACCGTCAAACCTGGGCAGTTATGTAATCGTAAGCTGGAATAAATGTGACCTAATCAACCACATTTATTCGAGATGCAACTAACATGTGCTTGGGAGTGGTGGTGATGTTGCAACAAATCTGAAACTTACCAAATAGGAAAGCTAGAGCCAAACATAAAGTTTAAAATACTATGGGAGTATTTTAGGATACTAAAAGACTCACGATAAACCCATAATCATATTCAGAAGTTAAGAATCCATCAAGTAATTAAAATACCATAGGGGTATTTTAGGAATCATAAATAACCTTGTGTGAAGAACTAAAAAGATCCTTGTTGATAGACCTATGATTACTTAGTGTACACTCCCAAGGTTATATATGGTGAGGATCTCATAGTCTGAGAATTTGTGGTTTCCCTCTACTTCCTTTTCCTTGTTTGGATGTGGATATAGAGTAGTATCACATATTCGAAGGCCTATCAGATCTAAGTTATATATAATTTGTGTACCCTATGTAATTGTAGCAGGACTCGATATGGATCACCCAATGAAATGTTTTAATAATCTCTTAGGATTCTTTAGACATTTCCATTCTCGCACGAACCCCTTTAGAAAACCTTATCCACTTCAGTGATCGGCAGGAGAGTCGATTCAGACCCAGAAGAGGTTCATTGAGAAGGTTTCCAATTTGGAAATAAATGAATAGGGACGAGACTATTGAAATCACCATGTGTCTATACCTTTTAGGGACATCGGTGGGAAATTTGCCTGAACTTCCAAGATGTTGGATTTTGAGCATTCTAACACTCCTAAGTGTACATGCAACCCTAAATACCTTGGATCTATGTTTTCTCTATTATACATGCAAATAAGAACTTTCCAAGGTATTATCCTAATCTAGTATATAAAATAATGAATATAACATGATAGAATACATACCTCTTTGATGTAGGAAGCCTTCATGAAGCTTGAGTGCCTAGTGCCCCAAGTGTGATACCTCAAATGGTTCACACAACACCAAATACACTTGGAATAACTTGAGAGAAATCTATACTTCATGAAATCGGCTAGCCCTCTCTAGAATGATACTAGTTGCCGATTTTGTCAAGAATAAGATCTTTATATAGTGTTACAATTAGGGAAAACCCTAATTATCATGACTTTCCATTTCCTTGGATCCAAGGGTTCAAATACACCATGGAGCATCCATGGACCATCCTATGGGTTTTAGCCCAACTTGATTATCCATGGAGCATTAGTCCACTATACAAGCATGGATGATTTACATAATCAACCCATATATTTAATTAGTCTTCTTTTGATCACTTAATTAATCCTATATTAATTCTTGATCAATACTAATTAATAATCTTATTATTCTTATTATTAGTATACTAGAACTTATAATATATATTAATAACCATAAGTGTCTTATTTCGCTCATTATAGTCTATCCAAGTGCATGATGCCATGCAACCCAAATGGACCATGCTGGGTCGGGTCAAGTCTTACCAATTATAGTTATGGACTAAAACATTAATCCAACAGTCTCCCACTTGGATAAGTCTAAAACTATTATTGCGTGTGACTTTAGGAACCAATTGGCAATCGTAGCTCTCAAAAGCTTCTGTCGAACTCTGACCTTGTCGATGAACTCTGACCTTTGTCAATGACTTGTCCATTAGATAAGGGATCATATATTCCTCCAGTCTAGATATCATATGAACTGAGACATGGATTATAATCATTCTCTCTGTCCATTTGTTGTTTCCCGATTTCCGATTTATGACAACTGACTAATTGAACAAATCAAATCAGTCCTGGCCCGGCCGAGCACTTCCATTTGTCATCATCAAATCATTGAGGGGCCCACAAATATCGCTTTTATCCCGAAGGTAAAAGGAATGGATAAACTTCGACGCATATGGCTTGTTCTACTACTTGTTGAATCATACACAAAGACACGTTTTATAGCACCGAGTTACCAAATGTGTTTTCATGCAATCAATGTACTATCAACTCATAGTAACAACTCATATCTCTAGGTTTGAAGAATATAAGATATTATCGTCTCATGATCACTCGTTATAAAATCCATGAAGTGTTTCCAATGAGCGCGGGTTGAATCCAATACTCAGAACTTATGAGCACTCATGAGTGTTGTAGCCCTTTGTCCAACACCTTAGACCTCTACAAGCCAACCCATGACAGTCTTAATTCATATCTACTTCCAACATATGACCAGCTGTGGATGGTTTGAATAACTTAGTCATTCCGGAAGAATAACCCAGTTTATTCGGGAAGTCAAAACATGCAAAGTGAAACATGATAATAATTGAATCCAATATGGTATCAAAACCTATGAACATAAATAAAACACCTTTTATTTATCACCATATGATTACACATTATTCATTGTATACTGTTTCAGCTATGTTTGTCTATGATCTTTACTTTGTGAACTAGATCCATTGAACATAACTTCAATGATTCTCTTTTCACACTCCCAAATCCTTACTGTAAATACAAGAATTCCAAATTCATATCATTTACTGAAATCTGTTGGATTCTAAACTTATATGCATTGATCCTCTTGTAATGATTATGCACAAAGTCAGAAAGACTTGACAACAATCATTACAGAGTATTCCAAAGGAGATCAGCTCCTTGGAAACATCCTTCTTGCATTAAGTTTCCTAATCTTAAACAGATTAAAAATTCTAACTTTGAAACATTTCCAGATTCCATTTTGACTATCACTTCTAAACAAGAGTTGCCTCCTTACAGATTATGTCAATATGGTCCTTCCAGAATTATCACTATACTTCCAACTGTCCTTGAGCAACCAATCTTTGGTAAACCTTAGATTGTCCTCGACAATTGTTTAATCCTTTTAGTCCTATCCAGCTCTAAACCTTTTCCCTTCTTAATGCCCCAGGCATTTGGAAAATTTTAGAAAGGATGAATATAGCACATGTAATCGATCCTATATCCGAAGCATATGGGACATGATTCATGATGTCTCACATAAAGACTAAACCAGTCTTTTGCTATAACATTTCCATTTCAATTTGCCAAGATCTCATAATTCAGATTCTGAAAAGGGATGCCGTAATCATAATCGAATTTTAGAACGCAAATAATCGACTCATATACAATATTTCCTTATGTTGAGCCATTCCAACATGAAATCCATATATACCCTTGACTAAATGATTAAAAACTCACGATCTAAGCTTATAGATTTGAGATGAAGTATAATTTCCTCTCCCTTAATTATAGCAAAACAACTTTTTCCCAATTGAAACCTTTTGTTTTCTATAATTAACATTGCTAACTTGCAATACTTATCATAATTATCATGCTCCCACTAACATGATGATTATTAGCATAACACTTATGCTCCCACTAGCTTTGACATGTACTCAAAAATCAGCTGACTTTCTTACCAAAGTTCAGATTTCTGATACTAGATTGTTTTGATAAGACTTTATCAAAATCATACACCTTCCCTTAGATAGCACACTTGTGTGTCTAAACAATTATGAAGAGGGATGACGTAATCATAATGGTTAGACCTTTTTGCCACTTCTCACAAGTCCAGGTTAGTGTATCGGTAAACCACACACGCTCCACTAACGACTTTGAGAATGCAAATATCACAATTACTATCTAGCTAAAATCTACTTAGTGAAAGTGTTTCCTCACCATCATTTTCATGAATCGGAGAGAAAACTTATGACACTTAGATTTAATGGTGTATGTGTTCTTATCCATGTGAATTGTCAAAACCATAGTCACAAGACAAGGATAATGACAAATCCAAACTCATATGGACTGAACTCAATCTTAATTTCTTGCCACCTGGCAGCTCAAGGGCCTGCCATTGCTTCCAAGTTATTGTGCAACAAATTGAGAACTCTAAGAACTCATATGCAAAGCCAACTTTAACTGCAATGGGCATAGAATATGTCAACACGATAGGTTATAAAACTCAAGTCGTGTGCTAGTGAAGAACTTCAGGTTTTATTCTTGATTAGTTCTTGAGACTTTCAAGACCTTTAAGACTCCCACTGTCCTCTTGACCTATAACACTCCCTTGTCAAACATCCAAGAGATAGTGTGGATTCTAACCAAGACAAACACTTCACACAATTGGCCTAAGTTGGTCTTTGTTTTATCCAAAACATCACAACTTACCAATTTCAAATGTACAAGAGTAGAAAACTTTTATTCTTACATTTGACAAGTGTTTTAAACCTTCTTTGAGACATGTCACTCAAGTTACTATCTTGGAGTATGACTCTAAGACTTGTATTGGAAGGAAGTATGACTCATCTTCTTGATTTAACCATTTCAACAATTCAAGTTCCTCTTCTTAGTCATAAGAATACACTAAGATTTCCTTAGAGAACTAACTTTGATATGGTTTCTTAATCATTAAGATGATCACAAAAACTGATACTAAAGTACTCTCCCATCTTTTCAGATTTGAGAAACTTTTATCCTTCTGCCTAGGTTGATTCTTCTTATTCGCTCTACCTTACATTGAAACTTTTCCAATGTCTCAGAATTATACTTTAGTCTGTAAGTATAACCATATTTACTAAGCTTTAGTAAATTATGACGAATAATCTTATCGATCTTTTGTGGTGGACTTAATCAGTACACAAGAATGTGTACTCGATCCCTTAGTCTGTTACTTGACTCACACATCCATGTGAACAAGTAGTTAGTCTTAATTTTCCAATACTTGAAAGTTCTCATTCATCATGCTATACAACTTGCATGATTCCAAGTTCCAGTCCAATTGAAACTTGGGTGATGAGAATCTTTCCTTATTTGGTAAATTTAGACATTTCCACAAATGAAAGAATCAATTTCATATTTCCACTCTTGCTATTAATGGAATCATATAAGCAACAATTTTTTCCTCAAATGCCATTGTAAGGATATTTTAAAATAAATAAAATCAAAAATTTTCTTTTATTTTAAAACTTTGCGGAAAAACTTATCCTTACAATCCATATGAAAACTTGTTGTTATCTATTCCTAAGCAATATCTCATAACTCCTAAGAAGTAGCTCAAGAATCCGATCTTCAAACTATGCGATAGAAATCCATCTACGCGATCAGATTCAACATATTCTTTCTCTAAGTTTCTTCACTTTTCTTAGATTCTTAAAACATCACCATGTGACCCAGTCACATCATGTATCAGGAATCTCATAATAGAACTTAACAGAGTTAGATAGTGGACTTTACCTGAAGTAGAGTCAAACTTATTGATTTTAACATCCTTAGGTAAATTTGGCAGCTTCGCAACCAGTGCCCCTTTCTTTGGCAATATAAACATATGGACCCTTTGATAATGGTACACGGGACTATCACAACCTTAGCTTTTCTCTTTACCATTTGGTCAACCGAGTTGACTATGGCCGATCCTTTTCCATTGGGAAGAGAATGCTTTTCTGGATTTCCTGTGTCACTATTGTCAATGTCCATCAAGTTTTAAGAGGTCGATCTTAACAAATAGATAAGATCATTAAGGGTCTTGTCATAGTCTGTTTCATAGGTGTCCCAAAGGAACTCACTATGTGACTTAGAAAGTGATTGAATCACCAACTTTCTCAAGACTTTGACACCCAACTCTCCCGGCTTGTCAATATGTGACTACATCTCTAAGTTGTGATCACACCTAGACCTTGCCTTGCCAATAGGTCTTGAGTGACCTTAAACTTGTGGGTTAGGGAGAATAATTTGAAGAGGTGAAGAAGTATGATATCCATGGGACATCATCTTCATTAGGAAAGCTTGTTTCAAGAGATTTGGGAAGATCATAAATGTCTAAACCAGACATCTTTTGGGTGATATTCAAGGTAGTTGATCTTAAGTCCTTAATATGACACCCAATATGAAATATTAAGGCTAGGACCCAACAAACTATTTTATAACTTAGAAGAGGTATGCCGTTATCCAAGCTATAAAATATTTGAAGGTAGGTGAATGACGATTCACCAATTTCCACCAAGATAAACGAAATGTATTATTAGGTTTTAATTGGTTTTTGAAACTCCTAGATCTTTGAGATTCATTGAACTGTTCAATGGCATGTTTCAATCTCGAGTGTGCCCTTCAGGTTTTGTGACTGGGATGCCGAGGATCACAAAACAAGGTGTGAAGTAACCATGCAAATTACTTGGTACCCTTAAGTGTTTACTCCTTAATCGATGTGCCGGTTAACCACACACGCTCCATCGATACTATGATAAACATCAAGTTACCCTCTGCCTACCTTGTTAAATACGAGTTAGTGTGCCAGTTAACCACACACGCTCCACTAACCGACTTAAACAAAGTGCAAAGTGTAATTTCATGGATTAGCACCTTATTCACATTTTCCTAAGTAACTAAGATTGGGTATTATTAAGAGTTTAGTTACTTAGTATTTATCATTAATACTTTTAATGAAGGGAGAATTATAGTCCTGTTAAACCCGTTCGGCTAACGACTCTCCACCAATCAAGCAAGCGGTGGGTGAGAGTGGACACCCATTAAGTTGCCATTTTATAGGCAACAACCTTATACCCACCTTATAGACCGGCTTCATGAATGAGGCGTACTAGCAGTAAGACTGACTTTACTCTTATACATATATATTATTAACTTATAATATTATAAAGTATAAGGGTTGAATTTTAACTTTTAAAATTCTAAGGGCTAACTTGGAATTCAAGTATTCATAAGAGAAAACTTTACAAATTCCAAAACTTGAGGGCAAGTTTTGAAACTATTCAAAACTAATTAATTCCATAACTTATGTGTTTAAAGTACAAGGGTTGTTTTTGGACATCTTTGGGGTGCCTTATCCGATTGATCTAATTTTTATCCCATGGGGGATGTATTTTTGATAGTGCTTATGGTCTGGTTGAGTAGGTTTGGTGCCATGATCGATTACGAGGTCCAGCGAGTAGTAGTTTGAATCCCAAGTGGGCAAGAATTGGTTATCTATGGAGAGGGCACCAGGGTTGGTTCAGGGTTTTGTTTGATAGGCAGGGCTTGATAGTATACTCAACATGGGTGCGCGGGTTATTAGGATTACGTGGTTGATACCCAGGGATAGGAGAAGACCTTAGTTTCTGATGTGCCAGTTGTCAGAGATTTTGTGAATGTTTTCCCGGAGGAGCTACAGGTTATGCCTCCCGAGAGGAAGGTTGAGTTCAGGATTGATCTAGTGCTAGGTGCGGCTCTGATTTCCAAGGCATCATACCGCTTGCCACCGCCTGAGATGTAGGAGTTGTCCTCTCTACTTCTAGAGCTGTTAGGAAAGCAGCTCATTAGACCGAGAAGTTCTCCGTGGGGAGTGTCGATATTGTTCGTCAAGAAGAAGGATGGTTCACACCGGATGTGCATTGATTTCCGGGATTTGAACAAGTTAACGGTGAAGAACCGTTATCCCTTAACCATATTGATGACCTCTTTGATCTGTTGCAGGGTGCATCTTGGTTCTCCATGATCGATGTGAGATCCAGGTATCATCAGCTGAGAGTGAGAGAGGAGGACGTGGAGAAGGCCTCCTTCCAGAGTAGTTATGGGCATTAAGAATTTGTGGTGATGCGATTTGAGCTCACCCATGCACCTGCTATGTTTCTAGTTTTGATGAATCAGGTATGTAGGACAATGCTCGACCGATATTTCATTGTGTTTATTGATGATATCATGGTGTATTCCAAGACCAGAGATCAGCATCAGAAGCACCTTCAAGAGCTTCTTGGAGTATTGACGCATGAATGGCTTTATGCCAAGTTCTCGAAGTGTGAGTTTGGTTACGAGAGGTCCAGTTCCTAGGGAAACTCATTAATGAGGATGGGATTTTGGTCGATCCAGCCAAGATCGAGGTGGTGATGCAGTGTGAGGTTCCAAAATCTTCCTTGGATATAAAGAGTTTCTTGGGTTTGGCAAGATACTATCGAAGATTTATTCAGGATTTCTCCAAGATTGTGGCACCCCCTCACTCGTATGTCGAGGAAGGGAGTGGATTTCTGGTGGGGCCCTAAGCAGTAGTCGGCATTCAAAAATCTTCGGCAGATGTTATGTGAGGCCTTGGTGTTAACCCTTCCAGAGGGAGTAAAAGATTTTATGGTATTATGTGATGCATCTATCACCGGTTTGGGGGAAATACTTATGCAGAGAGGGTGGGTGATTGCTTATGCTTTGCGGTAGCTAAAGTCAAATGAGACGCGATATCCCACGCATGATCTACAATTTAGGGAAATGGTGTTTGCCCTCAAGAATTGTATACATTATCTTTATGGGGTCTGTTGTACATTTTACATGGACCACAAGAGTTTGAGATATATTTTCCATCATTCGAACTTAAACATGTGGTAGCGCATATGGTTGGACTTGGCCAAGTATTATGGATGCAAGATCCTTTACCATTCGGGTAAAGTGAATGTGGTAGCGGATTCTTTAAGCCACAAGTCGGCTAGTTTTTACGTTGGAGAGATATGTATGAGGATATATGTCGATTCTCCACTATTTGGTTTGATCAGAGAGGCTCAGGCAGAGTAAGTTCGGAAAGAGAACCAGAAGCAGGAGAGGATCAGGGGTGAGATTGACTGGTTTGTCACTAGTAGTCGAGGGTTATTGACCCGGTGTGGTCGGGTTTAGGTTCCAGTTTCTAGTGAGATCAGGAAGACAGTGTTAAAGGAGGCTTATAAGTCTCATTTTTCTATACGCTCGAGGGCCATCGAGATGTATCGGGATTTTAGATCGAGTTACTGGTGGTCATGTATGAAGAGGGAGATATCCTGGTATGTTGAGAGGTACTTGACCTGCAGGATAGTCAAGGTCGGGCATCAGAGGCTGCATGGCAAGCTGCAGCCTTTAGAGGTTCCCATATGGAAGTGGGAATAGATCACCATGAATTTTATCACCAAATTTCCAAAGTCGGCCAAGGGTTATAATGCTACATGGGTCATCATGGATCGATTAACCAAGAGTTCCCACTTTTCGGCCATCCGGGAGAGCTCTTCGACCGAAAAGTTGGCCGATGTTTATGTCCGGGAGATCATTTCTCGTCATGGGGTTTCGGTTTCTATTGTTTCAGACCGAGATGTTCGGTTCATATCTCAATTTTGGTTGATATTCCACGAGCAACTGGACACAAGGTTACTTTTCAGCACTAATTATCATCTTTAGACCGACGGTTAGAGCAAGCGGACCATCCTGACCCTTAAGGATATGTTGCGGGCCTATGTCATTGATTTCAGTAGGAGTTGGGATTCCTACCTACCTCTTACAAAGTTCTCCTACAGCAAGAATTATCATTTCAACATTAGTGCCCCAACTTTTGAGCTCTTGTATGGTTGGAGATGTCGTACCCCGATATGTTAGGGAGAGGTTCGTCATTGGGTCATGGGAAATACTGAAGTAGTCCTTCAGACCATGCATATTATTTAGTAGATCAAGTAGAAAATGTTAACTGCTTAGATTTAGTAGAATAGCTATGCAGACCGACATCGATCAGAGTTGGAGTTTCAAGTCAGCGATATGATGCTCCTGAAGGTCTCGCCCTGGAAGGGTGTGATATGCTATAGAAGAGGGGGAAATTGGGTCCCTGATATATTGGACCTTTCTGTATGGTCGCCAGGGTAGGCGAGGTGGCTTACCGGTTGGATTTGCCTAACGAGCTCAGTCAGATCCACAACACTTTCCATGTCTCTCGGTTGTAGAAGTGTGTGTTAGACAACGAGACAATGATTCCTTTGGATGATATTCAGGTTGATGAATGCATGAATTATACTGAGACACCGGTGGCTATTGTGGAAAGAAATATGAAGGTTATGTGCAACAAGGAGATACCTTTGGTAAGGGTTCAATGGTAGCATCAAAGAGGCTCCGAGTGGACTTGGGAGCCAAAGGCTGACATGAGGGAGCATTATCCTATGTTAATCGTTGTAGCAGACTTCGAGGAGGAAGTCCAAGTCAAGTGGGGGAGAATTATAAAATACGGTTTTAATGTACTCTTATTATTAATCCTAAAATTGAAGTATATTTCATTTTGGTTGTAACATCCTTATGATTTTTCACAATTTGGTCCAAACACCAGGCGTTTCGCATAGGACACTCGGAGTCCAAACATCAGGCATTCTATGATGGACGCCATGCGTTTGCACGCAGAAGACCAAACCCAAATTTTTATGGTTTGCACCCTATTTAAATAACATTATTGCCTTAAAATGTTTTCTCTGATTAGCCTCCATCTTTAGAATGACCCTCTTGCAAACCCTAGCCCCATTGTTGCATTTTGAAGGTTTAGTGTGTGTTTTTATGTGTTCCAAAGGAAGAAGAAGGTGGTGGTAAAGCTTGGAAGCTTGTAGAAGCTTTAGATATGGGATCTTCATCCTCTTAGCAACCTCCGGGAGGTATAAAGTTCTAAACATGATTATCATATCTCTAGATCTTGCTTATGTTATAAGTTTATGCTTATTAGCCCCATTTTCTTGATCTTTTGGATAGGAAATACCTTAGGCCAAAGGAGTTGTCCTTTTTGACATTTTAGGGTGGATTAAGCAATAAAAATGTGATCTTGGACCGTCCTTTCACTCCATGCATGTTTTGAGCTGTCTTAACGGGTTAATGAGTTGCAGTTTTAGCTTT